>NC_136274.1:50919733-51377233 GCF_964187855.1 Myxine glutinosa | reverse complement strand
GCAGCAGCCAGTTCCCACATGGGATCCACACAAGTATCACAGTCGTCACAAAATTCAATACAATTTTCTGGAGCGCTGGTCGCAACTGCCTTGTTGAAGGACCCGTTCAGGTCGACGGCCTCTGTGGTCAGAGCCATAGTTGTTGTCGGCGGCTTCTTCACTTTCCATCCTGTAAAATACTTTCTCATACAGAGGAGGACTAGAGATTTCATTAGTGCCCCCCAAATTACTACCCCGATTATCACAGCCAGTGCGGTCAATAACCACTTCACTATGGTGCCCGTCCATCCCTGGAACCAGTCAGTGAGCCAGCTAAATGTATAAGAATTTTCACGCGCGATCCGATCGATCCAATAGTATGTCATGAGCCGTAGCGGTGTCGTTTGCCACCTTTTCTGGGGTCAAAGCCAATTTATCTATCCGGAAACTATCCATGACTGTGCCCGCTCCTGGGAAGAAGAAACCAAACACCTTTTCCCCTAGGCTCCCGTGTAGTTTAGTGGTTCCATCTTCGTTCATGACTGACCTCTTATAACGCCTGTCCAAGGACTTTGGGTCTAGCTCATCCAGTATCTCAACGTCAGGAAGGACTGAACCCAGATAACATGTGCCCCCCCAATTATTTGGTAAATAGGGGTAAGCCTTGTCGCCGCATATAAACATTGTCCCATGGGGTGGGACCAGGTGGGTGGATAAGCACTGGAGTCCCTTTACCACCCCATTAATCCTACTAACCCCCCTAGAGAATGTTATAGCCGTTATGTTGTGGTTGTGTTTATCTTGCAGTACTATTCGTAATGTAATCCCCGAGCTCCCTTGTCCCAGCTTCCCGGGGAGAGTGTAGGCGCATTCTGATTCTCCCATACGCAAGTGGCCGGAACCCTGGAGGCAGACCCTCCCTTTCTGTGGTTTGACCCAGACGGGGGCAGGCCTCTCGGCCACATGGGCAATCATTGACGGGCGATAATTAAATTGTCGATTGCAACTCTTGCCGTTGTCAACCCCTTCTCTTTCCAGCGTGGTGACTAAACATGGGGAATCGATAGGTTGTGAGCAGAGGTCATTGAGGGACGAGGGTAGCACTATCATGTGTATTCCTGTGGTGCCTGCTTGGGGAAAGTGCATGCACGACCAGCAGTGTGTCCTATTTTGAATTGTTGCCACCTCCCTGGCCACTTTCCAATATGTGTTTTCCCCCCTCTTTGGGGCCTTATCCTGGGGTTGTGGCGTGAGTATGTATTCGATGCATGGTATGTAGTTCTTTTCGCCACCGGCCGCGCCAGGGGTCCAGACGCTGCACCGGACCTGCATAGTCATGCCTTTCTCTAGGCGCGTGCGTGTTTGTAGCTTAAAATCAGGGGTTCCCCATTTGTATCCTGGTTGGGCCAAGGTCTTAATGCTAGCTTGCCCGTCTTCCCGGAACTCTCGTTGCTTTTGTAGTACCATGCCAACGCGTCCAGGCCCTGCCGACAGTGCTAGCCAATTTATGTTCACCCAATTTGTGTGCAGGGCTTTCTGTTCGAAACATGGTAGTGATACTCTTTGTCCCCATGTTACGGTGAGGTGTCGGGTTTCGTTTTCGCATTTATTGGAATCGGAGTTTCCCCTAGCTGCTGTCGCTATCAATAGTATTGTACCTATGATTAGGCCCATCCTTACTGTGTTCTGGGGGTGTGGTGTCTGGTGCTTGTATGGCCAACTTACAGTGCGTGGCGTGGATCCACGAAGTCTTGCCCTCGCAAAAGACTGCCGTTGGTGTAGTCAGCAACACCTGGACTGGTCCCTTCCACCTTGGTTCCAAGGCGTTCTTGCAGGTGAAGTGCTCCACGAACACCTGGTCTTTTTCCTCTGGTGGAACACCTGATCCACAAGTCTCCTGGGAGCGCCTGGTCTACAGGTCTCCAATTTCCTAATCCACTTTTTTCCAAGTGGATCCAATTTTATTCAATATTCAATTTTTAAATTCAATCCCATTTAATCCAGTCCAATTCAAATTAAATTCCATCCTTCTCTCAGCATCCCATTACCTGTTTCCAACATCAATAAAAATAAAATTATAAAATTAATAAAAAATCAATCATCTCAACTCTCAAATCGAATCAAAAAATAAAAATAAACGAAAATTACTTCAGCGAGAGTTTCAACTAGAATTACCACAAACAAACCACCATTAACCTCCATTAACACAAACACAAACCACCATTAACCTCGATTAATACAAACAAACCACCATTAACCTCCATGAACCTCCCCCTATTATTTATTTATTTTCACGAATAAACAAATAATAGAAATAACCTGGTCTACTTCCAATTTCAATTCTGGTCAGTTCTGGTGTCTGGTCACACACAATGTTTTCCTCACCCACTGTGATTCGCTCAAAATAGATTCTCACTGTTATGTCTGAAATTCGTCTCATGAAAACCCATTCAAGAGTCCGGTGTGACAGACAGCCAAACACATAGACACGCCGAAGACCCCAGGGTACCCATCAAACTAGCTTGTCCCCAGATCCACAACACAGCGAAACATGTAACTTTACTAAAATAATCACTTACTCATAACTAGCTGGATAACTAGCATAACTAGCTCAACACCTGGAACTCATAACTAATACTCATACCACTAATTACTCATAATAACTCATAATTACTTCTGTAATTACTCATGCCAATACTTACTCAAAATAATGTAATATCCCAATCTTCACCCCTTATGCAAATCGAAGCACCCCGGACAACCCACAACCAATATCAACCACTGTAGCCGCCTTCCCCTCCAGGCAGCCACACACAGCCACATACATCTCCACCCACGTCACACAAGACAACAGCCAACGAGTGTGTCCACCACACAGAAACCTTTGGCAATGCAACAACCGAACTCCCAGACAACCAACAACAAAACCCAATCCATCTCCATGGCTCATCAAGCAGTTCCAACTTAATCCAGCTTCACATACCGATTTCCCCAAAAACTCGTGAAACTTCACCCCCATTTTGGAAAAACCCTGGACTAAACCCTGACACCCTAAATAACTTCAGACCCATCTCCAATCTACCCTTTCTGTCAAAAGTTTTGGAACGTGCTGTGGCCACTCAACTCAAACATCACCACTCTGCCAATAACCTGTATGAAACATCCCAATCCGGATTCTGCTCCAGCCACAGTACTGAAACTGCTCTCCTCAAAATCACCAGCGACCTTTTCTCTCCTCTGATGCCGGCAACCTCAACATTTTCATCCTCCTCACCTCGACGCCTCCTTTGACACCATCAATCACACCATCCTCCTCACCCTGTTTAGACCAGCTTGTGCCTATTAAACCCAAATCAGTTCACTCCCAAGCTTCACATGGACCACCTACTACTCTCAAATTATCCACTCTGGCTCCGGAATCCCAAAAGCACTCTTCTCTACAATAAACAAACTAAATAAACAAACTTTACAACGTGAACAAAACTCCTCAGCGCCCTGGATACCGCCACCTTGCTCCACACACCTGTTGGTGCACACCTGTGCACTCACACCTGGTGCCACCTGCACCCTCCTTCCTTCCTGGACCATTCATCCAAAGCAAAATTGACAGCATCTACAACAGCTTAATCACCACAATTCACTCCCCCTTAAGGTGTCCCCCAAGGTTCAGTTCTTGGCCCCCTCCTCTTCGTCCTGTACCTATCCCCCCTTGGTCACTTAATCCGTCATGCACCATAGCCAATGCACCATGGTCTCCAATTCCACTGCTTCACCGATGACATCCAGCTTTTTCATCTCCACCAAATCGTGCTCCACCACCACCCACTCTATCCTGACAAACTGCCTAACTGAAATAAAATTCTAGCTTCAGATCAGCTTCCTCGAACTTAACTACGCTAAATCTGAATTAATCTTCATTCCCCCCAACATCGATGGTTTCCCAGTATCCACATCCGGAATCTTGGCATCATCATTGACCAAAACCCTCTCCTTTGAAAAATACACTAAACAGATCATAAAGACCTTAAACCTTAATCATAAAAACTGAAAAATGCTTCGCCATGGAATAGTCCACCACTCATGTAAATAATCATAAGAGTTCTGCGAAACATCTCCATCTTTAAAACTTAGCCAACCAAATTTAAACCACATGTTTTCCCCCCAAAAAACAAGTCACATTCTTTGTATATTGCCAACATTGTTCATCGTTTAAGTATCATCCAGAACTAAATTTTTATAAACCATCAACTTGTAGATGCATTTATTTATATCCCATTAACCCAAGAACTCTCAATTGCTTGGTTATATTTTAGTAATGTCATATATCCATATTTCTTTTCCAAATTGTTCCTGATATACACATTAATCCCATCTGTCTTCGTTTCCAGATGAACTCAAATCAGGAAATCAACACAACTCCTTATTACCTCCAATCAATTCAAAATTAAATCAAACAATTCAAAACCAGATCGGATCAGCGATCAGAAATCACTTTTCCAATCAACACATTCCAAGCAACAATTCATTCAAAGACCAAGCTTAAAAACACAACTCTCATCTTACTGTGACAAATAAGCAACCAACCTACTTCACACTAAAACAAATAACTTTTCATCACCCCTTTCTTCTCCACCGCCTCTTACACTTAAACAGATCATAATTACTCACTCATACACTGTTGCCCATCACCCAGTTGCCCCAGACCCAAACACAGGTTTGAAATCCCAGTAGGTTGTTCTTCAATCCCAACCATCATGTGATCCCAACATCTCTCCATTTATTTCGTTCCTCATGGGGTTGGTGTTTTATGGCCTTTACCTCTTACCCAATCACACTGCACATTATTCCCCGTCCTTGATGGATAATTTTACATCCAGATGGGCACAGCATCCCATTTTTGGCGACCCAGCCCTAAAACAAGCCCCTGGACTCCTTGCAGGCTGGACCAAAACCCCCGGACCTGCCTCCATGGAACAATGACGCCTGAGCACTCAATTAGCCCTCCCAGTACCAAAGACTTACAATCAGACCGACAGACAGACAAATAACAGAGGCATGTCGCCAGCCCCAGCACAGGACATCCCCTTTCCGGGCAGGCATAATATAATCCACAGCATCGAAATGCCAATTTCTATCCGGGGCCTCGCAAAGCCAAAATCCATGCATGCGTGCTCCATCATGCAACCCGATCTGTACTCGGTGCGCCCGGCGCCCCCTATACTCAGTGAGTTATAATAACCACAATATCTCTGGCACCCAACTCGTGATACCACAATTTAATCCACGTTACTTGCATCTCTTCATCCTCACAAATGTCCTCCATTTAACGTGACTCAAATCCATCTCAAATCCCCACCGCTTGGCCCGGTTAAATTAAATTCCAAGCGTACTGTATTCTCTGTCCACTAATTATGTACATGATTTTGGTTTTACCCACAATATAATGTCCCGATATTCTCCCCAGATTTAGGTTCTATATCCTGTCGTTAAAGCAACACCCTGTAGACTGACTCCGCCTGTCGTTCTTCCAAGGTTAGTGAATTATCTCCGACCTCTTTCCCTTACAAATCTCGAACAAAGGTCAACTAAACTTTAAAAGGTCAAACTTCGAATTGGGGTAACCAGCGCTTTATTTTTCCGCAAATAATACAAGTCCGGCGACAATGGACAAATGACCATTAATGTGGCTCTACATAGCATAATGCTAACTTCTACGAATCCACCAACCGTCACACTTCGTCCAAGGACCTTCCGTACGAGGCGTGCTTCACAATGCCCATCGCACATCCTTCCTCGTTCGCACAACGCTTCATCAACGCACCTCCTCGCGCCCACACCTTGGCACAAGCCACACCACATACCGACAGTTGAAACCTCGACCGTCCTCCTTCCTCGGATCAGCGTTCTGTTGAAAACGTGACATTTCTGCCTACCTCAATCAGAGATCTCTCTGAATCTCATTTATTCGCACTGTATCTCACTTACTGTATGAACAAGACTTTTTGGCTCCGGAAATTAATTACTCTGTCTTGAAATCGTTTAATTTAACCATCCTAAATAAATCCATCCATCTATCCATCTTATAAATCCATCTTAAATAACGTATTCGTCCTGTGACATTGCCTGGCATATATGTCACAGCCGGCCACTATTCCGACATGGCTCGTCTGACATGAACGTCCGACATCCAGCAAAGTCGAAATGACCCACAATGCATTTGGGCACACACTTCCTCTGAGAGTGGGCGAGTTATCGCCGGCACTCTGAGCAACCTCATCGCACCCGACCCCAAAATGCACTATATGACACCAATTTCAAAGGTGAGCTGCCTCAGCGATACATCCCACACATACAATACACAATATCTGCCATTGAATGAACTCTTCAATTCAAGTAAAACACACATATTGATTCGAATTCTGCAACCATCTCCAAGAAACCGCTTCATATCAACAGTAGATCGACAAGGGCACTCCGGGTGCTTTCCTGACCCGATTTATATCAATTCGCTTCCCAAACAACTCCCAAACAGATGAAAATCCGGACTCAGTTCAGGACCTCGCCTGTTCTCTCGGATAGACGCTAAAATGGACATTCCCGGCCTGAATTTCCCCCAAGTCGAGCAGATCGCTTACAAAGTTTCACACCGAAACCCTCTGCTTTGCACATGACACACAGACAAACACATTGGCCAGACACACACGTCAATTAACATCCCAATATACATTCATTCCTCATTCATGTTACGTCTCTCATTCAAGGAAAAGGATTTTTTGGGACGGGTTTGGACGGGGGGTGGGTTGAGGTGGAAAGGGGAGGCAGGGCGGGGGGTGTTGGGGTGTTGCCTAGAGCCCCGGGGCTGAGCTCAGGTCTTGGGGGGGGGGTTGGGGGCATGGTGGCTACCTCCCCTTTCGCGGGGTCTTGGTCCGGATTATGGACCAGCGGCATCACTCGCTGTTTTACTTGTTTAACTACCTCCTTAATTGTTTTGTCCTGAACTTTGCTTCCTGAACTTGCTTCCTTTGGCTCTGAAGCTTCAAATTCCTACAATGCAGCTCCTGCTTCAATTTTTCAATATTTCAAAACCTAACCTGTCCTTCTCACCCTGTGGTCACCTGGCCCATTTCCTGTGAGCTTATTTATTTTCTCTTGTCCACCAGATCCTGGCCTGCTTTATCTGGACCTCTTGTCTAGAACTTCCTGGCTTGACCTCGTAGTTGTCACTACCTTCTTGTCAAACCTATGGTACCTGCGCATTTCCCTTTTCCTGGCCATGTCCCTTTGGCCTTCTAAGTTAACCTATGGCCTTTTATCTAAGTTTAGCCACAGCCCTTTGTTCCCTGGCATGCAATGGCATACCCCATCTTGTCTCTGGGCTGTTCCTTCCTGGAAAAATCTTGGCCACCTGGTTTCAGCCTATATGGCTGTCCGACCTCATTTTCCCCTCCTGGTGCTAACTGTAACTTTAAGCTTCCTGTTAAATCCTTACTGATATCCTGCGCAAAATCTATCCTTAGCTTTTTACCCTTAATGTTTATCCAGCGCAAATATTGTAACGTTACTCTTACTATCCTTACTTGTTTATCCTGGCTTTAACAAAGCTACGTCATTCTGAGGCCTAAATGAGCCTCTACTTACAATTTCTGTTCGAGTGCAGACAGCGGGGAAGACAAGGAGACTGAACCCGCTCGAAGGAGGAAGGTACGAATTTGGAATAATAGCCCTCTGATATAAAACAACTCCCACCTTTAATCAAATCAACGTGCCGGCGCCGGCCTCAGGTCAGCCTTCCTCCTGTCCCTCGGGCTCCGTCTCCCGTCCTCCGCGTCTGTTGACACCCCACTCCTGGTACCATCTGTGAAGAATCAGCTCTTCGTTTGCAAAAGAAGTCCACAATAGCCTGGAATGGCGCAGCTTTATTAAAGAACCAACTTATACAGATCCGGAGGAGGCCGACGTCTACAGCAATCTACAGCAAGAACATGCCACGTCAAGCCTTCCTGAAAACACATTGATTCCCAGTCCATTTATATAGGGACACGTTTTATCCGGAAATCTCCGAGGGAACAAACAACACTAGGAGAGGTTCCTCCCACCGTTATCATTCGGGGGAGTCAGCCTTTCCTTTATCATTTGGACCAATTGTTTTTCTGGGCTCCGAGAAAACAGAACTGTAACTCACAAAGAGAAGAGTGTATGCTTAGCCAAACAAACCCATATATTTTATGGGTTTGTGTACATGAGTAATCCAAAGCATGTTTATACAGAGTCATGCGTTGCTGAGATTAAAACAAAATATATATAGTTAACGATAGGTTCATGTCATTCTACTTGCATTACGCAAAAACAAGCGCATGTGGGCGTGGTTTTACGACCAGCCTCGAAAAAAGCACACGTATACAGTTTGTTCAGCATGACCTCATTTTAAGCCTTTCCTCATCCGAAACTAAAACGAAGCAAAAACCCTTTATTTACTTTATGAAAATAGCATTTCTAGACAACATTTAAATCATAACACATTACGCCTAACGTCTATAACTGAACTTTAGGCAATAACAAATCTACTACTTGACATACACACACACACATATATACACACACACATATATACACACACATACATATGCACATACACATACATATACGCACATGCACACACACATGCACACACACAGTAGCACATACGCACACATACACATATATACACACACATACACTCACATGTACACACACATATACACACACACATATACACACACACATATACACACACACATATATACACACACACACACACACACACACACACACAGTCACACACAGTCACACACAGTCACACACAGTTACACACACAGTAACGCACACATAAAGGTGGATACTTTGAGATCTAGTAGGGCTCCGTTACACCTTTTGAAACCCACATATAGGCCATGAGCCACGAGGATTGGTCAGTACCATCTGAGAGGAATAATGCTCATAGTGATTTTTGGCAAGGTATACACCCCTAGAGCTGGAAAATATATGATAGCATTGCAGCTTTGGTAGTTTTTTGTGTGTTATCACTCTTTTTGTAACCCTATCCTAAAAAAAAAAGTAAAAATAAAAAAATGGAAAAGTATTTGCGTATCATTTATTTTGGAAAAGTTAATAATTCTGGGATACACATGGGTTTGTAGAAAATTTATTGAGGAATCAAAATAACTCAGTGGTATATATTGGTATAATGGTATAATTTCTATGATGGAGAAGGATTGTCATGGATACAGGATACAAAATACAAATGGGGACAAAATACAAAATACAGAAGGATACAAAATGGAAAAGATTGTCATGGGGACCGCAAGGCTAACCCCCACTCTAGCAGGGAAAATGGCCTTAAAATGCCTGTTGTTGTGTTGTTGTATAATTTCTTTGGACATTTCATATAATATGCACCGAGTGTAATAAGCAATGTAAATTGTTCAGGCTGAAACTAATACTCAGAATCATTTTCAAACTCATCCTCATCCTCATCTGCACTTTCCTCATTGTCTGAGGTGGATGCCTGTTTCTCACAGTCTCACAGTCTGGCAGTCTGCACATATCGGTACACTTGAGTCCATTTACCATAAACACACATTTTGGCAATCACACTTTCTTGGACAGTTGCAGGCCAGTAGATCCATGATGGCCTTAGGTGCTGGTTGACCATCCATCCAGTGCACTACCAACTGTTCAGCTCCTTCTTCCTTCTCAATCTTCCACTCTCTGCCAACAGGGCTTGGCACCTGCGGGTCCTGTTCCAGACATCTTCTCCATACTCCAGCCTGGTAGTTGGCTCTTTGTGCATGTTTCACCAAGCAGTCCCTGCATGGTGGAAGCTGATGACTCTCTAGCTCACCTTTTTTTAGCACAAACAGGTGGTACCTGAGATCATTGACCTTAGTGGATGATGATTTGGGGGCATAGAGGAGGCATCGAATGCCTCTAGTTTGTCCATCAGTTATTCAGAGAGGTCCCATTCCTGACCCAACTCTAAAAATGTGTCCTTGATTTCCCTGTTGCTAGTCAAGAGTTTCAGGGCCTTTGCTTTCCCTTTGCCTGCAAAAGCACTGACAGTGAGTGTCACATCTGGTGTATGCATGCAATCCAATGAGAGCCCAAGAGACATCTACGTCAACAGTGGCAGTGATTTTCCTGATATCAACTACCCTTGTCCTGGATCTCATGCCACATTTCTGGAACAATGGGACTCGTATCTTGTCATGGAATGCTATACACATGATGAAGACATCCGTGTCGTCTGAGCAGATCACTATGACCTGATAGCCCTCTCTAGCAGCATAGGCAGCATAGCATGTAGAAGTAGGCACCCGTCTGCTTCTTCCTGCTGGCACTGGAGAGCTGGCACCTCTTCACTGTTCTGAGATGTGATTCTGGAGCACTTGTCATTCATTCACAGTCATATATAGAACCTTCTCCTGTAGCTTTTCTCTGCACTCTGCCTTCCTCCATTCACTGACTATGAAGGGAATGAGACTGGTTTTGTTATTGACTCTTGTCAGGAAACTCCTCGACTGCCTCACAATCTGTGTGCCTGTGATACCCTGCAAATGGTGCCCAGTCTCTCCACCTCGTGCTGATCTCTCACTGTTCTTGATAGAGTTCTCCCGGTATGTGTCGAACACAACATCTATTCTGTTGCTCTGACTTCCTTCCCTCAGTGCCATAGACAAAACTGTAGTGGCAACATTTACAAAAGTAGCCCGATCACCTTTTACTCTTTGGACTAAGTTCATTCCATCAACCACAGATGCAGAATTTCCTGGGAGTTGCTCTACTAGTGTCACATTCTTCTGCAATGTTGTGGCTAAAGTAGCTTTGTCTGTCTTTCTTAGCAATCCATCTGGTGTGGACAAGGGCCCAGGGTAATGGTCCAAGGGGATGAGAGAGGATATCCTCCATCTGGAGACTGTGCCCTTGAGCCATAACTATGATGCGTCCAAACAGAGACCTGTCTGCTTTCAAGATGATCACCCTCCCACTGGATTTCACATCCTTCTTACACATATTGCTAAATGTCTTCAATTTGTTAGTTTTCATTGGGTCATGGAATTTCTTTGCTGGTGGGTCATTCTCTAGTTTCTCATCCTTGAAGGTAGCATAGCATTGCTCAACAATTTCGTACGCCTTCATCAGGTCAGAGGCAATGGCCTTGGGGGCTGCCTTTGCAGTAGAGATGCTAATGATGTCCTGATTCTCTGCAAATGGGTTGACCCAGCCTTGGATGAGGCCAACGACTGCTGATACTGCTTCCTCATCTTTTTGGAGTCTTGGCCCTTGTAGCTCTGCATGGCGGAGGTCTGATTTGTTAGCTTGCACCATGTCTCTTAACTGTCCCAGGAATGCGCTGCGGTGCTCAGCTGTTATGTAGTACTGTTTGAAAGCTCCAGCTTTCAGGCTGAACCCAGCTGTACCTCCAGGGGTCTGAGTGTCTTTGTTTACTGTGACCTCAATAGGCTGGTCCACTGGGATCTGCCCAAAGGGGTTGTTGCTGGACATCTGCACAGAGAATTGGCCAGTCTTGAAGGCTCCATGCACATCAGGATTATTCTCTTGCAGATTTGTCATCTGAGCAAAGTATGCGGACAGGTACCTGGCATAGTTCATCTTATCGTAAGCAAAACACCATGGGATCATACTTCTTATTGCATTGAGGTGCAAGTCCCAGTTCCCTTCACGAGAAGCACGCAGAAGGCCAAGTACTACATCCTCTACCATGTCTATGTAGGACATCCAGTATGCTGATAGCTCTCCCTTGTTGTGATGTAGGTGTTCCAGGAAGTCGATCCACAGGGTCATCAGCTCAGCTAACAGTGGACTTTTCAGCAGATTGTTAAATTCCTGTTGGTTCAAATCATCAACCATGTTGTACACCTGGTCTAAGAACGACTTGATCACAGCTCTCCTCTACTGAATGTTGTCTTCCACCCACCGTGTGAACTTTCACATCAATTTATGTTTTTGACATTGTTTGCAATTATTTTCCAATCACAGAAACAAAATTTGTAGACAATTTAGGAAATTATTTATTGTACATGCAAAATAGTAATACATTTTCACAATTCTCCACAACAACGTACAAAAATGTTAGTTCACCAGAAACAGCTCAAATACCCATCATACACTTAACTTATCTGATTATGTATATTCTCTTACATGTTCTTAGTCTTGTTGCATTATACTTAACCTATCAAAATATCAAACATTGCTGTATATTTATGATGAAGTTGTATGACCTTAACCTGCAGCAAATGGACTGGGGCCTGCCATGTTGGAATTTTCCATATTGCACCACCACACCATCTTTTAGTTGAAATGTCAAATAGACATTACGCTCATGTGTGCAAATGGGCTGAGCTACATGCCTAACAATTTTCAAGGAGATATGGTCTATAATAAGGGACAACCATTAGTTTGAAGTTGGATGTCTTCTTTTGTGCTAGGCACATTTCAGAAAACGTTATTTTTGGGTAGGGTTACAAAAAGGGTGATATCACACAAAAAATTACCACTGCTACAATGCTATCACATATTTTCCAGCTCTAGGGGTGTATACCTTGTCAAAAATCACTATGAGCATTATTCCCCTCAGATGGTACCGTGGCCAAAATATAGGGGCCTGGCTCATGGAGTAATATGGGGATAACAACCAGTAAAACACACAGTAACACACAGTAACAGTGTTTGTTTGCAGCCTTACAGATGGAAAGATGCTCCTGTCTTTCTTCATCCATGTTCATGATTTTTGACATCCGTAGGCAGTACACGACGGCATTTTTCTTTAATGTACAATATTTTTAGCAATTCTATAATTGCTAAATTATAGAGCCTGGTGTTGGCTTAGCGGTTAGGGTACCGGCTTGGGATCCTAGGATCCTGGGTTCGAATCCCGGTCGATCGCTGAATTAACGCCAGGGGGGTTGACTCAGCCTGTCATCCTTCCGAGGTCGGCAAATTGAGTACCAGCTTGCTGGGATGAATGATCACGGTGTGTACCCCGATTTAGAATAGGTACACTGTATCCCTGCACATCGTAAGAGCGTGACCAAGGGTTGGCGTCAGGAAGGACATCCGGCCATAAAAACATTGCCTCAAACAGGGAACCATGAATTGTCATGGGGCCCGCAAGGCTAATCCCTGCTCTAGCGGGGAAAAATGGCCTTAAAACGATCATTCATTCACATATTCTATAAGTTTTAAAATTGGAATTCCTGTAAAATCAATGAAATCAAAGAAAAGGTCAGTGACAGCTTTCCACTTGCATTCACATGTTCAGTGCATGTATTGGGGGAACCAATATGGTCGCCATTAACTTACATTGGTATCAAAATAGATACGCAATTCGGCATTGAGCCTCAAATCAAGTTGGTATAGAGATCGGTGTTCGGCAGCTCACGATGCTGGGATCTTACGATGCAAGACTCACATACTGTGCCGATTTGGACTTTGCCTGCTTTTGTCCTTACATATTGTTAATGTAAAAATATAGTTAATTTATTTATTTTCCCTGATGTCCTTGTCCTGCATGTGGTTTGTGCACAAGGTTCTCCATTTCCACAGTGATTCAAGAAAACGTAAAATGTCAGCAATTGCAAAGCTGCCATTAAAGCTTCTCTTCTTCTCTCCCTCTGCTTCTTTTTCCTCTTCTTCTGCCTCTGCCTCTTAGTCTTTGTCGTCATGTTATTATTATTATTATTATTTTTAATGTTGAAGCCTCCAGTCACGGAATATATAGTCCTCATCGAGACCAGGCCTTAAATAAAAGAGCTGAATTGATAGAAAAGTGAAGAAAGATAGCATTGATAGAAAAGTGAAGAAAGAGAGAATAGTCTAACAGTTTTTGTGGAAGTACAAAATCTGCTTTTTGAAAAGGGGTAGGTCATAAGTATTTGGAAATACATGGGAAGGTAAAGAGTTCCAGAGTTTGGCAGTGGAAGAGAAGAAACAAACATCATAACAGGCCCACCCTTGAGTTGCCAATGGCCACACAATAATCATGTGATGTAGTGGCATGTCGAGTATTCCGTGTTCTACCTAATGGTGGAAGTACACAAGCAGCAAGGTCTTGGGAGCAGAAACTGAAGTAATATCTGCAGAAAGAGAAAGAGTGCCAACTTTGCGGCATACTTCGAGTGGGTCGAGTTTTGAGGTCAGATTGGAAGAATTAATAAGTTGGACAAGTCAGGAGATGACGATGGTTCACGAGCGAGCGGTATTCAATGACAAAGGTCAAAACCGACAATGAAAATATATAAATAGGAATGTATTATCTGTTATGAGACTAGTTGGCTACACAATACCGAAAATTCGGTTCGATCCCGACAACTTTGAAAATTTGACCTTTGTGACCTTGAAATGTCAAAACGAAGGTTACTGACCTTGAAACGAGATAGAAAATAATGTATAATCAGTTATGAGGTTAGTTAGCTACACAATACCGAAAATTCGGTTGGATTCTGACAACTTTGAAAATTTGACCTTTGTGACCTTCAAAGGTCGAAGATTCTGAAATTTGTTGGAAAACTTGTATTTCATGATGTATGTGATAATACAAAAACATGTACGACATTTCACCCTATCAGGAAGCGAACAATGTAATAATACCATCAAAAATCGACTTTTCTAAATTTTGTGACCTTGTGACCTTGACCTTGGGGGCGAAAATGAAAAATCGAGCTCCGTGGGGCTAGACATATGACATTGGCCTAACCAAATACCGAAATCCCTGTCAGATTCCACCAAACCCCTCAGAGAAGATGTAGTTTGAAATCGATTACCCCCTAAAAAGACATCTTTTTCGGGCGTGGCTCTGCCCACAATGGGCACAATACGCCCACTCTAGGCAGGACACAACTCAATCATGATATCAACCTCCCACCCAAGTTTCATCAAGTTCGGATGATATCATCGGGTAGTTATGCTGCGGACAGACAGATACACAGACACACACCCATGACGAATATAGTGGTCACTGTTTGATAACTCGTGAACCAATTACTTTGGATTCAATTCTGTCCAGTAAGTATGTGGAGCTAGAGCCTCCCCAGATGTGAGAGCAGTACTCTATACAAGGACGAAATCAATCCTTTGTTTAGTTGAAGCAACTGTTCAGAGGAGAAGAATCTTCGACATCTGAACAGGACTCCTAGTTTCTTTGAGGCAGACTTAGCTATTTGTGTAATGTGTGGATTCCAGGATAAATTTGATGTTAGGGTAAAACCTAGCAGGTTTATTGAATCACATGGTGTAAATGTGGAGCTTTCAAAGGAGATTGGAGAGTTGAGAGGGGTTTAGGGAGAGAAATGGGGGGGGGGGGGGGGGAAATCATTTTAGAAGCATTAAACTTAAACCTGATTACACTTGCCCCACTGGGAAATCCTGTCCTAATTCAAATTTAAAGAGGTGGCTGTGATGAAACGAGATGTAGATAGAGTGAGGGAAGATGGGGCAGATGGGAAAAACATGGAGTAATGTAATGTCGAGTCATCAGTATACGAGTGCATTTGGTTATTTGTAGAAGAAAGAAGGTCATTGATAAAAAGAAGGAAGAGTGTTGGAGACAGGACAGAACCCTGAGGGACACCGCTGTTGATAGGGAAGGAGGGAGATGTTGAACCATCAACAATTACAGAGATAGAGCAGTCGGAGAGAAAGCTCGATATGAGAGAGCAGAGTGAAGGAGGAAGGAATGCCGAAAGAAGGAAGCTTGGATATCTGTAGACCCCGATGCCAAACTCTGTCAAAGGCTTTTCGAGATATCAAGGCCTACAACAAAGGATTCCCCAAAGTCCCTTAGAGAAGAGGCCCAGACATTTGTAATGTAAGAAAGGATATCACAGGTAGATCTTGCCTTGCGAAAGCCATATTGATGACTGAGAGATTCAAGATGCTTGAGGAAATGTGAATTGAGAAGACATTCAAAGACTTTGGAAATAGTAGAAGTCAGAGCAATAGTACGGTAGTTGGAAGGGTTTGAACGATCATCATTCTTTAAAATAGGCTGTACTGAGGCATGTTTCCAGGAAAGAGGAAAAGTTTGGGTTTTTAAACAAAAACGAAACAAACGAGCAAGCACGGGAGCAAGTTCTGTAGCACACTCCTTCAAGACACGAGGAGGAATGCCATCTTGTCCGTATGCCTTGCTTGTGTCCAGAGAGAGGAGTACTTTTTTGACTGCATGGAAAGAGATTATAGGGAGGGGCATAGGATTGGTAGAGGTGCATCAGAGGGAGATGGAATGTTAGTCATCCAGTGTGGAATTGGAGGAAAAAAGAGAACCAAAAAGAGTTGCTTTATCAGACGGAGAGACAGCGATAGTATAATCGGAATGGAAAAGCAAAGCAAAGGCAGAGTGACAAAAGTTGTCAGAGATACTTTTAGCTAAAGGCCAGAAAGATCTATTGTTGGAAGAAGATGAGAGGTTGTCACATTTATTTTGGATAAAGGAATGCTTCACCTGACGAACATGTTTGCAATGATTTCTGGCAGATATGAAAGCTGAATGCGAGTCGGAAGAAGAAGAAGTTTTTCCATGTCCGATATGCCGCATCCTTTGCTCGAATGGCCGCAGAGCAGGAATTATTGAACCAAGAGTTGGTAGGAGAGATAGACTTCAAAGAGAAGGGGGTATTAGCCTCCTTTCTTGCAACAATAACTTCAGCTATACGTTCAGCAGAGATGGAGGCATCGCCTGAGGAGAGGCAGTAGTCTTTCCAGGGAAAATAAGAAAGCAAGTTTCGTAAACCAGTCCAGTCAGCGCTATTGAAATGCCATTACTGGCATGTGGTGGTAAGTAAAGTGATGTTCACAAGATTGTGGTCAGAAGAACCAATTCTTGGGGAAAATGCCAGGGGCATAGAAAAGGCCCCTTTATATGGTATGTGCCATGTGGAAAACTAGAAAAGAAGTCACATTCCATAGCTTGTCGAAAATGCCAAACAATAGAAAAGAAGGGACATTCAACAAAATCTCGTGTGCATGCTGACTACCCCTGTGTTCTTTGGAGGAACCAAGTAATGCTCGAGAAAAGTTCATATAAAATGGTGCCAATTTGATTCATACAGCTGCATGAAGAAGTAAATGTATTTTATTTGCCAGATGTAACAATATCACAGTTAAGCTTGAGGAAGTTGATTTGAAGCCAGGATTTTATTTCAGTGATGCAGTTTGTCAGGATAGAGTGGGTGTCGGTGGAGACGGACTTGGTGGAGATGAAAAGCTGGATGTCATCGGCGAAGCAGTGGAATTGGAGACCATGACGGCGGATTAAGTGACCGAGGGGGGACAGGTAAAGGATGAAGAGGAGGGGGCCAAGAACTGAACCTTGGGGGACACCTTGGGGGAGGGGAGCAGTGGGGGATTTGCAGTTATTGATGGAGATGAACTGGCGTCTGTCAGAGAGGTATGATTTAATCCAAGAGAGGGCAGTGCCGGTAACGTTAAAGGTGGATTCAAGTCGGGTGAGGAGGATGGTGTGATCGATGGTGTCAAAGGCAGCGCTGAGGTCGAGGAGGACGAGAATGTTGAGGTTGCCAGCGTCAGAGGAGAGGAGAAGGTCGTTGGTGATTTTGAGGAGAGCAGTTTCAGTACTGTGGTTGGAGCGGAATCCGGATTGGAATGTTTCATACAGGTTATTGGCAGAGAGATGATGTTTGAGTTGAGTGGCTACAGCGCGTTCCAAAACTTTTGACAGAAAGGGTAGGTTGGAGATGGGTCTGAAGTTGTTTAGGGTGTCAGGGTTTAGACCAGGTTTTTTTAGAATGGGGGTAACAGCAGCAATTTTGAGGGAAGGTGGGACGATGCCTGTAGACAGGGAGGAGTTCATTGTTGCAGTGATAAGTGGAGAGAGAGCAGGGAGGGAGGCCTTGACAAAGCTGGAGGGGATGGGGTCAAGAGTGCAGGTGGCAGTTTTCATTCCTATGAGGAGTTCAGAGAGGTCAGTAGGGGAGATTGGGGAGAACCGAGACAGGGGATGGCAGGACAAGGGGGGGCAGGTGGTTGGAGGAGGAGCGGGTGCGGCGGTGGTCAAGCTGTTGTAGATGTTGTCAATTTTGCGTTGGAAGAAAGAGAGGAAGGAGATGCAGTTGTCTACTGTGAATGACTGGGTGGTGGTGTTCAGGGGGCGGAGGAGTTTGTTTATTGTCGAGAAGAGTGCTTTTGGGTTTCCGGAGCCAGAGTGGATAATTTGAGAGTAGTAGGCGGAGCGGGCGCGGGAGAGGGCATCTTTGTAGTGTTGTAGGTGGTCCTTGTAGGCTTGGGAGTGAACTGTGAGACCCGTTTTATTGCGGAGTCTTTCAAGTTGGCGAGCACGAGTTTTCATCAGGCGGAGTTCAGGGGTAAACCAGGGAGCAGAATGGGTGAAAGAAACTGTTTTGGTTTTTACAGGCGCAAGCTGGTCAAGGCAGGAGGAGAGAGTGTGGTTGTAGTAGTCAGTGAGGTCGGAAGGGGTGTGGAGGTCAATGAAGGGAGAAGTGGACATTTTTTCAGAGAGGGTGGATGAGAATGAGGTAGGTGAAAGAGCGTTTAGCTTACGGAAGTTGATAGTGCGATAATGCCTTGGTGTTGGGGCGGGGATGTTGATGGTCAGAGTGATGGCTAAGTGGTCAGAGAGGGTGAGGTCGGAGCCAGAGAGATGGTGCAAATTTAATCCAGTGGAGCAGACAAGGTCCAAAATGTGACCACGGATATGGGTAGGAAAGTCGACATGTTGAGTGAGGTTAAAGCAGGTGAGTAAATCAGTGAAGTCAGTGGTTATTGTGGAGTCAGTGGAGTCCATGTGGATATTGAAATCACCAAGGAGGAGGATTGAGGGGGAGAGGGAACATAGCTGGGTCAGAAAGTAGGAGAAGTCAGACAGGAATGATGGGTGTGGTTTGGGAGGGCGGTAGACGACAGCCATGACTGACTGCGTGCGACCAGAGAGTTTAAAAGCCAGGTGTTCAAATGATGGAGCAGATGAGATGGAGATGAGGTTGGTGTTGATGTCTTGACGGTGGATAACGGCAATTCCACCACCTCGGCCCTCTGAGCGTGGTTTATTGATGTAGGAATATCCATTGGGTGTGGTGAGCTTGAGTGTGTAGTATTCCAGAGGTTGTTGCCAGGTTTCGGTGAGACAGAGAAAGTCCAGTTTGTTATCCAGGATGTATTCGTTCAGGATGAGGCATTTGTTGTTGAGGGACCGGGTGTTGAACAGGGTGAGCTTGATGTTGTTTTGAACAGCAGGGATGAATTCAGGTGATTTAGCCAGGGTTCGTAGGCAGGAGGTGCGATCGTGTGCAGGTGCGCTGGGACGAAGAGTGAGAGTGCGCTGAGCCGACCAGAGGACGGGGATGGAGTGACCTGATTGCAAATAAACAAACTTACGACCGGAGCCACGGTGAATGTACCTGGGTCGTCGGAGTCCATTTGATTTGATGGCAGAGATGCATGATGGGGTGGAGCGGGTATTGAGCAGAAGGAGCCTTGCGGCGGAGTACCGCAGAGCCATGCCAGGCAGGAGCAGAGAGACGAGATGAGGCCAAGGTTGAGGAGGTGAAACAATGGTCCAAACCCACGAGAGCGGGCCCGAGGAAACGAAGGAGCCAGGTAGGTGAAGCCAGGAGCAGAGCCGGGACCAAGCAGAGGGCAGGCAGGAGCAAAGAGATGATCACAAGGCCAAGGTTGATCACGGCAAAGCGGAAAATGCAGCGGAAATCGACCGCCGCCGCTACAAATCTAGATCACGGCGGGAAACCGCCACCAAACCGCTGCGATGGTCACAACCCATGAGAGCGCGCCCGAGGAAAGAGCGAGCAGGCGAAGGAGCCGGGCAGGCGAAGCAGGGAGCAGAGCCGGGGCTATGCAGAGGGCAGACTCAATGGCCAAAAAATCCGCACGACCACCAAAAAAGAAAGCAACTGACACTCACCCCCGTCCTTTACAAGCTTCACTGGCTCCCCATCCCCCAGAGAATCCAGTACAAAATCCTCCTCTTGACATACAAAGCCCTCCATAACCTGGCCCCATCCTACCTGGCTGACCTCCTCTCCAGACACACTCCCACCCGCAACCTCCGCTCTGCTGGTACCAACCTCCTGACCCCCTCCATCCGGACCAAATTCAGATCCTGGGGGGACAGGGCCTTCTCCATCGCTGCTCCCACCCTCTGGAACTCACTACCTCACACCATCAGAGACTCCTCCTCACTCACCACATTCAAAACATCACTAAAGACCCACCTGTTCAACACTGCATTCAACATTCAACCCACAGCATTTAACCCCTGACTATCTCTTCTCCTTCTCCCTCCTTTTGCTTTAAAATATTTCCCTATTGATTCTTGTCTTTTTGCAATTGTTGTTTTCATGTATTGTTATGCATTATGTTTTCCACTCTGTCAAAGCGCCTTTGGGCTTCTGGAAAAGCGCTATACAAAATAAATGAATTATTATTATTATTATAGATGTAGGGTGCCCCTACATGCCAGATCATGTGCTTTATTTCTCCTCAATTGCTCCGAAGCATGATCGCTTCGGAGAAAGAAAAAACACCGAGGCAGTGTTCATCATATTGTTGTGGATATGAGGACTGTATATTTTTTGGATTGTGTGCTGTACTATTGTGATTATTGTTTATTCTGTGCCTCCTGCCTCCGGAGCTGTGTAAAGACCAAAAGGGCGTCCCATAGTCCACAAGCATACACGTCAGCCAAGTAATAGAATATACCTGTTGATAGTTATCTCTTATTCTGTGTATTAGTGTAAGGCTGTGTCTTCCATTAATTGAAATACTCCATTGCACCAGTGAAAGAGATAGATTCCCTTCCATTCCCATCACCAGTTACCTCCGATCCAATTGCCGCCATTGACCACGAGGCAGGGTTGGGGGAAGGAAGGCGTTTCCCCACCTCGTCAGAGAGGGGAGGAGTGAACCAGCCCCGCTCGACCAACCATGAGCCAGGGGTTTGGCTACAGAGGGCGGAGGAAGAGCGGTCGGGGAGGTTCGCAAAGGTTGAGGGGCGGGGGCCTATATAACCCAAGGCAGGGCGTGTCCAAGAGAGAGATGCGTTTTTACAGAGTCGAGCTTGGAAGCAGAAACGGAGATGCACTTTTGAGCCGAGACAAGGAGGGTCACAAAGAGCTGAGTTGGTCGTCAGTGGTTGCGTTCAGTGGTTGCGTTCAGTGATTGCGTTGAGGGGTTGCGTTGGAGACGGAGTGGTTGGACCAAACAACAGAAGAGAGGAGAGAACCCGTCACGCCAGACCCCCCACCAGCGCGTCGGCTCTGACCGTGATCCGACCCGTGACCCGACCCGTGATCCGACCCGTGATCCCACGCACACGACAGGATCGGAGGCATCAGCGGCCGTCGAGGTCCCGCCCGACGTCCCGTGCAGGATCAAGCTCCAGCCAGCTCCGTGCCGTCCTCCCCCTCCAGCCACGCACCGCCTTCCAGCCAATCCACTCTGCAATTCCCCGTGTGAGTCGTCTTTGTTTGTTTTGTCCTGGGTAGTTAATTAAGTCTGTATAAGCTAGTATTTTCCCTGTGTCACCTGCGTCTTATGTGCTTGTAAATAAACTTGATTGCTCCTTTTTGCTTGTGTGTGTAAATAATAAACCCCATTACTCGTCTGTACGTCTTCTCGTTTTAATTCCTTTTCCTCTTACATTGCGTCGCTTTTGTCTTTTCCCTCATTGAGCAGCTAGGGTGCGATACGGCCAAAGTCTGGGTGAATCGGGTGAGTTTTGTTAGGTCGCGGTTTTAAACCACCGCTCGGTCTATAACATCCAAACCGCGATCTATAACAATTGGTGTCTGGGAGTGAGATTCGGGGCCCGAACCAAATTTTTAAAACATCTAGAAAAAAAATTTTGGTCAAAATTACGAGCTGCCGAAATTTGTTTTTTTTTACGCAAAACCCGAATTTTGAAATCGCGCCATGGCTGTTCAAGGCGACGGGATGCCGTTGGGAGAGATAGACGGGGTAGAATCGACCCAGGACTTAGGAAAAAAAATGGTGGAGGAGAGTAAAGAAGGTGCGGTTGAGGGTGTATCAGGTGCACAAAATGGCGTCCTCACGCATGTGGGTGTAGCGGCACCAAATTTTGCCGCGCCCTTTGTACCAACGGTGGAAGACATGCAATTAATTATGGCTGAAATGGAGGCCCTTTTGGACAGGAACAGGGAGCGATTGTTAAACCAAATGGAAGCTGACAGTGAGCGATTGTTAAACCAAATGGAAGCTGACAGTGAGCGATTGTTAAACAAATTGGGAAACCAAAAGGAAGCAATAACGAACAAATTGGGAAACCAAATTGAAGAAATAACGAACGGAATGAGGGCCGATAGGGAGGAAGGGTAGCAGAGGGACAGAGACCGCAAGTTGGGCGAAAGGGTCCCAGGGGTGCACGAGGAGGTAACGCGAGTCGAAAAGCGCTGGTTGAGCGAAGCGGAGGAAAGCACGGGTACAATGACGGGGGTAGAAATCGCGACCCGGGGCTTGGAAAAGCCGGCGACCGATGAGGTAGAGGGAATTTTATGAAAGCCAACGGTCGTCGAGGTGAGTACAGAAAAAGCGGAAGTGGGCATTGAAATTGAAGAGATGACGGAGGTAGCCCGGGAATTGCAGGGAGAAATGGATAATGTACAAAGTCTGTGTTCAAATCATGATGAGATGCTCACTAACCAAATAAAAAGTTTGCAGGTGGCAGAGGAGGTGCGACGAGGTACGGAGGTGAGTGGCAATGTACATGATGTGAGGGGAGATTCAGTCGGCTTGGGGATTGGTTTGGATCCGGGTGTTCGTGAAAGGCCGTTGGTGAGGTGTGTGACAGGACAGGTGTGCAAAGAAAGAGGTGTGCGAGAATGTCCGACCATGGGGTGTGTGAGGAAAAAGTGCACGCCGAGGAGTGAGTGTGCCGTCAAGAGTGAGTTGGTCGAAGCGCGTGTGCGAGGGAGCACAGGGAAGCGCGGTGTGGTGAGTGTTACGGAGGAAGTAACGAAAAAGTGTGCGCGGGAGGATGCGCGAGAAAGGTGTGTAACGGACGGGTGCATGGGGAAAGCGCATGCTGTCAAGAGTAAGGGTGAGTGCGCGACCGAGAGTGGAGGTGAGAGTAGTGAGAGTGAAACGGAGCGTGAGTTGGTTGTGGCAGGTGAGCGAGGATGTACACCTGGAATAGAAGGATGCACACCTGGAATGGTAGAGCGTGAGTGGGAATGCACGCTGGAATTGGTAGTGAGACACGTGGTTGGGTGTGCGGGTGAGAGCACACCTGTGATTGTCACAAAGGAGGTGACCGAGACAGGGGCGCGAAGAGGTGTATTGGTGAGGTGTGCGAGCGACGAATGTGTGCCAAGGTGTTCGGTGGTCAGGTGTGTGACCAAGTCGGTGAGCGGAATGAGTGTACCGAGGTGTGTAAGGAAAGGTACGAGGAGAATGGGAACGGCTGCATGTATGAGCACGAAAGGGGTAGCGTATGCATGTAAGCCTGCAGGTGAGGCGTCGACGATAACCGGGTTAAAGATTAGGTCGACTTTTAGCCGAATCGGGCCCTCGGTGCGTGCCGGGCTTCGCGTGCCGCGAGAACCAGCGGAGATCCGAGCCACGGCGGGTTCGAAAGGACCGCCGTGCGCGATCCACGCTGGGCCTCGCGTGGAGCGGCCGCGTCCGGGCTCCACTAGGCGGAGCGGGCAGCCCGATAGGAAGGGTCGTCATGGCGACCACTTTCTATTGAGACGTGCCGGCAGGTCGAGATCGGGACATTGGATGGCTTCACGCCGAGGTGGTGCATGGGATCTCGGCCCAGGGTAAGCCTCCGTCCCTGCCCCGAATGCGGGACGCATCCAGCCGCCAGCACAAAAGAATCCGCGTTCAGTGCTCGGCTGTACGAAGCCGAGCTTTCGAAGGAAATTGGCGCACCGAGAGGATGTAATAAGTAGACGGGTGATGGTGATAGTGATAGTGATTTAAAACGAAATTTAGAAAAGTGAATAGAATTGGCAGTAAATGGAAAATTTTTGAATTGTTGGATTTGGACGAGCGAAATTGGTAGTGAGAGACCCCCGATGTGGTGGGATGGCAAATCCACCATCCCTCACAGGTGGGGGCAAAGGAGCAATAGCTTATGGGGTGTATGGCAGTGAAAACTAGCCCGGGTGGGTTAGGTTATATTGTAGGGATCTAGAAGAGATGACATTAGGTAACGTTAAGTTTAGTTAGTGACTGATACCTGTAGTGGGGACGCAGGTAGATTAGTATGGATTATAATGACGTGGGAGCGCAATAGTTTAAAGGGACGACTGGGAAGCGCAAGTTTCAGAGGGGAGTAGTTAGCTGAGATGATGCCGTGTGTGTGAGGATTGAACAGGTGAGAATGGAACAGGTGTGATTGCACAGGTGTGCAACTGAACAGGTGTGTGGAGCAGTGTATGAGGAAGTAGTGGTGATTGCGTGTTGTGTTGACCAAATGGTCCAGGAAGAGGAGGAGGGTGCAGGTGGCACCAGGTAGGATTGCACCGGTGTGCAACGACAGGTGAATGAAAGACAGGTGTATGGAATAAATGGTCTGGAGGATTGGAATGGATGGTCGTGGAGTGAGAATGGTGGAAATTGTGGAGTGGAGTGGATGGTGCGAAGGTGTGAATGGGGGAAGAGTGGACCCCCATCACGGATACCCGGGGCGGGTAGTGTAAGTGTTAGGTAGAGGGTACAGGTAAATTGTGGTTGGATATTGGCATTTGTGGTGCGGTTGCAGAATGGTATTGTGGATGGGTGCATTAGTGTTGTGGAAATGGCTGGGCGTGTAGCCTGTTAGTGTGTGTAGTTGGTTGGGCACTCCACCACTGTGAGGATGTCGGCCAGGTGAGGCCGCAGGTGGGCTCTGGGAGCCGGTAGTTGTGAGTGGGTGCCTGAGGATCCCGGGTGTGGATCGGGCAGCCCAGTGCCAGAGAGGGCACGGAGTGGGGAGAGCGCCAGAGGGCCTTCCCCAGGTAGATAGGTTAGGGTAAGGAGCAGGTAAGCTCGGAGGCAACTACAGTGGTGGAGGTGTGCAGGTGGGTAGACCCGCTGGGAGAGGTACACGTCGCGGCCCAGAAATTGTGCGAGGGCACCGGGAGATGAATCGGGGGAGTGAGACCCCAAATTGAAAAGCACCACAGTTTGGCCAATGGGAATTGGTTTTTAGAACCCATAGTGTAAGAGGGCCAATGGTTTGGCCGGAGAAAGACCCCGGGTAGTGTAAAGTGTGTTAAAATCATTTAGAGGATAGTTAGGATGAAGGATCTCCTCGCACCATCTGCATCCACTCACCTGAGGTGACAGGTACTCCGCACCATGCCATGTTTAATTATTTTTGATGCAAATGTTTTGGATTGTGAGACGCATCATGACGTGGGTGTGACATTGTGCTTTGATGTTCCATCTCTGCCTCCTTATGAGGACTGATGATGAATTTGGTGATGGCAAATTTTGGATAGAGGGATTGTGGTGACGAATTTGGTATAGAGGAAATATGGGGAGACGTGACAGTAGTGAAGAACTTGGTAATGTGTAGGTTTTGTACATATGGGGTAAGGGCAAGGGTGGGCTAGGTAACAGGGGGGTGACGTACGGTAGGGACGAGCTTTCTCACTTCGCCCTCCGTACGCATTTCGCCTTGCATTGCCTTTTTGACGTGTACCCTTGTGACCTTACCCCTCGCTCAATTGTCTTTCCCCTTTTGTCTCCCACATGACCTGTGCACCGTTGGGCGCCGAGGGGAGCGTGCGTGGGTCGGCCATTGTGCGCCCGAAATTCCCAGAACCAGCTGTCTGCATCGATGCACCACATTATGGACCACATGCCTGTGGCCGAGCACCACTTATGGACCCCATGGGTTGGGGCATGGCCCCTCTGCTGGAACCGGCCATGAGGGCCTGAAATCTTGCTGGCGGACCTTGGCCACAGGGCACCGATGCCCCACAGGTGAACCACACTAGTCGGCCCTGTGGGCTATAAATAAAAGAAAATAAAGAAGGGCACATTGGGCACACTTTATTGCAAATAGGCCGCCAGTAAGCAAAGCAAAAGAGAATGACAACATCTGGAAGACAAATAATAATAACCAGCAGAGGGAGCCGAAGAGCAAGAGACACCTGCAGGGTTAGGGGTTGTTGATTTTATTTTTCTTGAACATTCATTGAACAATGGTGACTGCACCGATTGGTGCTTGGGTGTGTATTGGTGCGTTTTTGGGTGCGTTCATGGTGCGTCGATGCAGAGCAGACTGTCTCCCCCCCAGAAAGAACAATTACAGGTCCTGGGTTAGTTTTGTAAATAAAAATAGCGGCAGTGTAAATAATGCTCCCCACCGTCGGTGTTTAGTTTGAAGACCATTCCGCAATTCGGTTAACTGTGGGCGTATGTCTGCTAGGTAGGGTGCAATGGAGCAGCGGGACACATTTATTTATGTTTTAAAACTGTCGCACTCAGGGTCAGGTTAAAAGTAGAGGGAACTACACCTACGTGTCACACTAAATAAAAGTTGTAGGCCCGGGACGTGCCTAAGAGGAGGAGGGTGCAGTGTTGTGGATATGAGGACTGTATATTTTTTGGATTGTGTGCTGTACTATTGTGATTATTGTTTATTCTGTGCCTCCTGCCTCCGGAGCTGTGTAAAGACCAAAAGGGCGTCCCATAGTCCACAAGCATACACGTCAGCCAAGTAATAGAATATACCTGTTGATAGTTATCTCTTATTCTGTGTATTAGTGTAAGGCTGTGTCTTCCATTAATTGAAATACTCCATTGCACCAGTGAAAGAGATAGATTCCCTTCCATTCCCATCACCAGTTACCTCCGATCCAATTGCCGCCATTGACCACGAGGCAGGGTTGGGGGAAGGAAGGCGTTTCCCCACCTCGTCAGAGAGGGGAGGAGTGAACCAGCCCCGCTCGACCAACCATGAGCCAGGGGTTTGGCTACAGAGGGCGGAGGAAGAGCGGTCGGGGAGGTTCGCAAAGGTTGAGGGGCGGGGGCCTATATAACCCAAGGCAGGGCGTGTCCAAGAGAGAGATGCGTTTTTACAGAGTCGAGCTTGGAAGCAGAAACGGAGATGCACTTTTGAGCCGAGACAAGGAGGGTCACAAAGAGCTGAGTTGGTCGTCAGTGGTTGCGTTCAGTGGTTGCGTTCAGTGATTGCGTTGAGGGGTTGCGTTGGAGACGGAGTGGTTGGACCAAACAACAGAAGAGAGGAGAGAACCCGTCACGCCAGACCCCCCACCAGCGCGTCGGCTCTGACCGTGATCCGACCCGTGACCCGACCCGTGATCCGACCCGTGATCCCACGCACACGACAGGATCGGAGGCATCAGCGGCCGTCGAGGTCCCGCCCGACGTCCCGTGCAGGATCAAGCTCCAGCCAGCTCCGTGCCGTCCTCCCCCTCCAGCCACGCACCGCCTTCCAGCCAATCCACTCTGCAATTCCCCGTGTGAGTCGTCTTTGTTTGTTTTGTCCTGGGTAGTTAATTAAGTCTGTATAAGCTAGTATTTTCCCTGTGTCACCTGCGTCTTATGTGCTTGTAAATAAATTTGATTGCTCCTTTTTGCTTGTGTGTGTAAATAATAAACCCCATTACTCGTCTGTACGTCTTCTCGTTTTAATTCCTTTTCCTCTTACATTGCGTCGCTTTTGTCTTTTCCCTCATTGAGCAGCTAGGGTGCGATACGGCCAAAGTCTGGGTGAATCGGGTGAGTTTTGTTAGGTCGCGGTTTTAAACCACCGCTCGGTCTATAACATCCAAACCGCGATCTATAACAATATTGTTAGATTCGGGGGTCGGCTCTCCCCTTGTCAAGGGGGGATTAATCCCCTTGTCTTTTTTAAGCTGGCCGTCCCGAGTCCTGGAAGCTACAACGCTCCTCCCGGTCGGTCTTGGGTAGGGTGATTGGTCAATTTGGGTCCCAAATACCTAATTACCAACACCGACCGCGAGCAGGGAAATAACTCCCGCTCGAACCACGGATAAGATGGAAAATGCCGAGCGGTTAGCAATCCGCAGTCCGAGCCATTAACAATGACTACACCCGATTCTGAGCGGTTCCGAAATCGTGCCACAGGTACTCAATGGAAAGAAAGGACGGAGGCGATCGGATTAGGGAAAAACCAAGAAAGAACAAGGTGAATTTATTTACAACCAAAAAGAAAAGGAAAGGAAAGGATGTACAGGAAGGAGAAGAAGGAGCAGGACACAGGGTAGGCTTAACTATACAGTCTTAACCTAACACCCCAGACAAACATACGCACTCACACGGGATTGTAGTGGGTAGGGTGGAAGGTCCAGGTAGATGATCCAGGCTCCAGTCGACCCCCGTCCAGGCTCCGGTTCCGCAGGCGAAACCCGGCAGGCAGCTCTGCGTATCGTTGGCGTGCGACCGGACCTTACATATGGCGGGGGGGAAGTCCTTCGCAAATGTGTGCTCTTGGATCAGTCCTTTCAATAAACGCCTATACCTGCAAGTTCGTTATCAGCCCTCTCTCCCAACGAGTCCGTTGTGCGCAGTTCTTTCGAAAGGAGCCCGTTTGCAAAGCGCGTATATCCTCCAGTCCTTCAATAACGACGGTCCCCTGCGCAGTCCTTCAGACAGTTACAATCAGCCACCTCCGCGCAGTCCGTAAAAGGGCTTGGCGCTCGCGCTTATATAACGCGCTTTCAGATCACTCCGCGCGCTTCGAAACCATGCCCGCCAGCGAGCTCACCTCAGCCCTGGTTGGGTGGTAGGGGCTTACCGGCTCCGCCTTTGACGGCTGGTTGACAGGGCCACGCCTTGTCCTTGGCGCTCCGCCCCCTTCTTCCTCGAGCCGACCGCATGGTCAATGGCGGCGCCTGTGCGAACGCTAACCAAGGCGCGCAACAGAATTTGGAGAGAGGTCGCAAAATGAACGAAATGAATTGGGGACCTACTCTTATTTAATTGATGCAACGCAGATTCAACTATTGGAAACACGGCCTTATCTAAAACACATACTAATGAAATAACTAAAGTTCCTATGGTGACCTACGTGTTGCATATGGACTAACGAAGGGTGCACCCTTTATCTTTATTAAATGATGGGATATTTACAAGAGTTATTTACAAGAAGTGTGTGGGTTCTAAAACCGCAACAATATTATCTTCATATATTAGCTTCACAACAACAACACAATTGCTTTGAATAAAGAAACCGTTTGAGGCCTGAAGGGCAAAAGCTTGAGGCCCTGTTCGTGTCATGGCCTTCTCAAGGCCTGTGATGGCTCTCAGCTGCAACCTTTCGATATACATTTGATGATCCTTGCTTTATATTGAAGGGAAAACTGAAATGGAAGGCATAACAATTGTGAATACCCTCGGACCCCGCTATTTGCGGGAGATACGTTCCTGGAAAATCCTCAAGCAACAGCAAATGGCGGGGCATTGTTTCGATGGAAAAAGGTGGGATAGGTTCCCGATTCGCGAAAATCTGCGAATAGAGAGGAACAAACCGCGAATGGCGAGGCAAAATCCACGAATGGTGAGGCAAAACCCGTGTGTGTCAACGAAAATCTGCAAATTGGTGGACCACTGCCGTGAATAGGAAAAAAAACCCCGCGAATTCGCGGAACACAGCTGCGAATATAAAAAAAACCCCATGAACTCACAGAACACGGCCACGGATAGGACAAAAACCCCCGCAAATTCGCAGAACACGGCTGCGAATAGGAAAAACAAAACGCGATTTTGCGGAACCCTGCCGCGAATAGTAAAAACACTGCCATTCGCGGGACACATTTCCGCGAATAGAGAAACGGGTTGCATTTTATCACCCGCAAATACGTGGAACCCGCGAACAGCGGGGTCTGACAGTACTGTATAATGCTTCTGCAATGGCTTGGGCCAACCCGAGCAGGAACATGGCGGCCAAGGCCAGCTGTCCAACCAATGGGTGTAAGGCAGTCCTTCGATGGTCTGCCCACCAATTTACTAATATATAGTCGGTCCGTCCAAACATCCAATCAAAAAACACAGTTCGGCTATTTAGTATGTAGATTAAATTGCTGTGCCACTTCTGTCTTAGTGACAAATGTTCTGCCCGCATATAAAAGAGCCACCTGTTTAAGGTGCGAACTCGGTGGTCACATGATCATTCGCTGGCACTCAGTTCACATTCAGCCCTTTGGGTTTCTTGTTTTTTGTTGTTGTTGTTGTTAGGGTAGAAAGGCACGGTGAGGCAGTGGTCCATCAAGACCTGGTCGCTTTCCAAAAAAGGAAAGGCTTCTTTTTCTTGTTTTCTCAACAATGCACTTGTTAAATTTCCAAAAGTCCAACCACACTTGGTTTTGTTTTCCTTCTCTCTCATTTGTGGAATTATTTGATTTTGTTTGTTTGATCATGCACTTCCCTGGAACCCCAACATATGTGTTGAATTTATAACACCCCCAAGCCCCCCCCCCGTCACTTACCTATTATCCTTTCAGAAAAGATATCTGAAAAAACCTGAATTTCTCGAGTATTTTATTGTCACATTGTAATTAAAATGGTCAGTTTTATTTTCACTATGCCAATCAGTCTCTTGACATCATCTTGTTTTTTTCCTGTTTTGGCATGTGATTTTAAAAGTCAAATTTATATTGCATCATCAAGGTGAATTCAAACATTTGATCGTAAATGTTTAATTTAGCTTTATGTCAGACTGTTTTTCAATTTGTAAAACTTTTGTAAATTGTGATTGCATTTTCTTTTCGATTTATTCATTTATTTATTTATTCATGTAAGACCGTACATCGGTTTGTAAAACTTTCACTGCAACTCCATAATCTGCTGCACTAGCCATGCGTATAACCTGCTTTCACAGTAAATTTTGAAGTTTGCTTGCATGTGTGTGGCTGCATCGAGGATTCTATATTTTTGGTAGGTGGATGAGAGCCAGACTGGAGAGCCGGGCTGGCTTGGAGGGGAGCTTAATGGGAAGACCGGCTGGTTTCCTGCGAATTATGCAGAGCGACAGGGAGATGGTGGTGGTACCTCCGGATTTCAACCCGAGTCCTCCGACCAGAATACGAGCGCTGGCAACTGGGCGGACTTCAGCACGGCGTGAGTCTCAGCTCAGGCTCTGCTTGTTTATGGTTTGCATCATTCGAATCTTGAGGAAGAAAATGAGGAGACAAGTAATTTAAATATCCCGCTTCTAAATTCAGAATATCGACTGATGGGAGTAAATGCATATGGTGGTCTTAACAAATGTCGGAAGTGTATGTATATGAATATAAATAGTATATTAATAATAATAATAATAATAATTCATTTATTTTGTATAGCGCTTTTCCAGAAGCCCAAAGGCGCTTTGACAGAGTGGAAAACATAATGCATAACAATACATGAAAACAACAATTGCAAAAAGACAAGAATCAAGAAAACAAACAGCAGCGATATACGGCATATATATAAGACAAGAATCAAAAAGACAAGACAAGAATCAATAGGGAAATATTTAAAGCAAAAGGAGGGAGAAGGAGAAGAGATAGTCAGGGGTTAAATGCTGTGGGTTGAATGTTGAATGCAGCGTTGAACAGGTGGGTCTTTAGTGATGTTTTGAATGTGGTGAGTGAGGAGGAGTCTCTGATGGTGTGAGGTAGTGAGTTCCAGAGGGTGGGAGCAGCGATGGAGAAGGCCCTGTCCCCCCAGGATCTGAATTTGGTCCGGATGGAGGGGGTCAGGAGGTTGGTACCAGCAGAGCGGAGGTTGCGGGTGGGAGTGTGTCTGGAGAGGAGGTCAGCCAGGTAGGATGGGGCCAGGTTATGGAGGGCTTTGTATGTCAAGAGGAGGATTTTGTACTGGATTCTCTGGGGGATGGGGAGCCAGTGAAGCTTGTAAAGGACGGGGGTGATGTGGTCACGGGTCCGGGAATGAGTGAGTAGACGGGCAGCGGAGTTCTGAATGTATTGGAGTTTATTGGTGATTTTTGAGGGTGAACCATAGAGGAGGCTATTGCAGTAGTCCAGACGGGAGGTGATGAAGGCGTGGATGAGGGTTTCTGCAGCCGTGGAGGAGAGGGATGAGCGGAGACGGGCAATGTTTTTCAGGTGAAAGAAGGCTGACTTTGTGATCTGTTTAGTGTATTTGTCGAAGGAAAGGGTTTGGTCAAAGATGACGCCAAGATTCCGGATGTGAGGGGAGGTGGATACTGGGATACCGTCGATGTTGAGGGCAAAGTTATGGGTGGATTTTGTGAGCGTTTTTGGGCCAATGATGATTATTTCAGATTTATCACAGTTAAGCTTGAGGAAGTTGATTTGAAGCCAGGATTTTATTTCAGTGATGCAGTTTGTCAGGATAGAGTGGGTGTCGGTGGAGACGGACTTGGTGGAGATGAAAAGCTGGATGTCATCGGCGAAGCAGTGGAATTGGAGACCATGACGGCGGATTAAGTGACCGAGCGGGGACAGGTAAAGGATGAAGAGGAGGGGGCCAAGAACTGAACCTTGGGGGACACCTTGGGGGAGGGGAGCAGTGGGGGATTTGCAGTTATTGATGGAGATGAACTGGCATCTGTCAGAGAGGTATGATTTAATCCAAGAGAGGGCAGTGCCGGTGACGTTAAAGGTGGATTCAAGTCGGGTGAGGAGGATAGTGTGATCGATGGTGTCAAAGGCAGCGCTGAGGTCGAGGAGGACGAGAATGTTGAGGTTGCCAGCGTCAGAGGAGAGGAGAAGGTCGTTGGTGATTTTGAGGAGAGCAGTTTCAGTACTGTGGTTGGAGCGGAATCCGGATTGGAATGTTTCATACAAGTTATTGGCAGAGAGATGATGTTTGAGTTGAGTGGCTACAGCGCGTTCCAAAACTTTTGACAGAAAGGGTAGGTTGGAGATGGGTCTGAAGTTGTTTAGGGTGTCAGGGTTTAGACCAGGTTTTTTTAGAATGGGGGTAACAGCAGCAATTTTGAGGGAAGGTGGGACGATGCCTGTAGACAGGGAGGAGTTTATTGTTGCAATGATAAGTGGAGAGAGAGCAGGGAGGGAGGCTTTGACAAAGCTGGAGGGGATGGGGTCAAGAGTGCAGGTGGCAGTTTTCATTCCTATGAGGAGTTCAGAGAGGTCAGTAGGAGAGATTGGGGAGAACCGAGACAGGGGATGGCAGGACAAGGGGGGGCAGGTGGTTGGAGGGGGAGCGGGTGCGGCGGTGGTCAAGCTGTTGTAGATGTTGTCAATTTTGCGTTGGAAGAAAGAGAGGAAGGAGATGCAGTTGTCTACTGTGAATGACTGGGTGGTGGTGTTCAGGGGGCGGAGGAGTTTGTTTATTGTCGAGAAGAGTGCTTTTGGGTTTCCGGAGCCAGAGTGGATAATTTGAGAGTAGTAGGCAGAGCGGGCGCGGGAGAGGGCATCTTTGTAGTGTTGTATGTGGTCCTTGTAGGCTTGGGAGTGAACTGTGAGACCCGTTTTATTGCGGAGTCTTTCAAGTTGGCGAGCACGAGTTTTCATCAGGTGGAGTTCAGGGGTAAACCAGGGAGCAGAATGGGTGAAAGAAACTGTTTTGGTTTTTACAGGCGCAAGCTGGTCAAGGCAGGAGGAGAGAGTGTGGTTGTAGTAGTCAGTGAGGTCGGAAGGGGTGTGGAGGTCAATGAAGGGAGAAGTGGACATTTTTTCAGAGAGGGTGGATGAGAATGAGGTAGGTGAAAGAGCGTTTAGCTTACGGAAGTTGATTGTGCGATAATGCCTTGGTGTTGGGGCGGGGATGTTGATGGTCAGAGTGATGGCTAAGTGGTCAGAGAGGGTGAGGTCGGAGCCATAGAGATGGTGCAAATTTAATCCAGTGGAGCAGACAAGGTCCAAAATGTGACCATGGATATGGGTAGGAAAGTCGACATGCTGAGTGAGGTTAAAGCAGGTGAGTAAATCAGTGAAGTCAGTGGTTATTGTGGAGTCAGTGGAGTCCATGTGGATATTGAAATCACCAAGGAGGAGGATTGAGGGGGAGAGGGAACATAGCTGGGTCAGAAAGTAGGAGAAGTCAGACAGGAATGATGGGTGTGGTTTGGGAGGGCGGTAGACGACAGCCATGACTGACTGCGTGTGACCAGAGAGTTTTAAAGCCAGGTGTTCAAATGATGGAGCAGATGAGATGGAGATGAGGTTGGTCTTGATGTCTTGACGGTGGATAACGGCAATTCCACCACCTCGGCCCTCCGAGCGTGGTTTATTGACGTAGGAATATCCATTGGGTGTGGTGAGGTTGAGTGTGTAGTAGTCCAGAGGTTGTTGCCAGGTTTCGGTGAGACAAAGAAAGTCCAGTTTGTTATCCAGGATGTATTCGTTCAGGATGAGGCATTTATTGTTGAGGGACCGGGTGTTGAACAGGGTGAGCTTGATGTTGTTTTGAACAGCAGGGATGAATTCAGGTGATTTAGCCAGGGTTCGTAGGCAAGAGGTGCGATCGTGTGGGTTGCTGTGACCAGGTGCGCTGGGACGAAGAGTGAGAGTGCGCTGAGCCGACCAGAGGACGGGGATGGAGTGACCTGATTGCAAATAAACAAACTTGCGACCGGAGCCACGGTGAATGTACCTGGGTCGTCGGAGGAGTCCATTTGATTTGATGGCAGAGATGCATGATGGGGTGGAGCGGGTATTGAGCAGAAGAAGCCTTGCGGCGGAGTACTTCAGAGCCATGCCAGGCAGGAGCGAAGGGACGAGTACGAGGCCAAGGTCGAGGAGGCAAAGCGGCAAACGCAGCGGCAAACGCAGCGGCAAACGACTGCAGCCGCTAATCAAGACCACAGCGGCAAACGACTGCAGCCGCTAATCAAGACCACAGCGGCAAACAAGGCCACAAGGCCACCGGCAAACAAGGCCACGGCCACAATCAACGGGAGCGGGCCTTTCGAATTCCGTATTCCGTACCATCAAAAGCAGATTCCGTTATCCAGCCGGAGAACACGCGGCACGTGCGGGTGTGAAAAGGCAGGACAGGTGTGAGATGTCAGGTCAGAAAGGTAGAAGCAGACCCTGTACATCCATCCAGTCGGAGAAGCGGCGAATATGCAACGCCAGCGTCCTCTCGCAACCGAACCCGGAAGCCGGTTAATATGTGCATGTATGTGTTTATATATGTATGCGTGTACAGTGTCAACTGTAAGCTCACTTTCGTTGAACTTGAGGAAGGTGAGTAGCCATTAACGAACCTCTGTCATTTTTGTATATAATTACCTCTTCCACCAAAGGTGGATGGAGGTTATGTTTTCACCCCTGTCTGCCTCTTTGTTTGTTTATTTATGTATCAATATCATATCAATGTTTTATTTGCATGCCTGCCGTTCTTGTAGACTAATAAGAAGGCCTATTTGGCCGAAAGCTTGTCGCAAATTTAAAAAAAAACTATAATCTTGAAGCTACATCCATAACTTATTTAATTTCTTCCAATTGTTTATTTAATGCAAATGAGGCACCCTCACACACGATACACACGCACACACACACGTACACGTAAAAATTGGTCAAAATTAGTCAAGGATCAAGGTCGATGCCAATCAAAACATTTAAAACACCTATTAGGCAACATTTCCAAAATGTATCAACCAAATTTGTTATGCATTACATTAAATCATGTGAAGGACTTGATAGATCAAATTTTCAAAATTGCCAAATTGTTGTTTCCATAGCAAAATATTGTTTATTTGGATTTTGCGCCATGCACGACATCTCTCTCCTTTCATGTCGTGTCATTTTATGTCATGGCATATGATCTCTGAAACACTTGCAGGCGGGTATATTTGTTGTTTTGGGGTTTGCTTCTTCAGGAGATATCTTATGTGCACACTCATGTTTTGTTATTCATATCTTAATTGCTGTGTTCTGCACATAAACAAGTAAACTTTAATTGTAAAATAGTCTTATTCTTTTATGCCTCCGCTGCCAAATATATTATGTTTTCAGGTTGTTGGTCTCGACGAGATGTTTTGTTTTATAACGGTGATGACTTGTAAAATGTTGAAGAGATTTTTACCAAATTTAGTAGAAAGGTTTATTATGATGCAAAGATGAACTGATAAGATTTTGGGGTCAAAGTTCATGTGACCTTCAGCTGAAAGCAGCAAATATTCGTTACCGTGGTATCTCGTGAACCATTAAAGTGATTTTGACCAAACATGGCAGAACTATGGGCATATAAATTTTGATATAAACTTGTGATATAAATTTTGGGGTCAAAAGGTCACAGGCCAAAGGTCAAGTAGCCTTTAAATGAAAATCTGTGTTCTTGTAATAACTTGTGAACCACTCAAGAGATTTCAACCATACTTGACACACATATTGACTGTAATACAAAGACGAACTGAATCGATTTTTTTTATTACCAGGTCAAAGGTCATGTGCCCTTTGAAAATCATTTTGCAGACCATAACTTGAGTTGGAAGCATCTGATGTTATCACTCCTCTACTTTCTCATTTCTCTCTCAAGTGACTTTTAATTTTTCACGTGACCTCTAATTGAGACCAAACAGTGTAAAATGATATATACAGTATATATATATATATTGTTACGTGCTCCTCCCCGACCCCCTGGTCACGGTGTACCTCCGAGCCCCGAGAGGAGTCACGGCAGAAAAATGTGTTATTCTGTATGTCAAAGATCAATGGGGAAGCCACACAAATTGTTACTCACAAACAAATATTGTATTAAGATCCCACAAGAATAACAGTACAACAATAATAGTAATCAAAAGTACAATCAATATATCCTATGATGGTACCATCAGTTTCGTAATATGTAACTCACTGTGCTCCAAGTGAGCGGAAAGAAGAAGATTCCCAATGTCTCTAATTCCCAGCTTCAAGCCAAAGTGGATTCACTCCAGCGATTGTCAGATCAATGTCCAATCGAGACCAGAATCCCGTTGGGTTGGCAGTTACAGTCCTGCTGCCAAAGCTGTGCAAAGGCGCCCTCCAGGCGACTGGGAAATCCAAAGGCGCCCTCCAGGCGACTGGGAAGTCACACCCTCGGGTATGGACGTTCTAAGGCTCACAGTCGGCGAACCTCAGATTTACCTTCAAAATCCGCGTTGCACACACACACAGCAGATACGTCTGAAGGCGGTGAAAACGGCTGAAGTCAAGCAAAGAAAAACCTTGCGCGACGCGCAAAGGCTGAAGCGAAGCAAAGAAACCTTGCTCGACGCGCAAAGCGCGCGAGTCAAAATGGCCGACGGCCCGTACTCGAGACGTAACGGCAGTCCAACGATTCTCTTCGGAATCGACTGCAAAACCTGACACGCAGGTTGATCTGTCACAGCGATAACAACTGTTACGTGCTCCTCCCCGACCCCCTGGTCACAGTGTACCTCCGAGCCCCGAGAGGAGTCACGGCAGAAAAATGTGTTATTCTGTGTGTCAAAGATCGATGGAGAAGCCACCACAATTGTTGCTCACAAACAAATATTGTATTAAGATCACACAAGAATAACTGCAACAACAATAGTATTCAAAGTACAATCAATATGTCCTATGATGGTACCATCAATTTTGTAATATATAACTCACTGTGCTCCAAGTGAGTGAAACAAGAACATTCCCCAATGTCTCTTATTCCCAGCCTCAAGACGAAGTTGATTCGCCCCAGCGATCGCCAGAACGAGGTCCAATCGAGACCAGAATCCCGTGCAGATGGCAAGTAGTCACATCGCCGAAGCTGTACAAAGGCGCCCACAAGGCGACTGGGAAATCCAAAGGCACCCTACAGGCGACTGAGAGATCACACCCTCGGGTATGGACGAAGTAACCTTCAAAAAGCCACGTCACACACACGCCCCAGATGACGTCTGAATGCGGTGAAAATAGTCGAAAAGAGACGAAACCGCGAGCGAAGCACAAGTCCTGCGCGAGTCAAAATGGCCGACGACCCGCTCTTGAGACGTAGTAACGGCCCGGCGATAATTCCCCTCGGAATCCACCGCCAACAACCTGACACGCAGGTTGATCGGTCACAGCGATGACAACTCTGTCGCAGGAATTCCTTCGGTTTCCGGTTCCCGATCCGGTTTCCTGTTTCTTTTAACATTAACTTTTTTACCTTTTGAAAACAGTTCATGAACAATAAACCTTTTGAAAACAATAATAGTACATGGAATCAGAAATATTTACAGTAGAGGCAAACCACCACAACGGAAGTGACGAATCCGTAACACAACTCTGTCGCAGGAATCCCTTTCCTGGGAAACCCAAAGTTCACTCGTGACTCTTGCTCGCCAACGTTCGCTCCAGACCGCAAAGCAACTATGCTTCTTGTCCGACTCCACTCGCTTCGCCTTCTTTTCTTTCTGCTTCCTCTTCGTCGCCATCCGGTTCCTGTTTCATTTAAAACATTCCTTTTTACCTTTTGACAATAATAATTGCTATTTCCCTCAAGCAACAATAATAATAATACATGGAATCAAAAATGTTTACAGTGGATGAAAACCACAACAACGGAAGTGACGAATCCATAACACTTCCCCCCCCTCAAGAAAGAAAGTTTGAACATAGTGAAAACTTTCTTTGCAGGCAAAACTCTTTTAACAAACGAAAGTAAAACTCACACCCAAATCATCAATTCACCTGAGCAACAATAATTAATATTTCCCAAAAATAAAGCAACAAAACTTCCAAACAACCTACAGAAATTTCCAAAGTTAGTTCACTCTGTTCAAAGCATCAGCAATGACATTGTCCCTGCCCTTTACATGCTCAATTTCCAAGTTGAACTCCTGCAAAGCCAAACTCCATCTCATCACCCTCTGGTTTTTATTTTTCATTTTTTGAATGAAGGTTAAGGGGTTGTGATCAAAAATCCAAAGCAAAGCAAATCTATGGCACTTTTTGAAGGAGGCCGAGCTGAGAGCCAGGTTTCATGGTGGTTGGGTGGTGAGGCCTGGAAGTATTCACTACATGGACGCCTTTAGGAACGTGGAGTTCACGGTTTAATCCGTGTAGGAATCTTGGCTCAGCTACTCCGCAGCATTCAGTGCTTCAAACTCTTCCTAACTTTCATAATAATCACGGTTGGAGCGCTTGTCGCTGTAGTTACGTGAATAGCGGTCTCCTTCTCGGCCACTACCCTGATAATCATCCCTTCGGGAGTTGCCGTAACTCTGGGAGCCTCCATAGTAATCTCGACTGGGGTCACCACCAAAACTACTACTCCCGCCCCGGAAGCCATAGCCACCCCTGAAACTACCTCCACGTTTTCCTCCTCTGTAGCCCCCTCGACGCCCATGGCCTGCCTTCTCTACTGTTATGGTCCGACCATCCAAATTCTTGCTTTTCAAATCCTGTTCTGCATCTTTGGCGTCCTTTGTCTTTTCAAACGTGACAAAGCCAAACCCTCTCGACTTTTGTATCTCCCTGTCTTTTATCAGCAGCACTTCCAAGAGTGGTCCATATTTGCCGAAGACAGAGTTCAGAACATCTTCCCTTGTGTTGAAGTTCAGTCCACCTACAAAGAGCTTGCCAACATTGCATCCATCCATGACTTGTGTGTGCTGACACTTAGTTTCAGGGTACTTGACAAGACGTGACTGTGCAAAGCGTGACGTCAGTACCTTCTCCTTCTCTTCAGAGCGCTTCCTACCCATAGCACGAGTCACTGCACAGGATGGAAAGATACCCGGAATCTCCCGCTCCAACCGTGCGGTGTTATTTTCCATACTCGGCTTTTCAATAAACATCGGATCACCAGAAACTTGACCACCGGCCAAATCATTCCCGATAACAAAAGAGATTCCCTCTACAGGAAGAGTGGCTTGCAAACCTACGGTGACCGGTCCTGACACCAAATCAGACTTTAAATGGATGACATGAAGTGGAGCTTTAACATAGCCACCAACCCCCTGTAAAAGAACACTAACACCAGTTGCTGTCTTCTCTGACAATGGCAAAATGCCTTCAAGCATCAAAGATTGATGTGCTCCTGTGTCCCTCAATACCCTAACAGGTCTCTGGTTAAGTCTCCATCCAGTGACACAAACCCCTCTGAAATAAAAGGTTTGTAACCCTCTTGAACAAGGTCGTTCTGTGATGCCGTAACTTTGGCATGGGAACCTTCACAAGGCACTGTCCTCCAAGGACGATTTCTCGCATTTGCCAATGCATTCGGAGTTGTACTAGTCTGACTCCGCTCCTGATTTTTCCTTTTCAGGGCGTAACATTGGGACATCAAATGCCCAGGTTTCTTGCAAAGAGTACAAGTAGGCCCGGAGGAAAAACTCGAGGTCTGCCTCGGGCCCCCCGGAAGATAAGTCTGTCTTGGAACTGTAGTCTTCTGATCCCCTGAAGTCGCGGTATCAGATTTGTCCCCATAGTCATCTCTAGGCCGCCTCCACAAATTTTTGTTCTCCGCCCCTGATTTACCATAACTCCCCTGGCTAACTCTAGGCGGGAAGTTAGGTTTGTGGAACCCCATCCTATGTGTCAAGGCATAGTCATCTGCCACGGTTGCTGCCTCATACAACTCTGGTACCTTCTTTTCCTCCAGATGTACTTTAATGTCCGCGTGGACACACTGTTTGAATTCCTCCACCAAGATCCATTGTCGCAACAGTTTGAAGTCTTTCCCAATCCCCTTCGAATCACAACACCGACCAAACATGGTTTCCTTTATTCTGGCAAACTCCACATGGGTCTCACTCTCCCCCTTCCTGGCATTCCGGAATTTTTGCCAGTAAGCTTCAGGGACCAATTTATAGGCTTTGAGAATGGTTTTCTTCACTATCTCATAATCTGCACATTGGTCAATCGGTAAAGCCGAATAGATATCTTGAGCTTTACCCACCAAAACACTTTGCACTAACATAGTCCAGGACCCCACAGGCCATTTTAGCATTTGAGCCACTTTCTCAAAGTGTAAAAAAAACTTGGCTACCTCCTTTTCATTGAAGGGTGGAACCAACCTCACATGCCTACCAACATCCCAAGTGTTCTGACTAGTTGTCGAACTAGCCGGCATGGATACGACTTCTCTCCGTTCTCCCATTAATTCCAGCTCCTTGAGTTTAACTTCATTCTGATACTCCATGTCACGTTCCTTTAACTCCCTTTCGGCTCTCCTTTCCTCTGCTCTTTCCTTTGCTCTTCTTTCTTCGAGTTCCCTTTCGGTTCTCCTTTCCTCTGTTCTTCTCTCCTCGAGTTCTCGTTCCTGTTCTACTTTTTTTTCCCTCGAGTTCTCGTTCCTGTTCTACTCTTCTTTCCTCGAGTTCTCTTTCAGCTCTCCTTTCCTCTGCTCTTCTCTCCTCGGCTTTCCATTCCAACTCTTTTAACCTTTCCTGGCTCTGCAGTTGCATCTCCATTTTCCGGAGCTCCACATTTTCTTTTTCCTCGGGTAACCAATCCAAGGCTACCTCTGTCCATGTTCCCGGTCCCACCAGAGATTCTACCACCAATGTCTGCATCTCTGCTTTCTTCATATGAGCTTGGACCTCCAAGTTACAATGTTTGGCCAATAGCAAGAGTTCCGATCTTTTTAACGCTAGGAATTGTGCCTCATTAGGGGACGCCGTAAACTGTTCTGCGTCAAACACCATGGTGACTATCAGTTAACACCTGTTAACCTTCACACAATTTTTTTTCCAATTTTGTGAAAAATTTGGGAATGTTAGAAAAATTCCAAATTTGGGAATTCTGGGAATGTTAGGGAATTCTATCCCAGACGAGGACCCCAATTTCAATTTGGGCCAATTTTGGACGAGTTCCCAATTTCTCGGACGAGCCCCCAATTTCTGCTACGTGCTCCTCCCCGAACCCCTGGTCACGGTGTACCTCCGAGCCCCGAGAGGAGTCACGGCAGAAAAATGTGTTATTCTGTATGCCATAGATCAATGGGGAAGCCACACCAATTATTACTCACAAACAAATATTGTATTAACATCCCACAAGAATAACAGTACAACAATAATAGTAATCAAAAGTACAATCAATATATCCTATGATGGTACCATCAGTTTCGTAATATGTAACTCACTGTGCTCCAAGTGAGCGGAAAGAAGAAGATTCCCAATGTCTCTAATTCCCGGCTTCAAGCCAAAGTGGATTCGCTCCAGCGATCCTCAGATCAATGTCCAATCGAGACCAGAATCCCGTTGGGTTGGCAGTTACAGTCCTGCTGCCAAAGCTGTGCAAAGGCGCCCTCCAGGCGACTGGGAAATCCAAAGGCGCCCTCCAGGCGACTGGGAAGTCACACCCTCGGGTATGGATGTTCCAAGGCTCACCGTCGGCGAACCTCAGATTTACCTTCAAAATCCGTGTTGCACACACACACACACACACACACACACACCAGATACGTCTGAAGGCGGTGAAAACAGCTGAAGTCGAGCAAAGAAAAACCTTGCGTGGTGCGCAAAGGCTGAAGCGAAGCAAAGAAACCTTGCTCGATGCGCAAAGCGCGCGAGTCAAAATGGCCGACGGCCCGTACTCGAGACGTAACGGCAGTCCGACGATTCTCTTCGGAAACGACTGCAAAACCTGGCACGCAGGTTGATCTGTCACAGCGATAACTCTGTCGCAGGAATCCCTTTCCTGGAAAACCCAAAGTTCACTCGTGACTCTTCCTCGCCAACGTTCGCTCCAGACCGCAAAGCAACTATGCTTCTTTTCCGACTCCACTCGCTCCGCCTTCTTTTCTTTCTTCTTCCTCTTCGTCGCCGTCCGGTACATGTTTCATTGAAAACATTCCTTTTTACCTTTTGACAATAATAATTGCTATTTCCCTCAAACAACAATAACAATCATACATGGAATCAAAAATGTTTACAGTGGATGAAAACCACAACGGAAGTGACGAATCCGTAACTATGTATATGTATGTATGTATGTATATATATATATATATATATATATATATATATATATATATATATATATATATATATATATATATATATATATATATATATATATATATATATATATATATATATACATATATATATACGTATATATATGTATATGTATATGTATATATATATATATATATGTATATATATGTATATATATATGTATATGTATATATATATATATATATATATATATATATATATATATATATATATATATATATATATATATATACTGCATATATATTGTTACAGACACGACTTTGATGTTAAAGTGGGCCGAGCGGAATGGCCGTCGTGTCCGCACAAATTACCCGACTATACTCGACGTTGACGAAGTCGCGCGATGCTGGCTCAATAAGAAAAAGAAGACACCCGGCTGGATTACAATAACACAATACGACACCAGGGGTTCAGTTCTCAAGACCTCCGGAGGAGGTTATATTAAGGCGGAAGGTTAGATTACAACTACAAGAGGGACAGCATAGAAAGACAAGCACTTAGACACAATCTTATATTATTCCCAACAGACGACAGATAAACGGGACAAAGCTGACTCACACGGGGATTGATGGAAAGGACAGGCGGGTAGCGATGGCTCCAGGTGCACCTGGGCTCAAAGGTCAGAATCGACTCGGTCCGGTCCAGAGATGCGGGGAGGTCGCAGCGCTCGGATGGCGTCTTGTCTGCTCAAGCTGGGGGCGCATCTGACTCAGCGCTCGCAGGTGGCTTTCCTTCTCCAAGCTGGGTGCGCATCTGACTCAGCGCTCGCAGGTGGCTTTCCTTCTCCAAGCTGGGTGCGCATCTGACGTCACATCCGGCGCGGGGCCGCGTATATCCGGCGGGGAGTGACACGCCCTCGGCTCGTTAGCTCCGCCTCGTGGAATCGGCACGTTGCTTCTCATTGGGTGCGTGCGGGGGGTTTACCAGGCTCCGCCCTTGACGAGGAGCTGACAAGGAGCCCCTTCGTGGTAACCCCGTGGAGCGCATGGTCTATGGCGCTAATCGAGCCGGTGTGAGGATGCATCCTCCCCCGCTCCGCCGCCATCTCCTCTGTTGTTGTTGTAATTGTTGGGGAAGAAGATGGAAGGAGGTATGGGAAAGGTCCTAAACTCACTACTGATGCCATATAATCACATTCTGGTGCAACGAAGAGTCATAATTAATGGAGACGAGGCCTTAACTGACATAGAATAAGAATAACTAGGAAGATGTCCGAAAGTTGTCTACGTGTGGTGCGGTGGACCTGGGCACGACATTTAATGGGGGAATAAGGGGAAGGTCGGCTCTACTGATTGTTATTTACATGCAATGGGACTAGGGAATGGGGGATCGGGGAAAGTTGGGGAGTATTGGAGAAAATAGGGAAATATTTACAAGCGGATATGGAGGCCAAATTCCATATTCGCAACATTGCACCCTTCTCTACCCTCGGGGCGTCCCGACCCGATAAATTTTTACCTACTTTAGTGTGGCACGCAATGTAGTTCCCTCTACTATTAACTCTACCCTGAGTGCGACAGTTTTACAGATATTCACAAATGAGTAAATATGTCCCCCTGCGACGTTGCACCCTTCTCCTCACAGAAACACACCCACAGGATAACCGAATCCGGAAAGAATTCTCAAACTAAACATACAGCCGGTAGGGAGCATTATTTACAAGACTACGCTGCTATTTACACTACGATCCAGGACCTGTTTTTGGAGGAACACATGCAGATGTTATGCATAGAGAGAGAGCGCGCTTGCCAACATCGATACACCAACCCACGAGTGCTCTGTGGCCGACGGCCTTTAATAACGTGCAGAGCACCCTTCCCGAGCATCAACAGCACCACCCCACCACCAATCGGTGCAGTCACCATTGTTCATTGGAATAAAAATAAATTCGACAACCCCTAACCCTGCAGGTGTCTCTTGCTCTTCTTGTGGTGCACTTGGTGGTGTTAACTATTAGTGGTTCACCTGTATGGCATAGGTGCCACGTTGATCCATAGGTCCATCCCCGGGTGGTGCTTGGCCGCAAACGAACTGCGGTCCATTGTGGGTGGCCACAAACATTGCGGTCCATATGGTGTATCGATCCCGGCAGCAAACAGCGAAAGTGCAGGCCCACAACTGCGCAGCCAGCACCTCTCTCTCCTCTCTCTCTACCCCAAAGCCAGATCCTCGGAGGTGGGAGACAAAAGAAGAAACAAGTGAGTAAGGTGGTAAGGGCGCAAAAGTGCACGCAATGTAAGGTGATGCACACTGGGGGCACATGGGAACCAGGTGAGACAGGTACGTTCCTATCGTACGCCCCCCCCCCACCAGGTAACCTACATGGCCCCTCCCTTACCCCTTACTGCATCCACAAAACACAACACTACCCATAAACATCTACTTTACAAATCGACAAACATCCCTACTGTCTTCCCCGTTCCTCCCATAAACCAAATTCGTCTTCTCTCCCTCCTAACCAATCAAATTTGCCATTTTCAACTCTCATCAAAATTTGCCATCTCCAACTGCACATCAAAATTTGCCATCACCAATTCATCATCAGTCCCTCCTAAGGAGGGAGAGATGGAATCACCCCAATGTCTCATCCACGTCGTGATGCGTCTCACAAATCCACAGCAATCTCATTTCCTGCACACAGAACAAAGAAAACACAGGTGTGGAGTCATCATCATCACCACAGGTAAGTGGCTGCGTATGGTGCGACAGGTTCTTCAATCCTAACTATTTCCTAAATGACTTTAACAACTTTACACCACCCGGGGTCTTCCTCCGGCCAAACCATTGGCCCTCTTACACTATGGGTTCTAAAAACCAATTCCCATTGGCCAAACTGTGGTGCTCTTCAATTTGGGGTCTCACTCCCCCGATTCATCTCCCGGTGCCCTCGTACAATTTCTGGGCTGTGGCGTGTACCTCTCCCAGTGGGTCTACCCACCTGCACCCCTCCACCACTGCAGTTGCCTCCGAGCTTACCTGCTCCTTACCCTAACCTAACTACCAGGGGAAGGCCCTCTGGCTCTCTCCCCACTCCGTGCCCTCTCTGGCACTGGGCTGCCCGATCCACACCCGGGATCCTCAGGCACCCACTCACAACTACCGGCTCCCAGAGCCCACCTGCGGCCCCACCTGGCCGACATCCTCACAGTGGTGGAGTGCCCAACCAACTACACACACTAACAGGCTACACGCCCAGCCATTTCCACAACACTAATGCACCCATCCACAACACCATTCTGCCACCGCACCACAAATGCCAATATCCAACCACAATTTACCTGTACCCTCTACCTAACACTTACACTACCCGCCCCGGGTACTCGTGAGAGGGGTCCACTCTTCCCCCATCCACACCTTCGCACCATGCACACCACTCCGTACCACTTACTCCACTCTCTCCACACACCTGTATTTGCACACCTGTGCTCTCACACCTGGTGCCACCTGCACCCTTCTCTCCCCAAGCGCATTCGCGCTGATCCACACACTCACTACTCACACACTGCTCCACACACCTGTCCAGTTGCACACCTGTGCAATCACACCTGTTCAATTCTCACACACACGGCATCATCTCAGCTAACTACTCCCTTCTGAAACTTGCGCTTCCCAGTCGTCCCTTTAAACTATTGCGCTCCCTCGTCATTATCATCCATACTAATCTACCTGCGTCCCCACTACAGGTATCAGTCACTAACTAAACTTAACGTCACCTAATGTCATCTTCTCTAGATCCCTACACACAATATCCTAACCCACCCGGGCTAGTTTTCACTGCCATACACCCCATAAACCTAGTGCTCCTTTGCCCCCCCCTGTGAGGGATGGTGGATTTGCCATCCCACCACATCGGGGGTCTCTCACTACCAATTTTGCACATCAAATTTCAACAAATCAAAAATTTGGCCAATCACTGCCCATCATCTGCCAATCACTACTGCCAATCCCTTGCCAATCATCAAATTTTGTTTTTCTCTAATTTTGGGTCCAAAACACTAACCTCATCACCCAGTCTACTCACTACTGCCTCTCGGTGCGCCAATTCCTGTCCAAAGCCCGGCTTCGTAAAGCCAAGCAATGGATGCTGGTTGTTTTGTGCCAGCGGCTGGCTGCATCCTGCCTTCGGTGCAGGGAAGGAGGTTTACCCGGCCCGAGATCCCACGCATCACCTCGGCGTGGAGCCATCCAATGTCCCGATCTCGACCTGCCGGCACGTCTCAACAAAACGTGGTCGCCATAACGACCCTTCCTATCGGGCTGCCAGCTCCGCCTAGTGGAGCCTGGACGCGGCCGTTCAAAGCGAGGCCCGGCACGCACCGAGGGCCTGCTTCGGCTAAAAGTCGCTCTAACCTCTAACCCGTGTAACGTCGATGCTTCACCTGGACGCTTACACCCCGCAGCCCGTTCCTTGCTCACACATCCAGCTGTGCCCATGCTCCTCGTACCGTTCCTTACACACCCAGGCACACCCATTCCACTCACAGCCTTGGTCACACACCTGACCACCGAACACTTTGGCACACATTCGTTGGTAGCACACCTCACCAAAACACCTCTTCGCGCCCCCTCCTCTGTCACCTCCTCTGTGACAATCACAGGTGTGCTCTCATTCGCACACCCAACCACGTGCCTCACTACCAATTCCAGCGTGCATTCCCACTCACGCTCTACCATTCCAGGTGTGCATCCTTCCATCCCAGGTGTACATCCTCGCTCACCTGTCACAACTAACTCACGCTCCATGTCACTCTCACTACTTTCACCTCCATTCCTGACAGAGCACTCACCCTTACTCTTGACAGCGCACTCTTTCCCCATGCACCTGTCCGTCACACACCTTTCTCGCGCACACTCCTGCGCACACTCTCCCGTCACACCCTCTGTAACACTCACCACACCGCGCTTCCACGTGCTCCCTCGCACACGCGCTACGACCGACTCACTCTCGCCAGCACACTCACTCCCTGGCACGCACTTTTTCCTCACACACCCCAGAGTCGGACTTTCTCGCACACCTCCTCTTTCGCACACCAGACCTGTCGCACACTTCACCAACGGCCTCTCACGAACACCCGGGTCTATCTCGACCCCCAAGCTTATTAAATCCCCTGGCGCATCATACGCACGACCATATTGGTCACCACTTACACCGGGTCCTCTTCCTCTTCGCTTCTCCTCCATCACCTGCGAATCCCTCATCCGGTTAATGAGCACATCATCACGATCCAAACACAGACTTTGGACCAATTCTTTTATCTCCTCTTTTATCTCTTTCTTATCCCCTCTCCGTCGCTTCTTAATTTCGCTCATCCCTTCTTCCACTTCTTCTAATTTGTGCTTCACCTCTTTTATTCCCCGGTACGTCTCCTCAAGCTCGTCCTCCAAGGCTACCTTGACCGTTTCCATGTGCGTCCTCACCTGCCGGTCCGTCGTCTCCATTACCTCTATCACCTCGTCCAACCTCGTTGTCAGTCCCTCACGTACCATCTGACATTCCCTCTTTGTCGCTATCAAGTCGTTTTTTATGTCGTTTTGTGTCGCTTTTAACCCTCCTAATACCGCAGTGTTCCTTTGAACCTGCTCCGTTAGTTCTTTTTGTCCCTCCGTCAGCTGTTCCACCTCCTGCGTCAGGACCTCTATGCCCCCCTCTAACTTTACAGTCCCCTTTCTCACCTCCTTCTCCATGTGCTCCTTACAGTGCCTCACCTCCTCGCGCACTCCTCCGACCTCCTCACTCACTCCTCTTCTGATCTCCTCTCCCATCACTTGCATCTCCTGCCCAGATGCCACCCTCATCTGCTCCATTTCCTCCCTGTGAGCATCCAGTTTGGTTTCTACCCCCATTCTGACCCCCTCTATCTGCTGCTCCATTTGTTTAACTTCCCTTTCCGCTTGGTCCCTCATGTCCCTCAATTTGCCTTCCATACTGTTTTCTAACCCCTCTAACCCATTTTTCACTCCCTCTATCTGATTCTCCTGGGCAGCCATTCTATTTTCTACCCCCTCTAACCCCTTTTGCATCCCTTCCATTTGATTCTCTTGAGCGGCCATTCTGTTTTCTACCCCCGTTAACCCATGTTTCACCTCTTTTATCCCGTTGTCTAACCCCTCAAAATTATTGTCTAACTTCCCAAATTTCTTGTCTAACTTCTCAAAATTATTGTCTAACCCCTCACTGGTACCCCTCGCTTCGTCCCTCATTACCCCCATTTGCTCACTCAATCGCTCAATTTGGCTCCCCATACTCATCTGTACAGCTGCCTGTAGCTGCGCAATGAGGGCCTGTATGTCAATCGGCTGCATGTTAAAGCCCGTTGATACAGCGGGCTCGGCTACCGCGCGCTCTTGCGAGGCGCCATTTTGCGTGCCTGCTACCCTCGCTGTTTCGCTCTCCTCATGTCCCTCAATTTGGTCCTGGACCGACCCTGCTTCACTCTCCCCTACCGGACCCCAGCCGTGTTGATCCGCCATAGCGCGACTTGCAAAATTCGAGTTTCGTAAAACAAATACAAATTTCGCCGTTATAATTTCGCGCGGGAAACGCGCTCCGAATCGATTCTACTTGTTACCAATTTGGGCCTAATAAATTTAGTCCCGGGTTCGAATTCCACTCCTCGACACCAATTGTTACAGACACGACTTTGATGTTAAAGTGGGCCGAGCGGAATGGCCGTCGTGTCCGCACAAATTACCCGACTATACTCGACGTTGACGAAGTCGCGCGATGCTGGCTCAATAAGAAAAAGAAGACACCCGGCTGGATTACAATAACACAATACGACACCAGGGGTTCAGTTCTCAAGACCTCCGGAGGAGGTTATATTAAGGCGGAAGGTTAGATTACAACTACAAGAGGGACAGCATAGAAAGACAAGCACTTAGACACAATCTTATATTATTCCCAACAGACGACAGATAAACGGGACAAAGCTGACTCACACGGGGATTGATGGAAAGGACAGGCGGGTAGCGATGGCTCCAGGTGCACCTGGGCTCAAAGGTCAGAATCGACTCGGTCCGGTCCAGAGATGCGGGGAGGTCGCAGCGCTCGGATGGCGTCTTGTCTGCTCAAGCTGGGGGCGCATCTGACTCAGCGCTCGCAGGTGGCTTTCCTTCTCCAAGCTGGGTGCGCATCTGACTCAGCGCTCGCAGGTGGCTTTCCTTCTCCAAGCTGGGTGCGCATCTGACGTCACATCCGGCGCGGGGCCGCGTATATCCGGCGGGGAGTGACACGCCCTCGGCTCGTTAGCTCCGCCTCGTGGAATCGGCACGTTGCTTCTCATTGGGTGCGTGCGGGGGGTTTACCAGGCTCCGCCCTTGACGAGGAGCTGACAAGGAGCCCCTTCGTGGTAACCCCGTGGAGCGCATGGTCTATGGCGCTAATCGAGCCGGTGTGAGGACGCATCCTCCCCCGCTCCGCCGCCATCTCCTCTGTTGTTGTTGTAATTGTTGGGGAAGAAGATGGAAGGAGGTATGGGAAAGGTCCTAAACTCACTACTGATGCCATATAATCACATTCTGGTGCAACGAAGAGTCATAATTAATGGAGACGAGGCCTTAACTGACATAGAATAAGAATAACTAGGAAGATGTCCGAAAGTTGTCTACGTGTGGTGCGGTGGACCTGGGCACGACATTTAATGGGGGAATAAGGGGAAGGTCGGCTCTACTGATTGTTATTTACATGCAATGGGACTAGGGAATGGGGGATCGGGGAAAGTTGGGGAGTATTGGAGAAAATAGGGAAATATTTACAAGCGGATATGGAGGCCAAATTCCATATTCGCAACAATATATATACTGCATATATATATATACTGCATATATATATATACTGCATATATATATATACTGCATATATATATACTGCATATATATATATACTGCATATATATATATATATATATATATATATATATATATTGTTGCGAATATGGAATTTGACCTCCATATCCGCTTGTAAATATTCCCCTATCTTCTCCGATACTCCCCAACTCTCCCCTTACCCCATTCCCTAGTCCCATTGTCTGTAAACAACACCCATTAGAGCCGATCTTCCCCTTCATTCCCCCATTAAATGTCGTGCCCAGGTCCCCCGCACCACACGTAGACAATTATAGGACATCTTGCTAGTTATTCTTAATCTATGTCAGTTAAGGACTTGTTTCCATTAATTATGACTCTTCGTTGCACCAGAATGTGATGATATGGCACCAGTAGGAGTTTAGGACCTTCCCATACCTCCCCGCATCTCTTCCCATCATCTCAAGCTCCAACAACAACCACAACAACAGCGGCTTTGCGTCCTCACTCCGGCTCGGTTGGCCGCCATTGAACATGTGCTCGACGGGGTTACCCAGAAGGGGGCTCCCTGTCGGCCCCTCGTCAAGGGCGGAGCCGGTAACCCCCGCACCCAATGAGAAGCCATGGGCCGATGCCATATGGGGCGGAGCTAACGAGCGAGGGCGTGACTCCCCGCCGGATATACGCGGCCCCGCGCCGGACGTGACGTCAGATGCGCCCCGAGCTTGGAAGGAAAAGACGCCACCCTCCCGAGCGCTGAGCGACCTCCCCAGCTTGAGACCAAAGTCGCGACCCACAAGCGCTGTGATACCTTCACGCATCTCTGGACACCACCGTACGTGATCCTGCCCTGAGCACAGGTGCACCTGGAGCGATCGCTACCCGCTTTCCTGGCCATCAAACCCCGTGTGAGTGAGCCTTGTCCCGCGTTTACCTGTCGTCTGTCCGGGGATAATATAAGTGTGTTTAAGTGCCCACCTTCCTATGTTTCCCTCTAGCCCCTGTAATCTAACCTTTTTCCGTACGAATATACTTGAGAACTGAACCCTTGGTGTCGTATTGTGTGATTGTAATCCAGCCGGGTGTCTTCTTTTTCTTATTGAGCCAGCATAGCGCGATTAGTCAACCCCGGGTGCAATCGGGGTAACTTGTACGGATACGGCGGCCATCCCGCTCGGCCCACCATACCATCAAAGTCGTATCTGTAACAATTGGTGTCGAGGAGTGGAATTCGAACCCGGGACTAAATTAGTTAGGCCCAAATTTTGGGAGGGAAAATCGATTCGGAGCGCGTTTCCCGCGCGAAATTATAACGGCGAAATTTCAATTTGTTTTACGAAAATAAAAAAAATAAAAACCGAGTTTTGAAAGTCGCGCTATGGCGGATCAAGACGGCTGGGGTCCGGTAAAGGAGAGTGAGGTAGGGTCGATCCAGGACCAAATTGAGGGACAAGAGGAGAGCGAAGCAGTGAGGGCGGCAGGTTCGCAAAATAGCGCCGTCACGCACGAAGTAGCGGGCGCGCAAAAAGGCGCCTCGCACGAGCGTGCGGTAGCCGAGCCGGCTGTATCAGCGGGCTTTAACATGCAGCCGATTGACATGCAGGCCCTCATTGCGCAGTTACAGGCAGCTGTACAGATGAGTATGGGGAGCCAAATTGAGCGATTGGGTGAGCGATTGGAGGGCCAAATGGGGGTAATGAGGGACGAAGCGAGGGGTACCGGTGAGAAGTTAGACAATAATTTTGAGGAGTTAGACAAGAAAATTGGGAAGTTAGACAATAATTTTGAGGAGTTAGACAAGAAAATTGGGAAGTTAGACAATAATTTTGAGGGGTTAGACAACGGGATAAAAGAAGTGAAAAATGGGTTAGAGGGGTTAGAAAACAGTATGGAAGGCAAATTGAGGGACATGAGGGACCAAGCGGAAAGGGAAGTTAAACAAATGGAGCAGCAGATAGAGGGGGTCAGAATGGGGGTAGAAACCAAACTGGATGCTCACAGGGAGGAAATGGAGCAGATGAGGGTGGCATCTGGGCAGGAGATGCAAGTGATGGGAGAGGAGATCAGAAGAGGAGTGAGTGAGGAGGTCGGAGGAGTGCGCGAGGAGGTGAGGCACTGTAAGGAGCGCATGGAGAAAGAGGTGAGAAAGGGGACTGTAAAATTGCAAGGTGGTATAGAGGAGTTGACGCTGGGAGTAGAACAACTGACAGTGGGACAAAAGGAGTTGGGGGACCAGGTAAAGAAGAACACAGCGGTAATAGAGGGTTTAAAATCGACACAGAAGGAGATGAAAAAGGACGTAGGGGTAATTAAAAAAGAGTGCCAGACGGTACATGAGGACCTGACGAGGAAAATGGACAAGGTGGTAGAGGTAATGGAGGTTAAAGAGCGGGAGGTGCGGGAGCACATAGAAAAAAATAAAGTGGAGTTAGAGGAAGAACTTAAAGGGGCGCACGAAGAGATGAAGGAGATGAAGCAAAAATTAGAGGAAGTGGAAGAAGGGGTGAGCGAAATTAAGAAGCGACGGAGAGAGGATAAGAAAGAGATAAAGGAGGAAGTAAAAGAATTGGTCCAAAGTCTGTGTTCGGATCGTGATGATGTGCTCATTAACCGGATGAGGGATTCGCAGGTGATGGAGGAGAAGCGAAGAGGAAGAGGACCCGGTGTAAGTGGTGACCAATATGGTCGTGCGTATGATGCGCCAGAGGATTTAAGGAGCGTGGGGGTCGAGATGGACCCGGGTGTTCGTGAGAGGCCGTGGGTGAAGTGTGCGACAGGTCTGGTGTGCGAAAGAGGAGGTGTGCGAGAAAGTCCGACTCTGGGGTGTGTGAGGAAAAAGTGTGTGCCCAGGAGTGAGGGTGTTGGCGAGAATGAGTCGGTCGTAGCGCGTGTGCGAGGGAGCACATGGAAGCGTGGTGTGGTGAGTGTTACAGAGGGTGTGACGGGAGAGTGTGCGCAGGAGTGTGCGCGAGAAAGGTGTGTGACGGACAGGTGCATGAGGAAAGAGTGCGCTGTCAGAAGTAAGGAAGAGTGTCCACCTGTCGTGAGTGTTACAGAGGGTGTGACGGGAGAGTGTGCGCAGGAGTGTGCGCGAGAAAGGTGTGTGACGGACAGGTGCATGAGGAAAGAGTGCGCTGTCAGAAGTAAGGAAGAGTGTCCACCTGTGGTGAGTGTTACAGAGGGTGTAACGGGAGAGTGTGCGCGAGAAAGGTGTGTGACGGACAGGTGCATGGGGAAAGAGTGTGCTGTCAAGAGTAAGGGTGAGTGCGCTGTCAGGAATGGAGGTGAAAGTAGTGAGAGTGACATGGAGCGTGAGTTAGTTGTGACAGGTGAGCGAGGATGTACACCTGGGATGGAAGGATGCACACCGGGAATGGTAGAGCGTGAGTGGGAATGCACGCTGGAGTTGGTGGTGAGGCACGTGGTTGGGTGTGCGAATGAGAGCACACCTGTGATTGTCACAGAGGAGGTGACCGAGGAGGGGGCGCGAAGAGGTGTATTGGTGAGGTGTGCTACCAACGAGTGTGTGCCAAAGTGTTCGGTGGTCAGGTGTGTGACCAAGGCGGTGAGTGGAATGGGTGTACCTGGGTGTGTAAGGAACGGTACGAGGGGCATGGAAACGGCTGGATGTGTGAGCAAGGAACGGGCTGCGGGATGTAAGCATGCAGGTGAAGCATCGACGTTAGACGGGATAGAGTTTAGAACGACTTATAGCCGAATCGGGCCCTCGGTGCGTGCTGGGCCTCGCTTTGAACGGCCGCGTCCGTGCTCCACTAGGCGGAGCTGGCAGCCCGATAGAAAGGGTCGTCATGGCGACCACTTTTTGGTGAGACGTGCCGGCAGGTCTAGATCGGGACATTGGATGGCTCCACGCCGAGGTGATGCGTGGGATCTCGGCCCGGGTAAGCCCCCGTCCCTGCCCCGAATGCCGGACGCATCCAGCCGCTGGCACAAAACAACCAGCATCCATTGCTTGGCTTCACGAAGCCGGGCTTTGGACAGGGATTGGCGCACCGAGAGGTATTAGTGAGTCGACTGGGTGATGAGGTTAGTGTTTTGGACCCAAAATTAGAGAAAAGCAAAATTTGATGATTGGCAAAGGATTGGCAGAGTGATGATTGGTAATGGTACAGTGATTGGCAGATGATTGGCAAATTTTTAATTTGTTGCAATTTGATGTGCAAAATTGATAGTGAGAGACCCCCGATGTGGTGGGATGGCAAATCCACCATCCTTCCCATGTAGTGGGGGCAAATGCGCAATAGTTTATGGGGTGTATGGCAGTGAAAACTAGCCCGGGTGGGTTAGGATATTGTGTGTAGGGATCTAGAGAAGATGACCTTAGGTAACGTTAAGGTTAGTTAGTGACTGATACCTGTAGTGGGGACGCAGGTAGATTAGTATGGATGATAATGACAAGGGAGCGCAATAGTTTAAAGGGACGACTGGGAAGCGCAAGTTTCAGAAGGGAGTAGTTAGCTGAGATGATGCCGTGTTTGTGAGAATTGAACAGGTGTGATTGCACAGGTGTGCAACTGGACAGGTGTGTGGAGCAGTGTATGAGTAGTGAGTGTGTGGAGCAGCGCGAATGCGCTTGGGGAGAGAAGGGTGCAGGTGGCACCAGGTGTGAGAGAACAGGTGTGCAAGTACAGGTGTGTGGAGAGAGTTGGAGTAAGTGGTACGGAGTGGTGTGCATGGTGCGAAGGAGTGGATGGGGGAAGAGTGGACCCCTTTCACGAGTACCCGGGGCGGGTAGTGTAAGTGTTAGGTAGAGGGTGCAGGTAAATTGTGGTTGGATATTGGCATTTGTGGTGCGGTTGCAGAATGGTGTTGTGAATGGGTGCATTAGTGTTGTGGAAATGGCTGGGCGTGTAGCCTATTAGTGTGTGTAGTTGGTTGGGCACTCCACCACTGTGAGGATGTCGGCCAGGTGAGGCCGCAGGTGGGCTCTGGGAGCCGGTAGAGTTGTGGATGGGGCCCGAGGATCCGGAGGATGGACCCGGGTAGCCCAGTGCCAGAGAGGGCACCGAGTGGGGAGAGTGCCAGAGGGCCTTCCCCAGGTAGTTAGGTTAGGGCAAGGAGCAGGTAAGCTCGGAGGCAACTGCAGTGGTGGAGGGGTGCAGGTGGGTAGACCCACTGGGAGAGGTACACGCCACAGCCCAGAAATTGTACGAGGGCACCGGGAGATGAATCGGGGGAGTGAGACCCCAAATTGAAGAGCACCACAGTTTGGCCAATGGGAATTGGTTTTTAGAACCCATAGTGTAAGAGGGCCAATGGGTTGGCCGGAGAAAGACCCCGGGTAGTGTAAAGTTGTTAAAGTCATTTAGGAAATAGTTAGGATTGATGAACCTGTCGCACCATACGCAGCCACTTACCTGTGGTGATGATGATGACTCCACACCTGTGTTTTCTTTGTTTTGTGCAGGAAATGAGATTGCTGTGAGGATTTGTGAGACGCATCACGACGTGGATGAGACATTGGGGTGATTCCATCTCTCCCTCCCTAGGAGGGACTGATGATGAATTGGTAATGGCAAATTATGATGTTGAGTTGGAGATGGCAAATTTTGATGAGAGTTGAAAATGGCAAATTTGATTGGTTAGGAGGGAGAGAAGACGAATTTGGTTTATGGGAGGAACGGGGAAGACAGTAGGGATGTTTTTTTGATTTGTAAAGTAGATGTTTATGGGTAGTGTTGTGTTTTGTGGATACAGTAAGGGGTAAGGGAGGGGCCATGTAGGTTACCTGGTGGGGGGGGGGGCGTACGATAGGAACGTACCTGTCTCACCTGGTTCCCATGTGCCCCCAGTGTGCGTTACCTTATATTGCGTGCACTTTTGCGCCCTTACCACCTTACTCACTTGTTTCTTCTTTTGTCTCCCACCTCCGAGGATCTGGCTTTGGGGTAGAGAGAGAGGAGAGAGAGGTGCTGGCTACGCAGTTGTGGGCCTGCACTTTCGCTGTTGGCTGCCTGGATCGGTACACCATATGGACCGCAATGTTTGTGGCCACCCACAATGGACCGCAGTTCGTTTGCGGCCAAGCACCACCCGGGGATGGACCTATGGGTCAACGGGGCACCTATGCCATACAGGTGAACCACTAATAATTAACACCAAGTGCACCACAAGAAGAGCAAGAGACACCTGCAGGGTTAGGGGTTGTTGAAGTTATTTTTATTCCAATGAACAATGGTGACTGCACCGATTGGTGGTGGGGTGGTGCTGTTGATGCTCGGGAAAGGGTGCTCTGCACGTTATTAAAGGCCGTCGGCCACAGAGCACTCGTGGGTTGGTGTATCGATGTTGGCAAGCGCGCTCTCTCTATGCATAACATCTGCATGTGTTCCTCCAAAGACAGGTCCTGGATCGTAGTGTAAATATCAGCGTAGTCTTGTAAATAATGCTCCCTACCGGCTGTATGTTTAGTTTGAGGATTCTTTCCGGATTCGGTTATCCTGTGGGTGTGTTTCTGAGAGGAGAAGGGTGCAACGTCGCAGGGGGACATATTTACTCATTTGTGAATATCTATAAAACTGTCGCACTCAGGGTAGAGTTAATAGTAGAGGGAACTACATTGCGTGCCACACTAAAGTAGGTAAAAATTTATCGGGTCGGGACGCCCCGAGGGTAGAGAAGGGTGCAATGTTGCGAATATGGAATTTGACCTCCATATCCGCTTGTAAATATTCCCCTATCTTCTCCGATACTCCCCAACTCTCCCCTTACCCCATTCCCTAGTCCCATTGTCTGTAAACAACACCCATTAGAGCCGATCTTCCCCTTCATTCCCCCATTAAATGTCGTGCCCAGGTCCCCCGCACCACACGTAGACAATTATAGGACATCTTGCTAGTTATTCTTAATCTATGTCAGTTAAGGACTTGTTTCCATTAATTATGACTCTTCGTTGCACCAGAATGTGATGATATGGCACCAGTAGGAGTTTAGGACCTTCCCATACCTCCCCGCATCTCTTCCCATCATCTCAAGCTCCAACAACAACCACAACAACAGCGGCTTTGCGTCCTCACTCCGGCTCGGTTGGCCGCCATTGAACATGTGCTCGACGGGGTTACCCAGAAGGGGGCTCCCTGTCGGCCCCTCGTCAAGGGCGGAGCCGGTAACCCCCGCACCCAATGAGAAGCCATGGGCCGATGCCATATGGGGCGGAGCTAACGAGCGAGGGCGTGACTCCCCGCCGGATATACGCGGCCCCGCGCCGGACGTGACGTCAGATGCGCCCCGAGCTTGGAAGGAAAAGACGCCACCCTCCCGAGCGCTGAGCGACCTCCCCAGCTTGAGACCAAAGTCGCGACCCACAAGCGCTGTGATACCTTCACGCATCTCTGGACACCACCGTACGTGATCCTGCCCTGAGCACAGGTGCACCTGGAGCGATCGCTACCCGCTTTCCTGGCCATCAAACCCCGTGTGAGTGAGCCTTGTCCCGCGTTTACCTGTCGTCTGTCCGGGGATAATATAAGTGTGTTTAAGTGCCCACCTTCCTATGTTTCCCTCTAGCCCCTGTAATCTAACCTTTTTCCGTACGAATATACTTGAGAACTGAACCCTTGGTGTCGTATTGTGTGATTGTAATCCAGCCGGGTGTCTTCTTTTTCTTATTGAGCCAGCATAGCGCGATTAGTCAACCCCGGGTGCAATCGGGGTAACTTGTACGGATACGGCGGCCATCCCGCTCGGCCCACCATACCATCAAAGTCGTATCTGTAACAATATATATATATATATATATATATATATATATATATATATATATATATATATATATATATATATATATATACACGTACATACATACATACATACATACATACACACATACATACTCTGCGGTACTCCGCCGCAAGGCTCCTTCTGCTCAATACCCGCTCCACCCCATCATGCATCTCTGCCATCAAATCAAATGGACTCCTCCGACGACTTAGGTACATTCACCGTGGCTCCGGTCGTAAGTTTGTATATGTACAATCAGGTCACTCCATCCCCGTCCTCTGGTCGGCTCAGCGCACTCCCACTCATCGTCCCAGCGCACCTAGTCACGGCAACGCAGAAAATCGCATCTCCTGCCTGCGAACCCTGTCTAAATCACCTGAATTCATCCCCGCTGTTCAAAACAACATCAAGCTCACCCTGTTCAACACCCGGTCCCTCAACAACAAATGCCTCCTCCTCAACGACTACATCCTGGATAACAAACTGGACTTTCTCTGTCTCACCGAAACCTGGCAACAACCACTGGACTACTACACGCTCAACCTCACCACACCCAATGGATATTCCTACGTCAATAAACCACGCTCGGAGGGCCGAGGTGGTGGAATTGCCGTAAGCCACCGTCAAGACATCAGGACCAGCCTCACCCCCATCGCCTCATCCTCATCCTTTGAACACCTGGCTTTTAAACTCTCTGGTCGCACGCAGTCAGTCATGGCTGTCGTCTACCGCCCTCCCAAACCACACCCATTATTCCTGTCTGACTTCTCCTACTTTCTGACCCAGCTATGTTCCCTCTCCCCCTCAATCCTCCTCCTTGGTGATTTCAATATCCACATGGACTCCACTGACTCCACAATAACCACTGACTTCACTGATTTACTCACCTGCTTTAACTCACTCAACATGTCAACTTTCCTACGCATATCCGTGGTCACATTTTGGACCTTGTCTGCTCCACTGGATTAATTTTGCACCATCTCTCTGGCTCCGACCTAACCCTCTCTGACCACTTAGCCATCACTATGACCATCAACATCCCCACCCCAACACCAAGACATTATCGCACTATCAACTTCCGTAAGCTAAACGCTCTTTCACCTACCTCGTTCTCATCCACCCTCTCTGAAAAAATGTCCACTTCTCCCTTCATTTACCTCCACACCCCTTCCGACCTCACTGACTACTACAACCACACTCTCTCCTCCTGCCTTGACCAGCTTGCGCCTGTAAAAACCAAAACAGTTTCTTTCACCCATTCTGCTCCCTGGTTTACCCCTGAACTCCGCCTGATGAAAACTCGTGCTCGCCAACTTGAAAGACTCCGCAATAAAACAGGTCTCACAGTTCACTCCCAAGCCTACAAGGACCACCTACAACACTACAAAGATGCCCTCTCCCACGCCCGCGCCGCCTACTACTCTCAAATTATCCACTCTGGCTCCGGAAACCCAAAAGCACTCTTCTCGACAATAAACAAACTCCTCCGCCCCCTGGACACCACCACCCAGTCATTCACAGTAGACAACTGCATCTCCTTCCTTTCTTTCTTCCAACGCAAAATTGACAACATCTACAACAGCTTGACCACCGCCGCACCCGCTCCCCCTCCAACCACCTGCCCCCCCTTATCCTGCCTTCCCCTGTCTCAATTCTCCCCGGTCTCCCCTACTGACCTCTCTGAACTCCTCATAGGAATGAAAATGCCACCTGCACTCTTGACCCCATCCCCTCCAGCTTTGTCAAGGCCTCCCTCCCTGCTCTCTCTCCACTTATCATTGCAACAATAAACTCCTCCCTGTCTACAGGCATCGTCCCACCATCCCTCAAAATTGCTGCTGTTACCCCCATTCTAAAAAAACCTGGTCTAAACCCTGACACCCTAAACAACTTCAGACCCATCTCCAACCTATCCTTTCTGTCGAAAGTTTTGGAACGCGCTGTAGCCACTCAACTCAAACATCACCTCTCTGCCAATAACCTGTATGAAACATTCCAATCCGGATTCCGCTCCAACCACAGTACTGAAACTGCTCTCCTCAAAATCACCAACGACCTTCTCCTCTCCTCTGACGCTGGCAACCTCAACATTCTCGTCCTCCTCGACCTCAGCGCTGCCTTTGACACCATCGATCACACCATCCTCCTCACCCGACTTGAATCCACCTTTAACGTTACCGGCACTGCCCACTCTTGGATTAAATCATACCTCTCTGACAGACGCCAGTTCATCTCCATCAATAACTGCAAATCCCCCACTGCTCCCCTCCCCCAAGGTGTCCCGCAAGGTTCAGTTCTTGGCCCCCTCCTCTTCATCCTTTACCTGTCCCCCCTCGGTCACTTAATCCGCCGTCATGGTCTCCAATTCCACTGCTTCGCCGATGACATCCAGCTTTTCATCTCCACCAAGTCCGTCTCCACCGACACCCACTCTATCCTGACAAACTGCATCTCTGAAATAAAATCCTGGCTTCAAATCAACTTCCTCAAACTTAACTGTGATAAATCTGAAATAATCATCATTGGCCCAAAAACGCTCACAAAATCCACCCATAACTTTGCCCTCAACATCGACGGTATCCCAGTATCCACCTCCCCTCTCATCCGGAATCTTGGCGTCATCTTTGACCAAACCCTCTCCTTCGACAAATACACTAAACAGATCACAAAGACAGCCTTCTTTCACCTGAAAAACATCGCCCGTCTCCGCTCATCCCTCTCCTCCACGGCTGCAGAAACCCTCATCCACGCCTTCATCACCTCCCGTCTGGACGACTGCAATAGCCTCCTCTATGGTTCACCCTCAACAATCACCAATAAACTCCAATACATTCAGAACTCCGCTGCCCGTCTACTCACCCATTCCCGGACCCGTGACCACATCACCCCCGTCCTTTACAAGCTTCACTGGCTCTCCATCTCCCAGAGAATCCAGTACAAAATCCTCCTCTTAACCTACAAAGCCCTCCATAACCTGGCCCCATCCTACCTGGCTGACCTCCTCTCCAGACACACTCCCACCCGCAACCTCCGCTCTGCTGGTACCAACCTCCTGACCCCCCCCCCCCCCCCATCCGGACCAAATTCAGATCCTGGGGGGACAGGGCCTTCTCCATCGCTGCTCCCACCCTCTGGAACTCACTACCTCACACCATCAGAGACTCCTCCTCACTCACCACATTCAAAACATCACTCAAGACCCACCTGTTCAGCGCTGCATTCAACATTCAACCCACAGCATTTAACCCCTGACTATCACTTCTCCTTCTCCCTCCTTTTGCTTTAAATATTTCCCTATTGATTCTTGTCTTTTTGCAATTGTTGTTTTCATGTTTTGTTATGCATTATGTTTTGCACTCTGTCAAAGCGCCTTTGGGCTTCATGAAAAGCGCTATACAAAATAAATGAATTATTATTATTTTTATATATATGTGTATATATATATATATATATATTGTTATGAATTTGGTAGAGCAATATGTAGAGCAGAGTAGATCTGAGTAGGTAAAATGCTCCGGGATGTCGCGATAGCTAGAACCCACTATGTTCCTTTAAGTTGTACCCCACTTTGCATATAAGGGGATGTTGAGATGATTATATCACTCTTGAGGAAGATTAACGGAGGCGTGTGGCTTTGTCACATGTTGTTAATCGAAACGTTGTCATTGTTTGTTCAATTAAGGGGTTGGATATCTTACCATGGTTATATATATATATATAACTCACTTATATGCAAAGTGGGGTGGGCAAAGCTGGACAGCCAATTAAACAGCATCACACCGCTCTCGTGGTGAACTGAGAACGTTTTTTTTTTTTTTTTTTTTTTTTTTTTTTTTTAAATATACTGAATCGAGGCTCGTGAAAGAGCTGACAACCGCGAGGGAAAGACAGTACAGGGGGCCCGCGAGGGAAAGACAGCACAGGGGGACCGTGAGGGAAAGACAGCACAGGGGGCCCACGAGGGAAAGACAGCACAGCGGGACCACGAGGGAAAGTCAGCACAGGGGGACCACGAGGGAAAGACAGCACAGGTGGACCGCGAGGGAAAGACAGCACAGGGGGACCGCGAGGGAAAGACAGCACAGAGGGACCACGAGGGAAAGACAGCACAGAGGGACCGCGAGGGAAAAGAGAGCACAGAGGGACCGCGAGGGAAAAGACAGCACAGAGGGACCGCGAGGGAAAAGACAGCACAGAGGGACCGCGAGGGAAAGACAGCACAGGGCGACCGCGAGGGAAAGACAGCACAGGGGGACCGCGAGGGAAAGACAGCACAGTGGGACCGCGAGGGAAAGACAGCACAGAGGGACCACGAGGGAAAGACAGCACAGGGGGACCGCGAGGGAAAGACAGCACAGGGGGACCGCGAGGGAAAGACAGCACAGTGGGACCGCGAGGGAAAGACAGCACAGAGGGACCGCGAGGGAAAGACAGCACAGAGGGACCGCGAGGGAAAGACAGCAGACAGGGGAACAGACAGGGGGACCGCGAGGGAAAGACAGCAGACAGGGGGACAGACAGGGGGACCGCGAGGGAAAGACAGCACAGAGGGACCGCGAGGGAAAGACAGCACAGAGGGACCGCGAGGGAAAGACAGCACAGGGGGCCATGAGGGAAAGACAGCACAGGGGGACCTCGAGGGAAAGACAGCACAGAGGGACCACGAGGGAAAGACAGCACAGAGGGACCGCGAGGGAAAGACAGTACAGTGGGACCGCGAGGGAAAGACAGCACAGTGGGACCGCGAGGGAAAGACAGCACAAAGGGACCACGAGGGAAAGACAGTACAGAGGGACCGCGAGGAAAAGACAGCACAGAGGGACCGCGAGGGAAAGACAGCACAGGGGGACCACGAGGGAAAGACAGCACAGAGGGACCGCGAGGAAAAGACAGCACAAAGGGACCGCAAGGGAAAGACAGTACAGTTGGGACCGCGAGGGAAAGACAGTACAGAGGGACTGCGAGGGAAAGACAGCACAGAGGGACTGCGAGGGAAAGACAGCACAGAGGGACTGCGAGGGAAAGACAGCACAGAGGGACCGCGAGGGAAAGACAGTACAGTTGGGACCGCGAGGGAAAGACAGTACAGAGGGACCGCGAGGGAATTTCCCAAATTCAAAAATCAACCGCATATTAACGGCTCAAAACAATCCTGTAAGCAATGCTGGATTATAACTCGTGTTTAGAAAATCCGGAACAATCATTACATTTAATTGGAAGTTGAACTTGTAAATAATTAAATTGTGAATTAAATTAAAACTGTAAATATATTAAAGCAAAAATTTTTAAGATAAAATAAAATTGCCATAATATCAAGATCATCACATGTGGCCCTATGCGGTAAAGGGGAATGCGTCGATTAGATCTTACCATGGTTAAGGTTGGAGATCTTACCATGGAGTCATTTGGATTTACTCCCAACCGCAAATCTTTGCTTATATATATATATATCATATATATATTGTTTTTTTTGGTGTTTATATATACTAGGGCGTGCCCGTACGTGGGTGCAAAAAAACATGCGTGCAAACAACAACAACAACAAAAAACTTTGAAACCACGTGGCAGTAACGACCACAGAACCCCCCCCCCCTCTATTTACATGAAATGGTTTGGTCCATTCGCAAAGCCAAAGCGAACGACCACAGAACCCCCCCCCCCCCCTCTATTTACATGAAATGGTTTGGTCCATTCGCAAAGCCAAAGCGAACGGCTTGCGAGTACGGTGACCATACCTTGGGAACCACTTGTCCGATTAATTTCAAACCTTGAAAAGGCACATCCTCGGGTCCCCAGCAATATACCTGGCAAGTTTCAAGTATATCGGACCGGTAGTTGTCGAGAAACAGCGGTCACAGACAAACACACACACACACACACACAGACACACACACACACACACAGACACACACACACACAGAGATTACTGGAATTATAGATAGATATCTGTTAAATCAACAGCAACTGTATTGCAAATAAAGATATCTTTTTTAAAGAACAACTGTTGGCATCATTTGGATCTATCTGGCCTCCATTTAGTTGTCGTTTTTCCTCCGAGTTGTATTCCTTGGTTCATTTCCCCTGTGACTTGTGCTGGATGAATAGAAAGATAACTCATTTTTGTGTTATAGGTGGCCTGGGTCCAGTGGAAAGGGGGAGTCTGCACAGGGCTCTGGCTGGGATGTGTGGGATGCACAGGCTGGTCTGACAAACACTCAAGGCAAGCAGCAACGACAGGGCTCTGCTTTCACCCCAGCACCTATTTCCATGTCACCCTCACCCACACCAGGACAGGTGAAGTCTCTCTTATGGCCGATGGCTCTTATAACTTTAATTATGTCACTCAGGTTTGACTTATGATGAGTGTTGCACGCATATGGTTGCAATGGAGGTTTTCGATTTTGACAGTGACAACAAAAGGATCTCTGTTTGCCATTGCTACATTATCTACAGTTATGGTTGTTATAGTGACTCTGGAATGGTGGTAGTAGTGGTGGTTGTTGTCGCACCTACAATTACGTGTTTTTTGACTTGACAGGGTGAGCGTGTGGAGGGAGTTGAGGCCCAGGCGCTGTACCCTTGGCGTGCTAAGAAGGACAACCACTTGAACTTCAACAAGGGTGAAGTTATCACTGTCCTGGAACAGCAGGACATGTGGTGGTTTGGTGAGGTGCAGGACCACAAGGGTTGGTTTCCCAAGTCCTACGTAAAGCTCATCTCTGGTCCAACCCGACGCTCACTCAGGTGTGGGGGTGCCAGCGATGATCATCATAATTGGGGTTGTTTATATTGGACTTTTTGGGGTCTTCCTCTCTTCCTTTTTAGCTCAACTAGAATGTAATTCCGGGGAGCTCATGGGATGGCGTGTCTTCCGTCAGTCTGTAAACACTCGCAACTTCTTCTCCAAAACTGCTAATGGGATTGTGACCAAACTTGGCTATAATGATATTTGGTTTGTTGCAACTCAAGTTTATTCACGGCATTAAGAAAATCAGGGTCTAAGAGGGTCGACGGGTGGTCAACGTGGGTCCATGTTTGACCACCCAAAACAGGTATTTGCTTTCTTCTCTGAAACAACACACACGATTTTGATGAAACATGATCAACACCTTCATCACCCGTGATGCACCAATGTTTGTTCATATACCTAACCGTAAAAGTCCGACCGGCCAGTCCTTTTTTTTTTTTTTTTTTTTTTTTTTTGTATACAGAGTCGAGGCTCGTGAAAGAGCTAACATTTATCAAACAAACAAATCAAAAAAACAAGCAAACAAAGTGTATAACAAGTACAAAAAGTTTTAATTAAAACAAAAGCCGCGTCGATGTTACACAATGCCTAGATGCAGCTGTGCCTATAACGTCGATGTTATAGGCACAGGACATTCCTATTGATTCGATTACTTGATGTTATTTTTGTGCAAAGTGAAAATATATCTCGGCAATTTCCCGTGTGTGGCGACGAATTTTTAATATATCTCGGCATTTTCCCGTCTGTTATTTCAGGCGGTGTATGACTGACCACGCCGCGATTTAAAAAAACATATCTCGGCAATTTCCCGTGTGTGGCGACACGTGAATGAAGCTATGCTCCTCTCTCCACATTATTGTGACGACGTATAAATTAAATATTTCATCGTGACGATTGTCATCAAATGGACGAATTTTTAATATATCTCGGCATTTTCCCGTCTGTTATTTTGGGCGGTGTATGACTGACCATGCCGCGATTTAAACAAAATATATATATCTCGGCATTTTCCCGTCTGTTATTTCGGGCGGTGTATGACTGACCATGCCGCGATTTAAAAAATATATATCGATGGACTTGAAGTTACAGGCCTTTGAGAATTCATTTCATTCTATAAAGGGCAACTTTCATCGGATTGTCTTCCCGTTTTTTTTCAACCGAGTCTAAAACTATGTTAGCGACTGTGAAAAATGAAATGATATATCGAATTTGATTTGAAATAAAACTGTGTGAGAGAGGAAGACACCACGGGCCTACAAAACAGGCCTCAAAGCTATGCGAGTTAATAAAATGGTGGATATTTGTTTATATGAAGCCTCTCCCACAATGGGTGGAGCTATGGTTCCCAGAATGGGTGGAGCTTTGAGGTTTTGTCTTCTCTGCAAGAACAACAAGAAGAAGAAGAAGAAGAAGAACAAGAACAAGAACAACAGCAGAGGGCACTCTATGACCAGCGTCTGCGACGCGGCTAAAAAGGGGAGCGGTCGACAAGATGGGGAGAGAAGGGGAGGAAGCACACAAACACAACATTTGAGAGCAGGGACATCGGGAGATGTTTTTGGAGGGAGAGGGCCTGGGGGGAGGCAGGATAGGTATAAAACGCAAGGACACCAAGGACTTCCAGGAAAGAAGTCAAAAGTCACCTCAAAAAAGTGGATTTGGGGTGAAATTAGCAGGAGTAGAAAAGATCAAGGTGTTGGATTGGGGAAGATAAGAGATGGTGGTGAACAGCCGTTTTAAAGACCTGGAGGGAGGAGTGGGATTGAAGAGAGTGAGGGAGTTTGTTCCAGAGGCGGGAGAAAAGAGGAATGAAAGAGTGAAGGTGAGCAGAGTCTTGATTTTGGCAGTTTAACCATAAGAGGGTTGCAGGCAGATCTTGTGCGACCTGCAGGAATATTTGGGGGACAGAGCCCAGAGAGAGCTGGGGGAGCAAGGCCGGAGAGGAGTCGGTAGAAGACGGAGAGACCACCAACCTGCCTGCGGTGATTAAGTGAAAGGCCCTCAGAGATACCGTCATCGCAGGAGATTCCTCGGAGATACTGTCATCGCAGGAGATTCAAATTCTGAACGCTTTGGTTTCAACAGCGTGAAGACGAGCTAGGTGTGAGGCAGGAGCACCAGCCCAGAGGGGAGAGCAGTACTCCATTGAGCTGCGGATGAAAGCCTTGTATGTGGTGAGGAGCTCAGGTGTGCCAAGGAAGGACTTCGCATGATGGAGGATGCCCAGTCGGCGACTGGCTTTGGAGGCCAGCTTGGAAATGTGGTTTTCCCAGGAAAGATCATGGCAGATAGTGAGACCCAAAAGCTTGAGTGACAGAACTTCTTGGAGAGGATTATTCAGAAAGTAGATGGGAGGGTTGTCCAGTCGGTCTTTTCGGAGAGACATTGTGAGATTTGTCAGGATTGAAAGACATGTTCCACTTGTTTGCCCAGTCTGTGATTTTGTCCAGGTCTGCAGAGAGTGAGGAGGCTGCAGACTGCCGATCTGAGGGATGAGGAATGGAGCGGCAGAGAGTGAAGTCATCAGCAAAGAGATAGAGAGGATTTTCAAGAGAGTCAGAGAGATCATTGATGAAGACCAGAAAAAGCACAGGGCCCAGAACACTGCCTTGGGGAACTCCAGCCTGAACAGGAAGAGGAGATGAGAGAAACCCATTCAGGGCCACACGTTGACGACGACTAGAGAGGAAGGCCGCCAGCCATGCGTGGAGATTTCCATGGATACCAAAGGAGGAGAGTTTGGTGAGCAGAGCGGGGTGCCAGACCGTATCGAAGGCACGTGATATGTCGAGGGAGACAGCTCTAATTTCCTGTTTGGCATTGAGGACCTCAATCCATTGTTGAGACAGCAGAAGCAGCATGTCCAGAGTAGAGTGACCTGGTCTGAAACCAAATTGATGATCAGAGATCAAGCCATTGGAGAAGAGGAAAGATTTCATATCCGAAGCAATGATGGATTCCATGACTTTGCTGATAATTGGGAGAAGGCTGATTGGTCTGTAGTTGCTAGGATCTGTTTTTGCACCTTTTTTGTGCAAAGCGGTGATGTTGGCTGATTTCCAAGCAGATGGCAGTTGACCTTGAGCAAAAGAGAGGGTGAAGAGAACAGAGAGAGGGAGTGAAAGAGCGGAAGAACATGATTTTAGGACCCGTGGGCTGATGCCGTCAGGTCCAGTTGCAGAATCAGACGAGGGTTGACACAAACTTTTCCACCTTGTCAGGAGGAAAGGACACGGAGTCCAGGAGCAGCTGGGTACGACTGGGTATGGTGGGTACAGAGAGGGATGGGTTTGGGACACAAGATTTAGAGGCAAACACAGAGTTGAGGCATTCAGCTTTTTCACGTGCGGAGTCAGCTGTGTAGCTGTTTGAGGTAAGGGAGGGGATGGAGGGGGAACAAACACCAGAGACAGATTTGACCAGACGCCACCAGGATTTGGAAGAGGGAGACAGATAAGGGAGTTCGGCCTTGAGAACAGAGAGATATTGTTTCCTGGCTCTCCTGTGGGTGGACACACACTTGTTTCGGGCTTTGTGAAAGGAAATGAGATTTCCTTCCGTTGGATTTGCTTTCCAGGAGACGAAGGCAAGTTGTTTCTGGGCAACAGCCTCACCACAAGATTCCGTGTACCATGGATGGGAGGAAGGGTATGACAACTGAAGACGAGATGGGATAAATCTGTGCATGAGAGAGAGCAATTTACTTTGGAAGAATTCCCAGGATGAGTTGATGTCAGAGGTGGTAGAGATGGGAGACCAGTCCAGATGATTGATGGCTGCTTGAAGACCGTGCCAGTTGGCCTGAGTGAAATGCCAGACTCGTCGACGCTGAGCAGGCTCCCTGAGAATGGTCAGAGAGATGTCCACTTTAACAAGGACATGATCAGATGATCCGATTGGAGCAGAAGAAGAGCAGCAGACCTTTTCAGGGAAGTTAGTCATAACCAAATCCAGAAGAGAAGATGCTCCGTTGACTGAGATCCGGGTCGGGAAATTGACAGATTGTGTCAGTCCCAGTGAGTCGCAGAAGTCCTTTGCTGAGGAGCCATGGCTGGTGAGAGAGGTACCCACACCCAGCCAACTGGCATGGTGACAATTGAAATCACCACATATGAGGAAGAGAGAGTTGGGATGAGTAGATAGAAGTTGGTCCATATTATCAGACAGCGAGATGTAGATGGAGTCATCACTGTTTGGTGGACGGTACAACACACATATGAACAAGAGGTGGGAGCGAAGGGGAAGCCGTAGCCAGAGGTATTCCTGGGGGTGAGGTGGAGAGAGTGCAGTGCAGGGCGAGTGAGGAAGAGAGTTTTTGATAAAGATAGCAACCCCACCTCCAGGACGAGGCTCAGGTCTATCATACCGGAGGAGGGAGTAACCCGGGAGAGATACTAAGGAATCAGAGACATCATGAAGGAGGAAAGTTTCTGTTAAGCAGATCACGTCTGGTTTGACAGAAGCAACCTGTATGGAGAGATCAGTTAAGTTTGAAAGAAGGCCCAGGATGTTTGAGGTCCATACGGTTAATGAAGAGGAAAGGGGAGCATCGGATACAGAACAGGGGGGAGGAGGGGTAGGGTAAGATGTGGAAGATGTGGAAGAGGTGGAAGAGGTAGGGAGAGCTGTTGAAGGTGTGTCAGAGATTTCAGAATAGCTCGGAGAAAGGGAAGGATGGGGCGGACAAAAGGTTTGATGGTGATTGGGTGAGGCACAATGAGGTGTTATTTGAGAAGGGGGAAGAGCGAGGCAGAAGGTTGGGGGAGATGGAGGTGAGAGTTGGAAGGGGGAAGAAGCGGGGAGGACGCTTTGAGGAGGGGGAGTGAGAGGGGGGAAATTGAGAAGAAATGAGGGTGGGGAGATTTGAAGGGGAGGGGTCGAGGGGGAGTTTGGGAGGGAAGGGACAAGGGGAGGGATTTGAAAGGGATGGGATATGGCCTATGGGGGAGATTTGGAGGGGAGGGGTGAGGGAGGAGTCTTGGAGGGGAGGGGTGAGGGGTAGTTTTTTTTTTTTTTTTTTTTTTTTTTTTTTTGAGTTGAGATTTACACAAGGAAGTGTAGTGTTTTAGTGTATTTACACATAGGCTATGGGGTGAAAAGACTGGGAAAACAGAGAACGAAAGTTATTGGATCAAAACGATGGACCGCTGAGAGAAAAACAAAGCCTCAAGGTTGGACACTGTACAAGGCCTCAAGACACGACACGAATTAACACGATTTTCAATACAGGTATGAAAGATTTGCACCGAAAATCTTCCTCGGGGGACAATATACGTACACACACCATAAAACAAATACAGTTATAACGAAAATACTAATGGGAACAATTACTTAACTTCGATTTCAAATCGCTCGCGACGCGGCAAAGGCCTTGCTCGCGACGCGGCAAACAGACGATTAATTTATGAAAGATAAACACCGAGAAACTTCCAAGGTGCACACTATAACTTCACACACCGAAAGATAAATACAGTTTCGACAAAATACAATTGTGAACAGACTTAACTTTGAAAAACGTGGAGACCGTGTGGAACTTCGAAAATCCCTGCCGCCGTCTCCAAGATCTCGCGAGATCGGTCTGCTGGTGCCAAGTGTTTCAGTTGTGCACTGTGGTTGCTGTTTTTGTATTTGCTGATGCCCACGTCCCACTACGTTTACATGGCAGTGGTCGTTCCTCTTTGACCATGTTGGTGCCTCCTAAATTACTGCCACAGAATACGTCCATTACTTGTGACTGCTTCGTGTTTGTTTTTCTGTGATGTGCCGTATTGGTGGCTGGTGCAAAACCTCATGAATGCACCGTTAACAAGAATGGTGGCCTTTTCATCCCACAAATGTTCCCCACGGCCCTCATGTCGTCCTTCTCTGTTTGCTCAATTTGAAAAAGAAATTGTAAGCAGGTGGTATGAGTGCTATCTCTCGTCGTGTTTTTTTTTTTACATTGTTTTCCAAAACATAACACTCCAGTGTGTACCTCCAGTTCTTGAGCAAATGATTTGGCATCTTTTAACTTGTTTTTATCTTCTGCAGCAGCTATGGTTACACTGCTTCTCTCCCTCCACCTCCCTTTCCACCCTCCACCTCACTCGGCACCTCCGTCACTGATTTACTCTCAAGATAGGTAACTATCCAAAGATCATGGTGAAATATGGTTTGTTTACAACAACAACAGGCATTTTAAGGCCATTTTCCCTGCAAGAGCAGGGGTTAGCCTTGCAGTCCCCATGACAATCTTCTCCATTTTGCCCTATTTTCTGCATCTTCCCTTGTGCCCCTTGCCCGCATTTCTTCTTCGACCATCTTTAGCCAAGTCTTTCTCGGTCTTCGCCGTCCTCTACTTCCTTCTGCATTCATTTCCATCACTCTTCTCAACCAGTCACTTTCATCCTTCCTCAACACATGACCAAACCATCTCAAACTGTTTCTCTTCACAGCATCCATCACAGGCTCTATTCCCATCAACAACAACAACAGCAACATGCATTTTAAGGCCATTTTCCCTGCTAGAGCGGGGGTTAGCCTCGCGGTCCCCATGACAATCTTCTCCATTTTGCCCTATTTTCTGCATCTCTCCTTGTTAAACTTCCTTGCCCGCATTTCTTTTCCCTCCATCTTTAGCCAAGTCTTTCTCGGTCTTCCCGTCCTCTACTTCCTTCTGCATTCATTTCCATCACTCTTCTCAACCAGTCACTTTCATCCTTCCTCAACACATGACCAAACCATCTCAACCTGTTACTCTTCACAGCATCAATCACAGGCTCTATTCCCATCATCTTTTGCAATTCATCATTTGTCTTCTTCTCTCTCAACGATACTCCGCACATCCACCGAACCATTCGCATGTCCACCCTTTCCAGCCTTCGTTGCTGCTCTACGTTCATTACCCATGTCTCGCTCCCATAAATCATAACACTTCGCACACATGCAGCATACACCTTTCCCTTCAGCTTCAACGACACTCCCCTCCTCATCAGCACGCCACTCAGTTCCCGAAACTTCTTCCATACACATCTCACTCCAGCAACCGTTGCCGAGTCTGATCCACCTTCTCCATTCAGCATGTCTCCGAGGTAGCAAAATGTTTTCACACCTTCCAGCTTCATGCCGTCTCCAAGATCCAACTCAACATTTCCTCCATCTGCAGCTCCCTCTGTGCACACCTTACATTTGAATGCAGCTGCCACACTGGTTAATGACCCTCTCAGACCACTGCATTTTTGATGAACCCACTCAGCGCACATTGTACATTGAATGGAGTTCACTCCGACACCCTTCCTGCACACAGCACATGGCCACTTCCCAGTTCTTTCCACCTCACCACCTGCTTTACCACTTGCCATCACCTTTGTCTTTCCGATATTCACCTTCAGAGCTTTTGTCTCCATACATTCCTTCCACTTGTTCATCTTTTCCTTCAGTCCATTCATACTTTCCGCAATCAACACCAGATCATTTGCATACAACAACTCGCACGGTAAACCCTCCTTTACGTTCTGAGCCAGCACCTCCATCACAGCTACAAATAGTAGTGGACTTAGTACCGACCCCTGATGCACTCCCACCTTCACCTCAAACTCACCACTGTTCCCGTCCTTCGTCCTTACAGCTGTGCGCGCTCTTTTGTACATTGCCATTACTACTCTGATCAACCATTCCTCCACTCCTAACTTCCTCAATGCCCATGTCAACACTTCGCGTGGAACCCTATTGAATGCTTTCTCCAGATCAACAAACCCAAGAAACAACTTCTTCCTCTTCTCCATGTACTTCTCCTGCAACTGCCTCACAATAAAGAGCGAGTCTGTTGTTCCTCTTCCTGGCATAAATCCAAACTGCATTTCGTCGATCTTCACCTTCTTCTTTATCCTCCTCTCCAACACCCTTTCCAATACCTTCATTCCATGCTCCAATAACCTTATTGCTCGGTACGAGCCACACTCCAGAGGGTCACCTTTCCCCATGTATAGAGAGACGAAGGTACTCGGTTCCCAATCCACTGTAATGCGGCCTTCTTTCACCACCAGATTGCAGATCTCTGTCATTCTCTTCACACCCCAACTTCCTGCTGCCTTCAACATATCTCCCACAACTCCCGTCGGCCCTCCCGCTTTTCTACTCTTCATTGCTTTTATCGCTTCCTCAACTTCCTTCTCAGTTATCTTCTCTGCCGGTCCTAAAACTGGGTTACTCTCTATGCTCCCATCCCATTCATTCTCTGTATTCAACAGCATTTCCATATGTCTTTTCCATCTTCCTTTAATTCCATCTGGGTCCACAACGATTTGTCCCACGTCATCCTTCAAGCAACTCACCCCATCACATCACACCTCTCTTTTGCTATCTGCTTTGCAATCCTGAATACCGCTCTCTGACCCTCTTCCGAATCCAAGCGTTCTCCGAACATTTTCCTACATGCCTCCTGCACCTTTGCTACCTCTTTCTTTGCAGCCTTCTTGGCTGCCTTATAACTTTCATGCTCTGCTTTTTCTGCTCCCGTACCCTTCGCCTTCTGCCACTCCTTGAGCTTCTTCCTCCTCTCGTCAATCCTCTTTCCAAATTCATCATCCCACCACCATGTTTCCGAGTGCCTCGGTGGTCCTTTTGTCCATCCACATACCTCACCAACGGCTCCCAACAGACTATCTTTCTTTGACATCCAACCACTTTCAAGCTCAACCACATCATCCTCTACCCTACTCAGCCTCTCTTTTAATGCCTCCCTTACTGTCCCCTCTTTCAACCTCCACACCTTCATTCTCGGTTGGTATTTCACCCGCCGAGGTCTCCTCACACCTTTCACCCTTATTTCGCAGACAACCAAGTGGTGCTGTGAAACAGCCTCCTCCCCCGGGATCACCTTTGTGTCTCGGAAGTGCCCCCTATCTCTGTCCCTGCCTACCCTTCACCATTCTCACACCACTTCCCCTCCATCTCGTCTCTTGCACACAACATCTGTCCACTCTTCTTCTGATCAATACTTCCACCACTTCTCCTGATCTCCCTGTCATTGTCCCTACATTCCATGTCCCAAACCTCAGAAACCGATCTCCACTTCGGGCTGTACCCTGCCCATATGTAGTTGTAATTGTCATGATTCTCTTTTTGAGGCAATGTTTTTATGGACGGATGCCCTTCATGACACCAACCCTCTTAGTCGCCTCTTTTGACACGCAGGGATATGGTGTACCTATTCTGAACCGGGGTACATACCAGTACACACTTCCCACAGCCCTCCTGATTTATTTCATAGGCTAATTAAGTGTGAGACAGTTAGTGTTAAGACTGGAATGAAAGCTCCTGCAGTGAACCTTGCAGGGGCTATGGTTCCGGGGGGGAGGAGGGGGCTGTGTTATGAATTTTGGGGTAGGGGGATATTTAGATTTAGGTATAACCGCATAGGTAGGTGCTCCGATGATCGTGGGTGGCAGGAACCATCTCGATGTAAATAAGTAGAGGACCTGTCTAGCCTGAATGTCGGATTAAGCTTGTGTCTTTGTCCCCGTCACAAGGGGGCGGGGAATGTTAAGTAGTTGTAGGGCATAAGGATAAAATTATCCCTTGTATGTCTTACCCTCTGTGTTCATACCTGTGTCCCCTATGGCAACACACCATAGACATTAGATAGGCCCACTAGTTGCACCACACAAACATTAATTAATTCCTCCCCTTATAATAAAACTCATCGAAAGCCAGTTCGGGGCCCTGCCGACGGACCCGCAGCCAGCTATAACACCAACCTGCATGGCAACACTCATTGCTCAGGCAGGCTGAGGCCACGCCTTTGTCCTTTGTCCTCTCCGCACAGTGCTTTGTAATGAGCGCTGCTGCGTAAGTCCTGTGTAAGGGCTTTGCGTGCGCGCTTTTATCAGACAAGCCAGCGAACGCTCTGGGAGCCCCAACCACGCCGTGTCAGGCGATCTCACCTTAGCCCTGGTTGGCTGGTGATGGCTTACCGGCTCCACCTTGTTGGCTGTTTGATGTGGCCGCACCTCCATCCTTGCGCTCCGCCCCCTTTTTGGGCCTCACCTCGTGTTTGTAAAGTCCTGTCCTGTCACCTTGGTGAGTGGATGCGGATGGTGCGAAGAGATTTCCCTCCTAACTATCCTTCTAATTGACATTAACTCTCTTTACTCTACCCGGGGTCTTGCCCTGCCAATCCAATTGGCCATCTTTACTCTCTGTGGTTCTAGAAACCAATTCCCATTGACCATACTGTGGTGCCTTACCAATTTGGGGTCTCACTCCCCCATTTTTTCGCACTGTGCCCTCGCACAGTTTCGGGGCTGGGTCGTGTGGCTCTGCCAGCAGGTCCTACTTACCTGCGCACCTCTGCCACTGAAGTCGCCAACTGAGCTTGCCTAGCTCCTGCGACTACCCTAACTTGGGGAAGGCCCTCCTGGCGCTCTAACCCCACTAATGCCCCCTCTGGCATTGGGATACCCGGGTCCTCTCCTTAGGATCCTCGGGCCCCACTGAACGCTGCTCTGTACCCTACCTGGATCCCAGAGCCTACCTGCGGCCTCACCTGGCTGACAGACTACCAGTGGCGGAGTGCCCCAATAACTACACGCACCAATTCAGCCACACGCCCAGCCATTCCACACACTTATGCACCCCTCAAAGCACTTCTTTACTACTACACGCACCACAGATGTCAATATCCAAAAAATTTAGCTACTCCCTCTATCTAACTTTAAACTACCCTCCCCGGGTATTCGTGAAGGGGTCCATCCTCCCCCCATTCACTCCTTCGCACCATGCACTCCACACCACTCATTCCAGACTACTCACTCCACACACCATTTACTCACTTGCACACTCTTGTGCTCACACACCTGTTTCCCACTTGCACCCTATGCAAGTCAATGCACTCGTCGCCATTACACACATCCTCAATACTCCATTCATACACTTTTACACACACGCACGCACGCGCGCACACACACACACACACACACACACGCACACGCACACGCATACACACACACACACATCATTCTCGAGCATTGCCTCATTTGCTCACCAGCACCACCACGACTCTCATTCCAAATCCTCATTTGCACCTAAAGCGCATCCTCATACTCACACACACAGCATCATCTAGTTAACTATTTCCCCTAATACTTGTGCTTTCCCTGTCATCCCTTATACTAAGCACATCCCTCGTCATTATCATCCACCTAATCTCTCTACGTCCCCACTACTTGTTTCAATGTCTCTACTTAAATCTCAAGTCTCCTCTTGTCATCTCTAAATCCTATCAATTATCCTAGCCCGCCCTGGCTAGTTCTCACCGCCAAACCCCATAAAGCTACTGCTCCTCTGCCCCCAAATTGTGAATGGTACAACTACCATTCGCTATCACAATCGCCATTTGTCCACTACTCTCGAGCCTCTCGGTGTGGAAATACATTTTTACAGCTCGGCTTCGAAAAATCGAGCAATGTATGCGGATGGCCAGTCTCCTGTTGGTTGGGTCCGTCCGGCATTTTCGATTCTGGGGAGGAGGCATACTTGGACCGAGGTTCCAGGCGCCATCACGGTGCGGAGCCTTTCGGTCTCTGGCCCAATGGCCCAACCTCCCCCGGTCGGAGCACCGCGCCCGCCAGGGGGCGAAGGTCCGACCTGGCCTTTCTCCTCCGGAATCGTGCCGGTCGCCTTGCCCGCGAAGGCGCGGCACCGACCATACAGGGCGGGACCCAGCCCGAATCGTGCATGGCGCTCCTTGCAAGAGCGCCGCGGCAACGATCCCTGCCGGCTCCCGCAGCACACAAAGCACCCCACGCACCGAGGGCTCGCGTCGGCTATCCGTCGGCCTAAGCGCTGCCCCGGTCAGCGCCGATGCTCGAGTCGCATTCTCCCATCCACACGCGACTTTTCCCATACTCACAAAACGCGGCGCTCCAGCGCCCCCCATACACTCCACACATTTCGTCAATTCTGCCACCGCACGCTCTCGTGCACACTCTCTCGTTCCACACTCAGGTGCACACCACTCAGGCGCACTCATTCTCTCCACACACTCCATTACGCACTCCTCTCGCGCACATTCTTGCGCACACTTCCTACTCGCACACTCCATTACATCCTCTGTAACTACCATGGGTGTGCACTCCTGCATACACCCACTCCGTGCACACCTACCCACGGGTGTGCAATCTCCTGCTGCACACCCAATCATGCGCTCTGGTGTGCATCCCCGCACACTCTCCACAACCAACTCTGGTGTGCATCCTCGCACACTCTCTCCATCCATCTCACACTCTGTGTCACACTCACTCTCACTTTCACACTCTGTTTCACACTCGCGCTCCGGCGCACACCTTTTCCTCACACTAGCGCCATTTCCTTTCACACAGCGTACCACGGACCTTCCACAAGCACCCTGGTGACGCCGGGATCCCAAGCGCGAGAAAAATCCTTTCGCGCCAAACCTTTTCGTGCCATATACAGCCGGACTCACCTTTGGGATTATTCTCCGCAGCAGCGCCTGCAAATTCTCATTGGGGTTAGAAAGTAGGCATCATGATGCGAACACAAACTTTGCACAATTTCCATCTTTTCCTCCCGCGATTGCTCTTCTAAGTCCGCCGTCTCTTCAACCCCAATTTCCACTATAATTAGTTCACTTTCTTTTTCCTCGACGACCGCTGGTGCTAATAAAATAAAATTTTCTAATTCAGCGGCCGTCGGCTTCTCTATACCCCGTGTCGCGATCTCTACCCCGGTCCACGTAACTATGCCTTGCTCAGCCTCGCTTTCCCCGCGTTCCTCAAGCCGCGCTACCCCGTCGCATACCGATGTACCTTTCCCGCTCGACCTGCGGTCTATGTCCTTCCCCAATGCTTTTATTTGGCCACCGATTCTGGTTCCAAACCCCGTTAACCCCTCGTTTATTTCTCTGGCTTGGCCACCCACATCCTTCAATTGGCCTCCCAATTTGCTTTCTAATCCCCCAATTTGATTTCCCAATTGCTCCCCCATTCTATTTTCCAAATTACTTAACCCGTCTCTCAATCCCCCAATTTGGTTTCCCACATCGTTTTTCAATCCCCCAATTTGGTTTCCCAATTGCTCACTATTGGCCCTCATTTCTCCCATCTCCTTACTCAATCCCCCAATTTGGTTTCCCAGGCCTTTCGTCTCGTCCTTTTGCGTGTCTAATTTACCATTTCTTTTATTCATTTCATTCATGAGTTTTTATTATATTTCATTCATGAGCTGCGCCATGAAGGCTTGCATGTCGCCCACCCCCATTTGCGCAGCGGGCGCGGCCCTCGCCGCCATGTGCGAGGCGCCGCCATTTTGTTCGCCTGCAAACCCTACTGCTGCACCCTCATTAATGTTCTCCTCTTCTTCCCGGGGTCCTGGGTTATCGAATTTCTCTCCTCATATACCTCATTTACCCCCACCGGCATCTGATCGCCTTGGCTATCCATGGCACGATTCAATTTAGATGTTAGTGCTAAATTTGGGTCGCTCGTAATTTTGACCAAATTTGTCCAAAAGATAAAAAATTTGGTTCGGGTTCAAATCCCACTCCTGACACCAATTGTTGCGGATCTCTGACGTCTGCCTTCCCCTTATCAAGAAGGGGTTAATCCCCTTGTCTTTTTATCTGGCCGACGCGATCCTGGGGGTTGTAACGTCCTTCCCGGGCAGCGTTAGATAGGGTTTTTAGGACTAGGGATTCGCTATTACCTAAGTACTAACGCTGACCGGAAATGAGGAAATAACTCCCGCTCGAATCACGGATATTGATTGAATGTGCCGAGCGGATAGCAATCCGCGACCCGAGCTGTTAACAATGACTAACACGATTATAGCGGTTGGGATCGTGCCACGCTTACCCAATTGAGAAAAGACTAGGACGATCGAATTTAGGAAGAAACCAGGAAGAACAAGGTGATTTATTAACAATGTACAAAGAAGAGGAAACGAAAGAATGTACAGGGAAGAGGAAGGAAAAGAACACAGGGCAGCCTTAATAACAGCCTTATTCGATTCCCTGGACACGGGTCCGATCACTCTCAGATTCGGTCTCAGACGCAGACTCACGCGGGGATGTAGAAGGTAGGGTGGAAGGTCCGGCGATGGCGTTCCCAACTCGTCCCGGTCCTTGACTCGTTCCGTGCAGCAGATGGTGGACGGCAGGCAGCTCTTCCCGTGTAGCGTAGGCGCGAGCGGACAATTATCGTGACGGGGGAAGGTCGGTAAGCTGGTGGTTATTGCACGCTTAGCCGCGTACGTAATATGTGTACCGGCGCCTTTACACGCGCTCCCGGTATTACTCGCTCCAAGCGCCCCTTCCCCAATGTCCTTCTGCACGCGGCAGTTCTCGGCAATGCGTGCCGCGCGCTCGCCCTTGGTAAGCTGGTTGCCACAGCGCGTCTCTTCCTCTCGTACTCGACTCTCATACCAGTCCTTCTGAATGCGCTCTTTATACCACGAAGTTCTTCTGGCCAGTCCTCATATAACGAGTGCAGTCGCGTCAGTCCTCTCCGCACAGTCCTTTGTAATGAGCGCTGCTGTGTAAGTCCTGTGTAAGGGCCTTGCGTGCGCGCTTTTATAAGACAAGCCAGCGAACGCTCTGGAAGCCCCAACCATGCCCTGTCAGGCGATCTCACCTTAGCCCTGGTTGGCTGGTGATGGATTACCGGCTCCGCCTTGATGGCTGCTTGACGTGGCCGCACCTCCATCCTTGCGCTCCGCCCCCATTTTGGGCCTCACCTTGTGGCTTTTGGGCTGGTTCGAGCGGAAGCCCAAGGTCAGCGAAGGCTGCTGGCCAAGGAGCGTAACAAATTGGGAGGGCCGATGGGGTATAGACTTAAGAGCGCTCAATGGTGTCGCTTGGAGGGAGGCTGCCATAATGAACGAAAGGGGCCTACTCTTATTTGTTTGACACAACGCAGATGCAACTACTGGACATGGCCTTATCTAAACACATACGAAGAAATAACTACCGTCCTAAGGTGACCTACGTGTTGCATATGGCCTATCTATGGGGTGCAACCTTTAACCTTTAATGATGTTACTTGTGTGGGTTCTCAAAACCGCAACAATATATATATGCAGTCACGTGAAAAAGTAAGTACACCCCATGTAAAGTTTTGACTTTTTCAACATATTTCAACATACAGCTATTTGATCTTCATTTCAACAATATTAATAGATAAAGGTGATATAATATAACAAATATCATGAAACATTTACATTTTGTAGTCCATTGTATAATTTAAATAAACATAAATGCAAATTTCGCATGTGGAAAAAGTAAGTACACCCTTGGCTCTAATAGGTGATATTGCCCCCTTTGGCAGAAACAACCTCAAGTAGGCGTTTCTTATAACTGTCTACCAGTCTCTGACATCGACTAGAAATTTTTGCCCACTCCTCCATGCAGAATTCTTTCAGCTGTGCGATGTTTGAGGGGTTTCTTGCATACACAGCTTGTTTCAAATCCCCCCACAACATCTCGATGGGATTTAGATCCGGGCTTTGACTTGGCCATTCCAGAACCCTCCATTTCTTTCTTTTCAGCCATTCCTTGGTGAATTTACTGGTGTGTTTAGGGTCATTGTCATGTTGCAAGGTCCACCTTCGGTTGAGCTTCAACTTTCCGACAGATGGCCTCACATTATCCTCAAGCACCCTCTGGTACAATGAAGAATTCATAGTGGATTCTATGATGGTGAGCTGCCCAGGCCCTGATGCAGCAAAGCTGCCCCAAACCATAAGATTTCCACCACCATGCTTTACAGTTGGTATCAGGTTCTTGTGGTCAAATGCTGTCTTTGGTTTTTGCCAAACATGTCTTCTGGTACTGTGGCCAAATAGCTCTACCTTTGACTCATCTGTCCAGAGCACATTGTTCCAGAAGTGCTGGTCTTTGCCTAGGTGGTCATTGGCAAACTTTAGTCTTGCCCTGATGTTCTTTCTGGACAGCAAAGGTTTCCTCCTGGCACACCTCCCATGTAGATCAAATTTGTGGAGCCTCTTTCTAATGGTAGACTCATGCACTTTGACATCAACAGTGGCAAGAGCTACCTGTAGGTCCCGTGATGACATTCTGGGGTTTCTTAGAGACTTCTTTCAGCATCTTGCGGTCTGCTCTCGGGCTGAACTTGCTGGGGCGGCCTGGCCTGAACAAGTTGGCAGTTGTTTGGAATCTTCTCCACTTGTAGATGATCTTCTGGACAGTCGAATGATTGATTTGAAATTGTTTGGAGATCTTTTTAAATCCCTTCCTAGACTTGTAGGCATCTATAACCTTCTTCCTGAAGGCCTCAGAGAGCTCTTTTGATCTAGGCATGGTGACGCCACACACTTCAACAACAAAGAGCAAACCAAACTAAATGTCTGAGGTTTAAATAAGACAGGTTCCTCCAAGATCCTCTCTAACGATGTTCTAATCATTTGCACCTGAGCTGGTGCACCTGATTCTAATTTTAGGTATTTGAAGTAGTGATAAATGTCGGGGTGTACTTATAGTGGGGCGGCTTAGCCCAAATATTCAAAAGAATTGTGCATTTTGTGAAACAAGCACCAAATTTGGCACAAATGTACATTAATATGTTGCGAACATTTTCAGATATTGGGCCACTTGAAATTCCGTAATTTTTTTTTTCAAATTTTTTCAAATTTCGTAATTTCAAATTTTTCAGGTGACACCGTCACAATTTCGGTCTTCGAGGCCGGCCGATAGGCAAAGTGTGACCGGAAGGGACGAGGTTCTCCTGACCACGTGGCCCTCGATCTGGGAAGCGAGAGGCGTTCCATTAGTGGACGCGCCCCTCACGCCCGACTTTTGGGCGGCCCCGGCAGGCCGTTTGTTTTGACGTTCCGTGACAGGCCCCGCACCCCCACCTCCGGGCCGACCGGAAGCTTGTGCTGAGTACATCATACCTGAACAACTCAGTGAGGCAGAACACAGCAGTGCACACCAGGGTGACCCCTTCAGTGCATAAACCAATTAACCTGTCCACTGCAGGGCATATAGAAATGAAGTTATTTTCTGCATATAATAATAATATAAGTTCAGTTCTATATAACAATTTCTGTTATCACCACTACCACTACAACTACCACTACTACAAGCTTTGTCTGGAATTTTGTGGACTAACAGACAAACAGACATACAGACAAGCTGGGATCAAAACATTACCTCCTTCCACCATTGAGTGTAGAGGTAAACATCATGGAAATTATATCATGCCCTAGATTTAATTCATGCTTACCCGTGTATTTGCTTCACTGGTTCACAAGGTCTTTTGCATACATGTAATTCAGACTCTCGTCTTCATTGCTGACCACACAATGTTCGCAACATATTAATGTACATTTGTGCCAAATTTGGTGCTTGTATCACAAAATGCACAATTCTTTTGAATATTTGGGCTAAGCCGCCCCACTATATCGGCTGGCCTCGAAGACCGAAATTGTGACGGTGTCACCCGAAAAATTTGAAATTACGAAATTTGAAAAAATTTGAAAAAAAAAATTACGGAATTTCAAGTGGCCCAATATCTGAAAATGTTCGCAACATATTAATGTACATTTGTGCCAAATTTGGTGCTTGTATCACAAAATGCACAACAGGTTTGCTATGCTGCTACACTATTACTTTTTCCACATGCGAAATTTGCATTTATGTTTATTTAAATTATACAATGGACTACAAAATGTAAATGTTTCATGATATTTGTTATATTATATCACCTTTATCTGTCAATATTGTTGAAATGAAGATCAAATAGCTGTATGTTGAAATTGTTGAAAAAGTCAAAACTTTACATGGGGTGTGCTTACTTTTTCACGTGACTGTATATATATATAATATTGTGTGTGTGTGTGTGTGTGTGTGTGTGTGTGTGTGTGTGTGTGTGTGTGTGTGTGTGTGTGTGTGTGTGTGTGTGTGTGTGTGTGTGTGTGTGTGTGTGTGTGTGTGTGTGTGTGTGTGTGTGTGTGTGTTAACGTCTGGTTTTCTTATTGGGCCCCACAGTGCAGTAATTGGTCTTCATTTTGATCAAATCATCAAAATTTAAATTTACAGCATCAAATCGAAATCTCAAGCTTTGCGGTGAATTCTTCGAACATTAGAGTAGATATCAGTACCTGCATGTAAGATTAATTTCAGCAGCGCATACAAAGTTTCGTGAAATTGCAGGTCATCTTACAAAAGCCTCTTCTTCCTTTTTGCTGAGGCTGCTGCGAACCTATGTGTACTTGCAAACGGAAATGAAGCATTTCATTACTCGGCAGTATTATTTATGATTTGGGTGTCTGTCAGATCTGTTTGACAGATTTGCCAGCTGTCAGATCGGTAGTATTTCATGATTAAAACGATCATTCATTACTCGGCAGGTGCAACTGGCATTTGAGTGTTCTCTCTCTCACTTTCTCTCATTGCTTCTTTGTGTGTTACAGTGAGCCAAATGCTCCCGAGTTTCCGGTTCAAAACTCCGCTTCTCGTCAAGACGGTAAGCATTGTCAAGACCTCAATTTTAACCCATTCACGCGAGATGTATCTGTGGAGGTGGGGTACACTCCGTGCCATACTTTCCTCGACTACTTTGCATTTTTGCTGTAGCTCACCCACTAAAATGGAAGGTTTGTTGTTTGTGCTTCAAGCCACACTCTTAATTGTATGCACGTAACGATGAATTTATTGTATCTGTGAAACACAAGCACGTTGTTAATGATGTAATGCCCCTTGAATCTGGCCTGCTTTCCCCTATTGTTTGCTTTAAAGGGATCACAGTACCATCACGGCCTGCCCCAGCACCTCCAACAGGTCAAGGTAATTATCAGGTCTTTTATTTTATTTTGTTCCTTTTCAACATAGGATTCATCCATTTTGACTTGATGTCTTCTTTTCGGTCCTGCCCATTTCTGTGACATCATCTAGTTCAGGGGTTCTGGTGTTGGGCTCATGGCTAGGGTGCCAGCTTAGGATCCCAGGATCCTGGGTTCGAATCCCGGTTGATCGCTGAATTAACCCAGGGGGGTTGACTCAGCCTGTCATCCTTCCGAGGTCGGCAAATTGAGTACCAGTTCACTGGTAATTCCCTGCTTGTCGTAAAAGGCGACAAAAAGGGTTGGCGGCAGGAAGGGCATCCGGCCGTAAAACATTGCTTCAAAAAGGGGACCAAAAAACAACAACAACCACGGTCCCCGAAAAAGGCCAACCCCCGCTTGCGGGGAAAAATGGCCTCTAAATGTGTTTTTTTTTTTTTTTTTTTTAATCTAGTTCAGGGGTTCCCCAACCCGTAGTTGCGACCCAAATTTGAAAGAAAACATTCGAAATCCCGGTTTTGAGGGGGCTGGGGCTGGGGGAGGGGGGGGGGGGGAATGATTCACGTCCAAAGTGTTTTCTCCGACAATTTTTATCGTAGGTATCAGTACCATTTGCGTCATGAGGTGAATGCGATTTCAAAGTTTGGGTCGTGGACAAAAATGTTTGGGAGCCACTGAGCATTTATCACCCACATATGCTTCTCTAACCCTGTTTGCGCAAGGGTATTTTTTTTTTTTTTTTTTTTTTTTTTGTATACTGAATCGAGGCTCGTGAAAGAGCTAACATTTATTTCACAAACAAATCAACCAGACAAACAAAATATACAAAAAGAGGGAGCGGAAGACAAGATGGGGAGAGAAGGGGAAGCACACAACCACAACATTTGAGAGCAGGGAGAAGTGTGGGAGGGAGAGGGCTTGGGGGCAGGAGGCGTGGGAAGTGGAGGGGGGGGGGGGTGGGGGGGAGAGGTATAAAACACAAGGGGACCGAAATTAGCGGGGGTAGAAAAGATCAAGGTTTTGGCTGGGGGAGGATAAGAGATGGTGGTGAACAGCTGTTTTAAAGACCTAGAGGGTGGAGTGGGATTGAAGAGAGTGAGGGAGTTTGTTCCAGACGTGGGAGAAAAGAGGAATGAAGGAGTGAAGGTGAGCAGAAAGTCTTGATTTTGGCAGTTTAACCATAAGAGGGTTGCAGGCAGATCTTGTGTGACCTGTAGGAATATTTGGGGGACAGAGCCCAGAGAGGGCTGGGGGGGGCAAGGCCAGAGAGGAGTCGGTAGAAGACGGAAAGACCACCAACCTGCCTGCGGTGAGTGAGTGAAAGGCCCTTGGAGTTAGCTTCATCGCGGGAGATTCCAATGATTCTGAACGCTTTGGTTTCAACAGCGTGAAGACGGGCTAGGTGTGAGGCAGGAGCACCAGACCAGAGGGGAGAGCAGTATTCCATAGAGCTGCGGATGAAAGCCTTGTATGTGGTGAGGAGCTCAGGTGTGCCAAGGAAGGACTTTGCACGACGGAGGATGCCCAGTCGGCGACTGGCTTTGGAGGCCAGATTTGAAATGTGGTTTTCCCAGGAAAGATCATGGCAAATAGAGAGAGGAGATGAGAGAAACCCATTCAGGGCCACACGTTGACTATGACCAGAGAGGAAGTCCGCCAGCCATGCGTGGAGATTTCCATGGATACCAAAGGAGGAGAGTTTGGTGAGCAGAGCAGGGTGCCAGACCGTATCGAAGGCACGTGAAATGTCAAGGGAGACGGCTCTAATTTCCTGTTTGGCGTTGAGGACCTCCATCCATTGTTGAGAAAGCAGAAGCAGCATGTCCAGAGTAGAGTGACCAGGTCTGAAACCAAATTGATGATCAGAGATCAAGCCATTGGAGAAGAGGAAAGATTTCATATCTGAAGCAATGATGGATTCCATGACTTTGCTGATAATTGGGAGAAGGCTGATTGGTCTGTAGTTGCTGGGATCTGTTTTTGCACCTTTTTTGTGCAAAGCGGTGATGTTGGCTGATTTCCAAGCAGATGGCAGATGACCTTGAGCAAAAGAGAGGGTGAAGAGAACAGAAAGAGGGAGTGAAAGAGCGGAAGAACATGATTTTAGGACCCGTGGGCTGATGCCGTCAGGACCAGTTGCAGAATCAGAGTCGAGGGTTGACAGAAACTTTTCCACCTTGTCAGGAGGAAAGGACACAGAGTCCAGGAGCAGCTGGGTACGACTGGGTACGGTGGGTACAGAGAGGGATGGGTTTGGGACACAATATTTAGAGGCAAACACAGAGTTGAGGCATTCAGCTTTTTCACGTGCGGAGTCAGCCGTTAAGCCGTTTGAGGTGAGGGAGGGGATGGAGGGGGAACAAACACCAGAAACAGATTTGACCAGACGCCACCAGGATTTGGAAGAGGGAGACAGATAAGAGAGTTCGGTCTTGAGAACGGTGAGATATTGTTTCCTGGCTCTCCTGAGGGTGGACACACACTTGTTTCGGGCTTTGTGAAAGGAAATGAGATTTCCTTCCGTTGGATTTGCTTTCCAGGAGACGAAAGCAAGTTGTTTCAGGGCAACAGCCTCACCACAAGATTCCGTGTACCATGGACGGGAGGAAGGGTATGACAACTGAAGACGAGATGGGATAAATCTGTGCATGAGAGAGAGCAATTTACTTTGAAAGAATTCCCAGGATGAGTTGATGTCAGAGGCGGTAGAGATGGGAGACCAGTCCAGATGATTGATGGCTGCTTGTAGACCATGCCAGTTGGCCTGAGTGAAATGCCAGACTCATCGACGCTGAGGAGGCTCTCTGAGAATGGTCAGAGAGATGTCCACTTTGACAAGCACATGATCATATGAGCCGATTGGAGCAGAAGAAGAGCAGCAGATATTTTCAGGGAAGTTTGTCATAACCAAATCCAGAAGAGAAGATGCTCCGTTGACTGAGATCCGGGTCGGGAAATTGACAGATTGTGTCAGTCCCAGTGAGTCGCAGAAGTCCTTTGTTGAAGAGCCATGGCTGGTGAGAGAGGTACCCACACCCAGCCAACTGGCATGGTGACAATTGAAATCACCACATATGAGGAAGAGAGAGTTGGGATGGGTAGATAGAAGTTGGTCCATATTATCAGACAGCGAGATGTAGATGGAGTCATCGCTGTTTGGTGGACGGTACAACACACATATGAACAAAAGGTGGGAGCGAAGGGGAAGCCGTAGCCAAAGGTATTCCTGGGGGTGAGGTGGAGAGAGGGCAGTGGAGGGCGAGTGAGGAAGAGAGTTTTTTATAAAGATAGCAACCCCACCTCCAGGACGAGGCTCAGGTCTATCATACCGGAGGAGGGAGTAACCTGGGAGAGATACCAAGGCATCAGAGACATCATGAAGGAGGAAAGTTTCTGTTAAGCAGATCACATCTGGTTTGTCAGAAGCAACCTGTATGGAGAGATCAGTAAAGTTTGAGCGGAGGCCCCGGATGTTTGAGGTCCATACCGTTAATGAAGAGGAAGGGGGAGCATCGGGTCCAGAACGGGGGGGGGGGGGGGGAGGGGTAGGGTAAGATGTGGCAGAGGAGGAAGAGGTATGGAGAGCCGTTGAAGGTGTGTCAGATTTCAGAGATTTCAGAATAGCTTGGAGAAAGGGAAGAATGGGGCGGACAAAAGGTTTGATGGAGATTGGGTGAGGCACAGTGAGGTGTTATTTGAGGAGGGGGAAGAGCGAGGCAGAAGGTTGGGGTAGATGAAGGTGAAAGTTGGAAGGGGGAAGAAGCAGGGAGGATGCTTTGAGGAGGAGGGGTGAGAGGGGAGTCTAGGAGGGGAGGAGCGAGGGAGAGTCTCGGAGGGGAGGGGTGTGGGGGGAGTTTAGTAGGGAGGGGAGGGAAAGGGCAAGAGGGGAGATTTGAAAGGGATGGGTGATGGGGAGGATTTGGAGGGGAGGGGTGAGATTGGATTTTGAAAAGTGTACGATTCATGGGAAACGAACATTTTTTGCAAAATGAGTTTGAGACCTTCGAGTCAAAAATACGTTTGAGGACACTGAAGGAGGGGTGGAGTTCTGGATAGTTTAGGGAATGTAGAAAGGAGGAACTGTAAGAGATGGTATTATATATATTTTTTGGAATGAATAGATTTGGTGAGCAAGACGAAAGCATCCTTTTGTAGGAAAAGAAGAAAAGGGTGTTATAATATATGAGAGAAAATAGTTGTTCAGGGGAGAGATTATACATTTCTAACCACGTGATCGCGTGATCGCGAACGAAGAACGAACGAAGAAATAAGAACAACAAATAAACGAATAAGACCTGGGAAGGAAATATTTTTTGGGTTTTTTTTTTGTTTTTGAGTGGAGATATTAAACAAGGAGGTATGGGGTGAACGACTGGGACGAAACGGAGAACGAAAATAATTGCAGCGCATTCGACGAATCGCTGAGAGAAAAACAAAACCACAAGGTCGGAGACGGTACGGTAGCCTAAGCCTACGAGTACTAGGCCGCAGAATACTCGATACGCATTAACCGACGATTGTGTATACATGTACGAAAAATTAGCACCGAAAATTTTCCAAAAGATACGCTATAGGTACATACACCGAAAGATAGATACAGTCTCGACAAAAACACAATTGAGAAAGATCACTTAGCTTCGAAAGCGTGAGCGCATGGAACAGCTTCGAAAAGACGTGACCTCGATTATTGCCTGCATTTGTGTCACAGCTTTGCCAATCCCGTGCATGTATTCTGACTCTTGCCTTCCCAAGTTCGCACTCTCCTCCAAATCTTCCTATTTCATTTATCCACCTTGCTCTCTGCCTCACTTTTCATGGTTTCCACTTCCCCTTCACCTCCCCTCATTTTAGCATTTCAAGTATTTCAGATGCCAACCCCTTCCTTTTTTCCCAAGCTTCCACGTTTTCCTTTGCCCATCCCCACCTCCTCCTTTCAGGCTTCCACGTCACCCTCCCATACCCTTTCAGGCCTCCACATTATTTTCCGCTCCCCCCCCCCATCCCATGTCCCCCTTTTCAGACCTCCCACTTCTCCAACCTTCCTCGTTGTCTATTATTGCCTGCACGCCTTCTATATTTTTCGCTACCTCACTCTGCTTGGTCAGCTGATGCTCAACCACTCCGCCAGCTGTCAGATCTTGTTCAAATTCATCAGCTAGCATTTGAAGCCTCACTTTATGATGCGAGCACGTATTGACCTTGTACCTTCTCGTGACTCCCCACCTGCTCTGCCACTTTCCCTCAGTCTTCTCCTCCTCCTACTCTCCCTGCCTCCTCTCCTTCCCATCCATTGTCCTCACTCCTTATCGCCTCTCCTACCCACCTCCCCCGCCCAACACTCTCCCACATCATTGTACTCGGAGCTTATGTATTACTGTAACAACTGCAGTTGTTTACTCAACCATATCAAACCATTTCAACCAATCCTACCAAGTCACTTTATCAGCACCAACCATAGTGTGACTTTGTTAAACTTTCCTCTCAACTTACGAACCAGTGATGGGATTTTGACCAAACTTGGTACAAGTAGATATTATGATACAAAGATGAACTGATTCGATTTTAGCATCAAAGGTCAGAAGTCATGTCAGGAAAAATGTTATATTTGGGAACAGTTGAAAGGATTTAAATTAAACTTATTACAAGTATGTATAATAATGTAATAATGTAGGTGGACGCATATCAGTTGATGTCACGATGTCGATGAGTGCTGTTTTGGTTTCTGGTTTGCTTTAATGACCTCTTGGCCTCTTTTGAAAACCAGAAATAGCACTTTGCAATGGGACCCTCATTCTTTGCCGCAAAGTCTGTTATACCAATGACAGCTACAGCCACGTCTTTGTCTCGCCGATTTGGAGAAAATGCACAATTGACTAATCACTTGGAATAGGTCATTCAATGCTTCCAAGTCCTCAAAGCTTGCTCTGTCTGTACAGAAAGGTAGTATGACTTATCCTCCAGTTGGCTTGTGCATTCAATCTCTGGCAGAGGTTCTCTTCATCTTTGGAGCTCCTTGGACTAACGGTTTGTCATGACCTCTCCGACTAGATCACATATCCGAGCTCATCTCCAGCACAGGGGAGGTGCTTTTGAATTCTTCACTGAGGTAGTCATTGCTTGGCTGTTGTCAACTCCTAATAGTGTATAACACCTTTATACACAGTGTAATGGAGTATGAATATCTTCTGTTGGCCGTTGCTGTCAGATCTCACCTTGTACTTGTGGAAAGTATGGAATCCAAGATCCTGAGGCTAATTGTAGATTCTCAACAGGATGCTCCTCTCACATTGCAGGTAGGTTGGTGGCCTAGCAGTTTTCTCTTGGCTCATTTTTGCTCTCACCCCACCAAATTGTTCTTCTCTCCAATTCTTTAAGTAGTGAGATATCACTATCTCATGTCACCCGCTTTCTTTTTCCTGATTTTTTCTTTTCCCACTGATTATCCTTTTCTGTCCACCCACAGTATTCTGCTTCTCCTGTCTGTTTGCATTTTCCTTGTTTACTCAACCATTCATTCATTCATTCATTCACTCAACCAACTCTGTTCCCTTGTCCGCAGGAGGTCCTTACTTCCCCAATTTCTCCCTCCTCCCTTGTATGCAAACTTCCTCTCCCTCATCATAGTGTCAACTTCGCCCTTCCCTGATCCTCGGATCTTTGTTTCATAGCGTCAACATGACTAGGAATTTCAGGAAAGAAGTTGGGGATTTAAAGAGGCGGATTTGGCGTGTTTTAATGGAGGTAGAAAAGATCAAGGTTGTGGATGGGGGAAGATAAGAGATGGTGGTTAACAGCTGTTTTAAAGACCTGGAGGAAGGAGAGGGATTGAAGAGAGATGGAATTTTCCCAACTGTGCTGTGCTGTATATCCTGTACTGTGCATCGTAATTATTTTTTAATCTGTCTTAGACAGATTTTGTCTTGTAAAGCGTCATACTTTATCTCATTGGTATTTTCCACAACGTTTATCACTGCTGTGCTGAACTCCATTTGTGCACGAAACAGAAATGCTTCGAACAGCATATTTTGCTTGCAGACATTGAGTGGACGTTTGTCCCGCAACTTGGAACATTGAGTTTTTGTGTCTGCATGTTGCAGAGTTTGTGGCTTTGTACACGTACGAGAGCCACGAGGCTGGAGATTTGACGTTTTCAGCAGGGGATATAATCCTGGTCACCAAGAAGGAGGGCGACTGGTGGACTGGGACGCTGGGAGACCAAGTGGGCGTCTTCCCATCAAACTACGTTCGCGCCAAAGAAAATGAGGTGGCACAGCAGATGCTGGCTGGCATTGTTATTGATGTTTGATGAGTTGAGACCTCCTTGTTACTCTTAATATTATCAAAACCGTTGTGCACTCTGATTGACTTTTATATTTTTCTTGGAGGGTTTGTCGAGAAAAGCCTGTGATTACAGAGTTTTTTTTCTGTCTGGTAATCCTAACTCTCTGGGAAGGCAATGGCAAACTTCCCAGTATAACGCTTGCCAATAAATTGCTTAGGCAGTGGTGAACCTGCCTTCTGGCAGAACACCAGAATATGTATATGAATCTCAACTCTAACCTTTTGTCTTTGTTTTACTTTTGCTGTCATGTCATGTTGCTACCACCCCTCTCCCCACCAACCCCTTATTGCTTCCCTCGCCCGTTTATTTCCCACCATCGGCCTTGGTACAGGGAGCCCCTGCTGGAAAGACTGTGACTGCCGGAAAGAAGCCAGGTGCGTCCTTACTGTGCTCTCTCGAAGCAGCTGGATCTGCATGTGAACGATGTCTATCTGTGTGCATTGTGTGCAATGTGTGGCTATTTTATGGGTCAAATTTAAGCAGCAGGTGTGTGGAGGCCTTTCATTTGGCGCAAAGTTTGTGCTTTGCCATAGATGTGGTGTTCGAACACACAGGTGACGCGGTACGCATGAATCTCGTCGAGATACGATGAGATTCTAATCATGTATCATGTGCTCTGCAGAGATAGCACAAGTGATCGTGGCTTACACCGCCACTGGTTCCGAGCAGTTGACTTTGGCACCCGGGCAGCTCCTCCTCATTCGTAAGAAAGCTCCATCAGGGTGGTGGGAAGGAGAGCTGCAGGTGAGCATGATAGCACAAGGCTCTTCATGAAATGGCTATATTTGGAGCTCACTTATTATTTGATCAGAGTTTATTTGGTCGGTTGTTTGTTTGTTTTATTTATTTACTCCACAAATCAGCAGTGGCTGATACCATAAGAGATTAAAGTATAGGCAGTGTGTGAATTCAGACATCTTTACGCTAAATTTAACTTCAATCACAACATTTATCTGATTACTAGCTAACTGAAGTACCTGGCGTTGCCTGGGGAAATTCAATGAAATACAGTGCCCTCCATAAGTATTGGAACAGTGAAGTCAAATTTGTTATTATTCAAGAAAATAATTTTGGAACTCAAGAAATGTGAATATGAGGCAAGAGTACAGGTGGTCAGCTTTTATTTCTTGGTATTTATATGCATGTATATTTTACCATTGCAGAACAATAGCAATTTTATGTTCATTCCCCCCCCCCCACCCCCCCCCCCCTCCCCCATTTCAGGTATTTTGTCATATATCCATACGTTTTGGAGCAAATGACAAGTGTTTCTTTTTGCTCAGGTGTTTCTTGTTGCATTAATTGTTCACTTAAAGGAGCTGTGAATGTCTAGTCTTGGTTTTTACCTTTGTCTTGGGAGTCTGCCTTTTGTGACAGTTGGTATAAACAAAGATGAGGACCATAGGACTGTCTTCGAAAGAAAAGCAAGCAATTGGGAAGCTGAAAGAACAGAAGAATTCAATTAGAATCACAGCAAAAAAATTGGGCAGAGCAAATACAACAATTTGGAATATCTTGAAAAAGAAAGAAATCACTGGTGTACTTAGCAATATACAACAGCCAGGTCGGCCAAGGAAAACAACTGCAGTTGATGACAGAAAAATAGGGGCAATACCCATGGATGCTCACCTGGTAGAATAAAGCAGTGTACTACACTGACTAAAGGTATTTTAAACAGTATCACAGTATTTTAAACCAATTTCCATGGTTGCTAGGAGACAGGGCAACATGGAGAATCATACTAACGTAATCGTAAGACGTTAAGCAAACAAAAAAAAAATCCTATTTTGGTGGTGGTGGGCAACCTCCACTTCCCCTCCCCTCCCCTCCCTTCCTCCTACCCCCCCAAACCCCTGACTCCCCATAGGCCCCATTAGACCCCAATTTTTCTAATGCCGTGACCAAACTTTGGTACATCATGGGTAATAAAGGTTGTGGTCAAGTTTCATCAATATTGTGTGTGTAGTTTCAAAGAAGAAAGCAAATATCTATTTTGGGAGGTCTAACCTTGGCCCTTTTTGACTCCTGGTGGACCTCTTTAGACATCGATATGTATATTTTTTAATGCCGTGAACAAACTTGAGTGGCAGCATACCAAATATCATTTGAGCCAAGTTTAGTCACAATCCCATCAGAAGTTTCAGATAAAGTTGTAAGTGTTTATGGACAGACTGACTGACGGATGAACGACACACCATCCCAGAAGCTGCCTGGAACTACACTCCAGGTGAGCAAAAAATCAGAGCTCTGAAGTAAAACCCTCAAACAACTGTCAATGACATCACCAATCTCCAGAGTGAAAGTATCACAATCTACCATTCGCAGAAGGCTTTGACAGGAGAATTACAAAAGCTACAAAGCAAGATGCAAACCTCTCACCAGCATCTATCTATAATTCCATTAATCTCTGTGTGTATGTGTGTTTGTATGTGTGTATGTGTGTATGTGTGTATGTGTGTATGTTTGTCTGTGACCGCTGTTTCTCGACAACTACCGGTCCGATATACTTTAAACTTGCCAGGTATATTTCTGGGGACCCGAGGATGTGCCTTTTCAAGGTTTGAAATTAATCGGACAAGTAGTTACCGAGCTATGGCGATTTCTTTACCAAACACTGCAAGCCGTTCGCTTTGGACCAAACCATTGCATGTAAATAGAGGGGGGGGGGTTCTGTGGTCGTTGCGAATGGACCAAACCATTCATGTAAATAGAGGGGGGGGGGGGGGGGTTCTGTGGTCGTTACTGCCACGTGGTTTCAAAGTTTTTTTTTGTTGTTGTTGTTTGCACGCATGTTTTTTTGCACCCACGTACGGGCACGCCCTAGGATGTTTACACACACACACCCCTACACAAATATTTTTTTTTTTTTTTTTTGGCAAGGAACGGGCACCCACGTACGGGCACGTCCTAGCTTATATATAGTACGGGCATGCCCTAGTCAAAAATAAAGGGCAGATTAGAATTTGCCAAGAAGTACAGAGGTGAGCCAGTGAGTTCTGGAGCAAAGTTTTATAGATAGATGAGACCAAGATAAACCTTTACCAAAGTGATGTAAAAGCAAACTTGTGGAGAAAAGAAGGAACTGCATATTATCCAAAGCATAATACCTCCTTGTGAAGCATGGTGGAGGTAGTGTCATGGCTTAGGCCTGCATGGCTGCCTTTGGAACTGGCTCACTCCTCTTTATTGATGACTAGCAGAAGTACCTGGCGTCGGGGGGGGGGGGGGGGGGGGGGGGAGGTAGGGGGGGATGGGAGAGGGAGAGGGAGGGGGGAGGTGGGGAATGGGGGTGGCTCACGTTTCTGAGTTAAGTGTGATGCCAATCAGGAAGAGGAAGAAGAAGAAGCCGTACTACCAAATTCGTAGACTTCCGGAATTGTTTGATTTATTTGAATTCAAATGTCTGTAATTGTTTTGTATTTATTTATGCGAATGTGTACTTGTATATAACTGTCATTAATTTTAAAAGGCTTCGGCACTAGCGAGTGGGTTTTTCTTTTTGGTTTTTTTTACTCCAAAAACCCGAACTTTTTTCTTTCAATTTTTTTTTTTTTGCCTAAAACACTCCCAGGCACTCACTGATGAACCTCTCAAAGTTTGATGCAGATCCGTTCAGCCATCTCTGAATAAAACGCGGACACACACAAACTGGACACACACACACACACACACACACACACACACACACACACACACACACACACACACACACACACACACACAGACAACTCGCGTTTATATATATATATATAGATGTAACTAATGATGGCAGCAGCAGAATGAATTTGGCAGTGTACAGAAACATTCTGTCTGCCTATGTATGACATAGTATGTGCAAGAAAATCCCTCCAAATTCATTGGGCTTCACCATGCAGCAAGGCTGACCCAAAACACACTGCCAACACAACCAAGGAGTTCATCAGGGGGAAAAAATGGAAGGTTTTAGACAGGCCAAGTCGATCTCCTGATTTAAATCCAATGGAGCAAGTGTTTCACTTGCTGAAGAGGAGAATAAAGACAGAAACCTCCTAAAACAAACAACAACTGAAAATGGCTGCAGTAAAGAATTGGCAAAGCATCTCAAAGGAGGATACCAAGAGTTTGATGATGTCGATGGGTAACAGGCTCGATGTAGTTATTGCATGCATGGGATATGCAACCAAATACTATTATACTACTTTAATTTACTTTTCGTTAATCTGTTCCAATACTTGTGCTTAGCGAGCAGAAAAAGTAGTAGTTTTTTACAACAGTAAAACATATATGTATAGCAAAACGACTGTCCGTCTTTGTATTTGGTCACCGCAACCCCCTGTTATCCCCTACAAGTGTTAGAGTACACTTTACTTGGAAAATATATTTTGCTTCTCCACTGCCTATATCCAGGCTCGTGGACGGAAGAGACAGTTCGGGTGGTTTCCAGCAAACTATGTGAGATTGCTCGGACCAGGCAGTGGCAAGTCGACACCGGTTGCACCTGCGGAAGTGGCGAAGGCTTTGCCTGCTGCAGCCGCGTCAGGTATGAGCATTGCATGAAAGCAATTCGTATTTCACTTGCACTGTTTGAGCGAAACTTGCCTTTACTTAGATTTTTTTCTTATTGCAGGGGCATTTGAAATATTATACGAACAATATGTGTATATGTGTGTATATATATTGTCGCGTGACTACCCTTGGTGAACACCGTAGGGTAACACGGATGACCGATTGCGAGACTTTACACTCCCGAGGCGAAAACTCAATGGCGGATTCAAGCTCAACACAAAGTTAAACGCGCGGGAGGCCAGACGCAACGAGCTCCACAGCCTTATCTATTAAAATGAAACACCCAGGAAACTGCGTTCAAATATGTACAGAAAATAATATAAGGATTTATTATTGAAAAGTAATAACAGTGAAAAAAAACACGCGCCGGTAATACTAATAACTAAATCGGGACGTCCCCACACGACTGATATCAAACACAAAACGAGGGAGATTAATTACGAAAAGAACACGTCACGTCGTTCAAAATGTACGCGGATTCGGGCTTATCTGGTCTTTCGTCGTCTTTGTGGCTGCCGTCCAACACCGCTCCTTTCGGCCCGATCGCACACCTCGCTCCAAGTTCCACGGCCCTCTGCGTCCGCCTCCAAGCGCCACCAGGCCTCGTCGGTCCAACGGCCCACACACACCACGAGCTCCTTTGCTCCAACGGTCCACCGCAGGGCTGCACGAAGCAACCAAAACCAAGTGCCAACTGCCAACTGCAACGAGCTGTGGTCACGAATGTTCAACGAACCGTGTCCTGTGCCAACTCCGACGAACTGTGCAACGAACGGTGTCCTGTGCCAACTGCCACGAACTCTGGTACGGAACTGTAACAACGAACTCTGCGACTCAACTCTCTCAACTCTGGACTCCACTCGAACTCCGAAATGGCGTCCGACCGTCGCCTATATTGGTGGCCGATGACGTCACATTGGCGCGCTCCTCAGCCAATCATAGCCTCCCAACTCGCCCAGGTCACGCCCTCTGCGGCATGCGACTCCTGACATCTCCCGTCCGTGACCCCGCGGTCCTGGTGTAACACGTGCCAGCGAGGTTGGTAGGCCTTTGAGGTGCGCAGGCGAGGTCTGTAGGCCTTGGAGGTGTAAACGGTGGCGGTGTATTGTGGCGGTGTTCTTGGCCTGGTGGTGCCCATTTATTACGAAGTCAATGTCAGGGAAAGGGAATTATTTAATGTTGCACTAAGGACCTAACTAATGTTTATGTGGTTTGCAGTGCCATAAAGGACAAAGGTTTGATTACTAGGTGATACTCACAGGGGCGTTACCTTTAATCCCTCACTATTTAACACTCGAATCTCCAGGTAGATCCACACTCATACATCTTACCCCGACAACCGCCTGCACATCAATAACTTATTACATGTAGAGTCCCTGTCACGACAGCCGAATACCTACCTATTCAGATCTACCTAGCTCTAGATGTTGCATTACCAAATTCATAACACAGCCCCCCCCCTGGAACCGTAGCTCCTGCAAGGTTCACCGCAGGGCTACCATTCCAGCCTTAACACTTACTGTCACACACTTAATTAACCTATGAAATAAATCAGGAAGGGCTGTGGGAAGTGAGTCGGACTACCTACCTACACTTCCTTAACATGCTGAACCCCTTAACCATCATGCAAGTATGTACATCTTCTTCGTTGTTCCTGTGGAGGGAGGAAACAACAACACACAACACTAACTTAACCACAAAACTTAACCATCTTTCCAAAACTCAAAACTCTAACCTTTGTACATACCCCGGTCTACAGACCGCGTCCCCCAGTGGATGCCACAAGACTCAACCTTACCTGCGGGGCCATCCCCAATGCATCCCACTAAATTTCCACGGGCCCTGTCCAGATGTTACAGGTGAGTGACACGGCTCGGTGGATTTCGCCCACATTCATGCAACACAGACCCCTTAACCACTCATTCTCATTCCATAGGTCATCAAGGCATTTCAAAAATCAACAAAGCACTTATTTCAATACACCCCCTGCAGGACCATGGCATTGATGTCATTCACGTGTGTGTGCATTCCTCAACTAGGCAGCGGGGAGGTACCGCACAAAAAGATGGTGGGGGGCACATCAGGCTGTGGTGCCCGCAGTCCCAAAAACAAGTCAACCGACTTACAAGTTCATTGCCCCCCCCCCCTTTACCTCTTGGCCCCATGACAGCCCAACAGCCCCTTTCCGCCGTTACCTCGCCGGTGAGGGTCTCCACACACACCAGGCTCCTTTGCCTCCTGCTTTCGCGCAGCAACACGGGTCACCGGGGGACTTCCTCACCCCGCGGCGCCCAACCAGACCCTCCACCGACGAGCTCCAATTTCCAGTTACCACCGGCTGCCAGGGGTAATTGCCGCAGAGGGGGGGCCCGCAGGCATCGCTCCTCAGAGCTTGCTCTGTACCTGCGGACACACACACCTTCCCCACCCACAAGACCCCAAAACACACTTCCTCCCCCACTGCCATTCAATTCTCCACACAACTCAGCACAATTCAGTACAATTCCATAGATGGTGTAAAAGGTGTTACAAGGCTTGCCATGGCCTGCTACATGTGAAATTCCCCCAGTTCACATTTAAACCATCACATCTTCCCAAAAGCACATTTCCAAAAGCACAATTATCACCCCTCATTATCTCCAATAATCATCACACACTCTCCAGGTTCCACTCTCACGACCACATCAAAACACCTAACCACAATACAAAAACATACGCCACCCACAAGACACTGTGGCTCCCATTCCATCCCCTCACCGGCCATGTCATCACTCACACCCGCCTCCAAACTCCAAATTACATGTCCCCAATTTCCCAAAGCAAATCCTGAAGCCTGGGACAGTACTCCTCAAAACACTCACCTCAAGTGCAGGTAGTTGCAGGTTGGTCAGGTCCAAGAGTGTCATCCACCCTTCACAATCCCAAAATTTCACATTGGGCCTACCAAATACTTCCAAATTTCTCTTTTGTCCCCACTACACTGGCAGGTATGTGGATCCGCATCCAACGGTGATCATCACTACACAACTACCTATGGCCACGACAGCTCTGCACCTCTACCGTGCAAGGGTCACCGGGACAAGGTGAGCAGTCAAAATGCCAACATGGCCCATGAGTGTCCATAAGGGTGCGACCCACCATCCATCCTTCAGCCCCCCTGCGAGGAACACAGCTGCAGCAGCCCCAGCTGGCCAATGTGGTGAGCACTTGCTGCCACAACACACACTACCGCACACACAACCTCGGCCCTGGGGGGCACGGTCGCAGTGCGTGGCATCCCTACAGCCACGTCCCCTGCACCTCCCCATCATCCCCCAGTCCGACTACAGAACTGCAGCCCCCCCCAGTGCTCACCCACACTTGACCACACCAAGGTCCAGTCAACAGCCATGCTCCACCAGGAGACCCACCCAGAAGACATGGTCCACACACCTCGGACACGCACGGCACCACGTTGACCCTCAGGCTACACAACTACATCCCCATCATCCCACGTCCCAAATATCAGCACAGTTGCCCCCGCAACCAGTTGAAAGCTGTGTCTTGCTACCCTATTAATTTAATCACAGCCTCCAACACTTTGGTCTACACACCTGGATCAATAATGGCGTCACTATACAGTGTCCACCATGGCATTTCAAAATCCACCCTTAAATTTCCATCTAACCCACAGATTACCCATGCCAACCATTTGTCACATTTCACTCACCTCACCAAAGAAGGATGCTTTGCCATACACATGCCAGCCGAGCATGGCCCATATGCTCGGCGCGTTACACATCTCCCGATTCACATCCCCATGGCTCTCTTCCCAACCCGAGAGTCCATAAATCATAACGGAGCATCTGTGGAAGGTCACTCACACCATCACGTTCCACAGATGCCCCAATGGTTGTCCGGCAGACTATCTCCATCCCTGTCCATTCGGTTTGACCCGCGTCCATAGACCAACCACCATGCCAGGTCACCACATGCTGGTTGTCCCAGAGTCCCTGGAGGAGAGTGCCAGGCCGCATGCCCAGGTGGTCACCACATCAGTCCCAAGTTGGCCGTCCACAGTGCCACCACCAAAGCGCGACCCACAACACCTCCCCCTAGTGGTCCTCAATATTTGCCATCCCAGGCTTGAGAAACCACCTCGGACCTCCCTGGAGGTCTTAACCCCCACCAGGGTCCGGTGACCCTGCCGGCCCGAGCCACCAGCTCGGACGGCGCCCCGATGGACAAGGGACGCCACACTCCACCAGACCCCCCGTGGGACCCAGCTCGTACCTCGACACCCAAGGCTGGACCCCACGTCCAAATCTCGCCATCACAGCCCCCCAGCTGGCTGGCATACCCAAATTTTGAAAGGGGCAACTTTGGCCCGAGGCCATCACCCATGACCTCTCCATGTCCAGATCCCGCAGCCCGGGGACCAATCCCCACCATGGCTGCTCCAAATCAATTTCCCATTGTAATTTTATTTTAAATTTTCTTTTACAAATTTTCATTCCCACTGCCAAACCGCAGCTGCAGGGAACAACCTCTACCACCGGTTGTTCTGCCCCTCCCTGCAGTTGATCCAAATTCCCTACAGGGACCAAATCTCCAGAAGCTCTATCTCCCGATCCTCCAAGATCCAAATCCAGCCCGGAGCCAACACACTCCCCCAACTGGTTGTCCAATTTTGGAGCCTCTGTTTCCAAATAGCAGTGTACAGTGAGCGTCTCCTCGGTCATTCCAACCACCTCCTCGGACCAACTCACCTCTTCACCCAGGCTCCTTTGGGCCTGAACAAGCTCTACCTCCATGGGACTGTCACAGGTCTCCAGCCGCTGGATCAAATCATCCTCAATAAATACCCGGTCCGGCTCTATCGCATGGACCCCCAAAAACTCTACCCCCTCTTGCTCCGCACCACCGCCCTGGTGCTGCACAATTCCAAATTCATCCCCCGGTTGGGGTGTTGTGACATCCACACGGTCCCGATAAACAACCAGGCCAGAATGTGGGAAACATTCCCCATTACAACTCTCACATTCCAAATTTCCTTCCCCGCTCACCTGTGGACTCTCCACGTCCACCTGTGCAATTCCAAATTTTGCCATTTTGTTTGCCAGCCCATCAATTTTAATACTCAATCGATCACTCATTTCCTTCATTCCTTCCCTCCATTCCTTCCCCTGTGACTTCATTTGTTCATTCAATTCCCGACTGGCTCGCTCTCTCTGTGCGTACATGTCCCCCATCTGCTTTCCCAATCGCTCACTGTTCTTTTCCATCCCTTCAATTTGTTCCTCCAATCGATCACTCATTCCCTTCATTCCTTCCCTACATTCCTTCCCCTGGGACTCCATTTTTCGAAGCAATTGACCCAACATCTGGTCGGTTGTCGGGGCCGTTCCTACTACTCCCGACTCCCCGGTGGGGGAGGGGGATAAGTTGGTGCTCGGGACGAGGGAGGTTCCAAGGCTCACCTCTGCATCTAATTCCCCTATTTCCGGCTCACTCCCGACGCTGACGGAGGCCTCGCTGCGTACTTCCATCTCATCAATTTCCGACATCCGCTTTCCGGAAGATTGTTTCCCGCGCGCGTATTTATTTTAATAATTCCTGAAACAATTTAAATTTGACGAAGACACGATATCGCGCTCCGTTTGCCCGATTGATTATTAAATTTCTCCGCCTCGACTATAAAAATTTTGCGTTCGAACGTCGGGCGCAATGTACGCCCGACCGTGTCGATGTCTCCCCGCGGACAAAAAAATTTGTCCGACCGTGTCGATGTCTCGCCGCGGACAAAAAAATTTGTCCGACGGGTTCAAATCCCACTTCTGACACCACTTGTCGCGTGACTACCCTTGGTGAACACCGTAGGGTAACACGGATGACCGATTGCGAGACTTTACACTCCCGAGGCGAAAACTCAATGGCGGATTCAAGCTCAACACAAAGTTAAACGCGCGGGAGGCCAGACGCAACGAGCTCCACAGCCTTATCTATTAAAATGAAACACCCAGGAAACTGCGTTCAAATATGTACAGAAAATAATATAAGGATTTATTATTGAAAAGTAATAACAGTGAAAAAAAACACGCGCCGGTAATACTAATAACTAAATCGGGACGTCCCCACACGACTGATATCAAACACAAAACGAGGGAGATTAATTACGAAAAGAACACGTCACGTCGTTCAAAATGTACGCGGATTCGGGCTTATCTGGTCTTTCGTCGTCTTTGTGGCTGCCGTCCAACACCGCTCCTTTCGGCCCGATCGCACACCTCGCTCCAAGTTCCACGGCCCTCTGCGTCCGCCTCCAAGCGCCACCAGGCCTCGTCGGTCCAACGGCCCACACACACCACGAGCTCCTTTGCTCCAACGGTCCACCGCAGGGCTGCACGAAGCAACCAAAACCAAGTGCCAACTGCCAACTGCAACGAGCTGTGGTCACGAATGTTCAACGAACCGTGTCCTGTGCCAACTCCGACGAACTGTGCAACGAACCGTGTCCTGTGCCAACTGCCACGAACTCTGGTACGGAACTGTAACAACGAACTCTGCGACTCAACTCTCTCAACTCTGGACTCCACTCGAACTCCGAAATGGCGTCCGACCGTCGCCTATATTGGTGGCCGATGACGTCACATTGGCGCGCTCCTCAGCCAATCATAGCCTCCCAACTCGCCCAGGTCACGCCCTCTGCGGCATGCGACTCCTGACATCTCCCGTCCGTGACCCCGCGGTCCTGGTGTAACACGTGCCAGCGAGGTTGGTAGGCCTTTGAGGTGCGCAGGCGAGGTCTGTAGGCCTTGGAGGTGTAAACGGTGGCGGTGTATTGTGGCGGTGTTCTTGGCCTGGTGGTGCCCATTTATTACGAAGTCAATGTCAGGGAAAGGGAATTATTTAATGTTGCACTAAGGACCTAACTAATGTTTATGTGGTTTGCAGTGCCATAAAGGACAAAGGTTTGATTACTAGGTGATACTCACAGGGGCGTTACCTTTAATCCCTCACTATTTAACACTCGAATCTCCAGGTAGATCCACACTCATACATCTTACCCCGACAACCGCCTGCACATCAATAACTTATTACATGTAGAGTCCCTGTCACGACAGCCGAATACCTACCTATTCAGATCTACCTAGCTCTAGATGTTGCATTACCAAATTCATAACAATATATATATATATATATATATATATATATATATATATATATATATATATATATATATATATATATATATATATATATATATATTTATTTATTTATATATATATATATTTATTTATATATATATATATATATATATTATATATATATATTGTAGGGGTGGTGTCAAGCTCGTATCGAGCGATAAAGTTATTGGAGCATGGAATGAAGGTATTAGAACGGGTGTTGGAGAGGAGGATGTGGAAGAAAGTGAAGATCGACGAAATTCAGTTTGGATTTATGCCAGGAAAAGGAACAGACGCGCTTTTTATTGCAAGGCAGTTGCAGGAGAAGAGGAAGAAGTTATTTCTTGGGCTTGTTGATCTGGAGAAAGCATTCGATAGGGTTCCACGCGAAGTATTGACATGGTGAAGTTCCACACGAAGTAGTGACATAAGGAAGTTAGGAGTGGAGGAATGATTGATTAGAGTAGTGATGGCAATGTACGAGAGAGCGCGCACAGCTGTAAGGACAAAGGACGGGAACAGTGGTGAGTTTGAAGTGAAGGTGGGAGTGCATCAGGGGTCGGTACTAAGTCCACTACTATTTGTAGCTATGATGGAGGTGCTGGCTCGGAATGTAAAGGAGGGTTTACTGTGGGAGTTGTTGTATGCAGATGATCTGGTGTTGATTACGGAAAGTATGGATGGACTGAAGGAGAAGATCAACAAGTGGAAGGAATGTATGGAGACAAAAGGTCTGAAGGTGAATATCGGAAAGACGAAGGTGATGGCAAGTGGTAAAGCATGTGGTGAGGTGAAAAGAACTGGGAAGTGGCCGTGTGCTGTGTGCAGGAAGGGTGTTGGAGTGAACTCCATTTAATGTACAATGTGCGCTTAGTGGGTTCATCAAAAATGTCGTGGTCTGAGAGGGTCATTAACCAGTGTGGCAGCTACAATCAAGTGTAAGGTGGGCACAGAGGGAGCTGCAGATGGAGGAAATGTTGAGTTGAATCTTGGAGATGGTGTGAAGCTGGAAGGTGTGAAAACATTTTGCTACCTAGGAGACTTGCTGAATGGAGAAGGTGGATCAGACTCGGCAACGGTTGGTGGAGTGAGATGTGCATGGAAGAAGTTTCGAGAACTGAGTGGCGTTCTGACGAGGAGGGGAGTGTCATTGAAACTGAAGGGAAAGGTGTATGCTGCATGTGTGAGAAGTGTTATGATTTATGGGAGCGAGACATGGGTAATAAACGTAGAGCAGCAACGAAGGCTGGAAAGGGTGGAAATGCGAATGGTTCGGTGGATGTGTGGAGTATCGTTGAGAGAGAGGAAGACAAATGATGAATTGTGAAAGATGATTGGAATAGAGCCTGTGATTGATGCTGTGAAGAGGAACAGGTTGAGATAGGATGAAAGTGACTGGTTGAGAAGAGTGATGGAAATGAATGTAGAAGGAAGTCGAGGATGGGGAAGACCGAGAAAGACTTGGCTAAAGGTGGTGGAAGAAGAAATGCGGGCAAGGGGGTTAACAAGGGGAGATGTAGAAAATAGGGCAAAATGGAGAAGATTGTCATGGGGCCCACAAGGCTAAACCCTGCTCTCGAAGGGAAAATGGCCTTAAAATGCCTGTTGTTGTTGTTGTTGTTGTTGTTGTTGTTGTATATACTGTCAGACCTGGATATTTGTGGTTCTGACATTCACGTTTTCACGGGTGCAAAAAATATTTTTGATCGGGGACCACGCGTGATTATTTCATTATATATGTGTTGTTTAATTTTAAATTATATGATTTCTTTAGTATGATTCTACATGCTGCCCTGTATCCTAGCAACCATTGAAAATGGTTTAAAACACTGTGATACTTTTAATAATACCTTTAGTCAATGTAATATACATATACTGCTTTATTGGTAAGGCAGCGAGGCATGCGCTCGCGAGAGCATAGTCTGTCTCATCCGAGTGTGAAGTGCATATTGTCATTCACAAAACACAGAACCAAACTACAAACAAGAGCATTGAGGAGCTTTCAAATGACCTCCGGGATAAAGTTGTGGAAAGGCACAGATCAGGGGATGGGTATAAAAAATATTTCAAAGACCTTGAATATCTGTTGAAGCACAGTCAAGGCAATCATGAAGAAGTGGAAGGCGTATGGTACCACCAAGACCCTGCCTAGATCAGGCTGTCCCTCCAAACTGGATGACCAAGCAAGGAGGAGACTGATCAGGGAGGCCATGAAGAGACCAATGGCAACTTTGAAAGAGCTACAGGACTTTATGGCAAAGACTGGCCACTGTGTGCATGTGACAATATTTCAACCACTCCACAAGTCTGGCCTGTATGGTAGGGTGGCAAGAAGGAAGCCATTACTCAAAAAAGCCCACCTTAAGTCTTGTTTGAGGTTGGCAAAAAAAACACGCCGGTGATTCTGAAGCCATGTGGCAAAAGGTTTTGTGGTCTGACGAAACCAAGATGGAACTTTCTGGCCTAAAATGCAAACTGTTATATTTGGCGCAAACCCAACACAGTACATCACCGAAAGAACACCATCCCTACTGTGAAGCATGTTGGTGGCAGCATCGTGTTTTGGGAATGTTTCTCATCAGCAACGACTGTGGCACTTGTCAGGATAGAAGGGAAAATGGATGGAGCAAAATACAGAAAACTCCTAGAGGAAAACCTGCTGCCCTCTGCAAGAAAGCTGAAATTGGGACGGAAGTTCAACTTTCAGCATGACAACGACCCGAAGCACACAGCCAAGTCTACACTGGAGTTGCTCAGGAACAAAAAGATAAATGTCCTTGAGTGGCCTGGTCAGTGCCCCAACCTAAATCCAATTGAAAATCTGTGGCATGACTTGAAGATTGCTGTCCATCAACACTTCCCGTGCAACTTGACTGAGCTTGAACAGTTTTGTACAGAAGAATGGGCAAATATTGGCCAATCAAGGTGTGCAAAGTTGGTAGAGACCTATCCCAACAGACTAACAGCTGTAACTGCTGTCAAAGGTTGATTGCTGGTGAGATCACGGCGAGGTCACGTCTTTTCGAAGCTGTTCCATGCGCTCACGCTTTCGAAGCTAAGTGATCTTTCTCAATTGTGTTTTTGTCGAGACTGTATCTATCTTTCGGTGTATGTACCTACAGCGTATCTTTTGGAAAATTTTCGGTGCTAATTTTTCGTACATGTATACACAATCGTCGGTTAATGCGTATCGAGTATTCTGCGGCCTAGTACTCATAGGCTTAGGCTACCGTACCGTCTCCGACCTTGTGGTTTTGTTTTTCTCGCAGCGATTCGTCGAATGCGCTGCAATTATTTTCGTTCTCTGTTTTGTCCCAGTCGTTCACCCCATACCTCCTTGTTTAATATCTCTTTTCAAAAAAAAAAAAAAAAACCCAAAATTTTTTCCTTCCCAGGTCTTATTCGTTTATTTGTTGTTCTTACTTGTTCGTTCATTCTTCGTTCGCGATCACGCGACCACGTGGTTAGAAATGTATAATCTCTCCCCTGAACAACTATTTTCTCTCATATATTATAACACCCTTTTCTTCTTTTCCAACAAAAGGATGCTTTCATCTTGCTCACCAAATCTATTCATTCCAAAAAATATATATAATACCATCTCTTACAGTTCCTCCTTTCTACATTCCCTAAACTATCCAGAACTCCACCCCTCCTTCAGTGTCCTCAAACGTATTTTTGACTCGAAGGTCTCAAACTCATTTTGCAAAAAATGTTCGTTTCCCATGAATCGTACACTTTTCAAAATCCAATCTCACCCCTCCCCTCCAAATCCTCCCCATCACCCATCCCTTTCAAATCTCCCCCCTTGCCCCTTCCCTCCCCTCCCTCCTAAACTCCCCCCACACCCCTCCCCTCCGAGACTCTCCCTCGCTCCTCCCCTCCTAGACTCCCCTCTCACCCCTCCTCCTCAAAGCATCCTCCCTGCTTCTTCCCCCTTCCAACTTTCACCTTCATCTCCCTCAACCTTCTGCCTCGCTCTTCCCCCTCCTCAAATAACACCTCACTGTGCCTCACCCATTCTCCATCAAACCTTTTGTCCGCCCCATTCTTCCCTTTCTCCAAGCTATTCTGAAATCTCTGACACACCTTCAACAGCTCTCCCTACCTCTTCCTCCTCTTCCACATCTTACCCTACCCCTCCCCCCCCCCCCTGTTCTGGACCCGATGCTCCCCCTTCCTCTTCATTAACGGTATGGACCTCAAACAACCGGGGTGTGGCAGCTCAAACTTGACTGATCTCTCCATACAGGTTGCTTCTGACAAACCAGATGTGATCTGCTTAACAGAAACTTTCCTCCTTCATGATGTCTCTGATGCCTTGGTATCTCTCCCAGGTTACTCCCTCCTCCGGTATGAGTGACCTGAGCCTCGTCCTGGAGGTGGGGTTGCTATCTTTATGAAAAACTCTCTTCCTCACTCGCCCTCCACTGCCCTCTCTCCACCTCACCCCCAGGAATACCTCTGGCTACGGCTTCCCCTTCGCTCCCACCTTTTGTTCATATGTGTGCTGTATCGTCCACCAAACAGCGATGACTCCATCTACATCTCGCTGTCTGATAATATGGACCAACTTCTATCTACCCATCCCAACTCTCTCTTCCTCATATGTGGTGATTTCAATTGTCACCATGCCAGTTGGCTGGGTGTGGGTACCTCTCTCACCAGCCATGGCTCTTCAGCAAAGAACTTCTGCGACTCACTGGGACTGACACAATCTGTCAATTTCCCGACCCGGATCTCAGTCAACGGAGCATCTTCTCTTCTGGATTTGGTTATGACAAACTTCCCTGAAAATGTCTGCTGCTCTTCTTCTGCTCCAATCGGCTCATCTGATCATGTGCTTGTCAAAGTGGACATCTCTCTGACCATTCTCAGAGAGCCTCCTCAGCGTCGGTGAGTCTGGCATTTCACTCAGGCCAACTGGCACGGTCTTCAAGCAGCCATCAATCATCTGGACTGGTCTCCCATCTCTACCGCCTCTGACATCAACTCATCCTGGGAATTCTTTCAAAGTAAATTGCGCTCTCTCATGCACAGATTTATCCCATCTCGTCTTCAGTTGTCATACCCTTCCTCCCGTCCATGGTACACGGAATCTTGTGGTGAGGCTGTTGCCCTGAAACAACTTGCTTTCGTCTCCTGGAAAGCAAATCCAACGGAAGGAAATCTCATTTCCTTTCACAAAGCCTGAAACAAGTGTGTGTCCACCCTCAGGAGAGCCAGGAAACAATATCTCACCGTTCTCAAGACCGAACTCTCTTATCTGTCTCCCTCTTCCAAATCCTGGTGGCATCTGGTCAAATCTGTTTCTGGTGTTTGTTCCCCCTCCATCCCCTCCCTCACCTCAAATGGCTTAACGGCTGACTCCGCACGTGAAAAGGCTGAATGCCTCAACTCTGTGTTTGCCTCTAAATCTTGTGTCCCAAACCCATCCCTCTCTGTACCCACCGTACCCAGTCGTACCCAGCTGCTCCTGGACTCTGTGTCCTTTCCTCCTGACAAGGTGGAAAAGTTTCTGTCAACCCTCGACTCTGATTCTGCAACTGGTCCTGACGGCATCAGCCCACGGGGCCTAAAATCATGTTCTTCCGCTCTTTCACTCCCTCTTTCTGTTCTCTTCACCCTCTCTTTTGCTCAAGGTCATCTGCCATCTGCTTGGAAATCAGCCAACATCACCGCTTTGCACAAAAAAGGTGCAAAAACAGATCCTTGCAACTACAGACCAATCAGCCTTCTCCCAATTATCAGCAAAGTCATGGAATCCATCATTGCTTCAGATATGAAATCTTTCCTCTTCTCCAATGGCTTGATCTCTGATCATCAATTTGGTTTCAGACCTGGTCACTCTACTCTGGACATGCTGCTTCTGCTTTCTCAACAATGGATGGAGGTCCTCAACGCCAAACAGGAAATTAGAGCTGTCTCCCTTGACATTTCACGTGCCTTCGATACGGTCTGGCACCCTGCTCTGCTCACCAAACTCTCCTCCTTTGGTATCCATGGAAATCTCCACGCATGGCTGGCGGACTTCCTCTCTGGTCATAGTCAACGTGTGGCCCTGAATGGGTTTCTCTCATCTCCTCTTCCTGTTCAGGCTGGAGTTCCCCAAGGTAGTGTTCTGGGCCCTGTGCTTTTTCTGGTCTTCATCAATGATCTCTCTGACTCTCTTGAAAATCCTCTCTATCTCTTTGCTGACGACTCTACTCTCTGTCGCTCCACTCCTCATCCCTCAGATCGGCAGTCTGCAGCCTCCTCACTCTCTGCAGACCTGGACAAAATCACAGACTGGGCAAACAAATGGAACATGTCTTTCAATCCTGATAAATCTCACACTCTTACGATGTCTCTCCGAAAAGACCGACTGGAAAACCCTCCCATCCACTTTCTGAATAATCCTCTCCAAGAAGTTCTGTCACTCAAGCTTTTGGGTCTCACTATTTGCCATGATCTTTCCTGGGAAAACCACATTTCAAATCTGGCCTCCAAAGCCAGTCGCCGACTGGGCATCCTCCGTCGTGCGAAGTCCTTCCTTGGCACACCTGAGCTCCTCACCACATACAAGGCTTTCATCCGCAGCTCTATGGAATACTGCTCTCCCCTCTGGTCTGGTGCTCCTGCCTCACACCTAGCCCGTCTTCACGCTGTTGAAACCAAAGCGTTTAGAATCATCGGAATCTCCCGCGATGAAGCTAACTCCAAGGGCCTTTCACTCACTCACCGCAGGCAGGTTGGTGGTCTTTCCGTCTTCTACCGACTCCTCTCTGGCCTTGCCCCCCCAGCCCTCTCTGGGCTCTGTCCCCCAAATATTCCTACAGGTCACACAAGATCTGTCTGCAACCCTCTTATGGTTAAACTGCCAAAATCAAGACTTTCTGCTCACCACTCCTTCATTCCTCTTTTCTCCCGCCTCTGGAACAAACTCCCGCACTCTCTTCAATCCCACTCCACCCTCCAGGTCTTTAAAACAGCTGTTCACCACCATCTCTTATCCTCCCCCATCCAAAACCTTGATCTTTTCTACCCCCGCTAATTTCGGTCCCCTTGTGTTTTATACCTCTTCCCCCCCCCCCCACCCCCTCCCCTTCCCACACCTCCTGCCCCCAAGCCCTCTCCCTCCCACACTTCTCCATGCTCTCAAATGTTGTGGTTGTGTGCTTCCCCTTCTCTCCCCATCTTGTCTTCCGCTCCCTCTTTTTGTATATTTTGTTTGTCTGGTTGATTTGTTTGTGAAATATATGTTAGCTCTTTCACGAGCCTCGATTCAGTATACAAAAAAAAAAAAAAAAAAAAAAAAAAAAGAAGGTGCTTCCACCAAGTATTAACTCAGGGGGATGGACACTTGTCCAACCAAGATATTCTAGTTTTTTATTTTTTAATTAATTCTCTGACATTTGTTGAACCTGTTTTTCACTTGGAAGATGTGGGTTACGATGCATAAATAAAGGTGGAAAAAGTCTGATTTAATGCATTTTAGTTCCAGGGGTATAAGGCAACAAAAGGTGAACATTTTGGAAGGGGATGTGGACTTTGTATAAGCTCTGTACATATATACAGTCGTGGCCAAAAATATTGGCACCCTTGCACGTTTTTCAAAGAACTCACAATTTTCTCGAAAAATAAGTTGAAATTGACAAAAGTATTTGGTCTCCACAATTCTCTATTTCACGATTAATATTACAGAACCTTTGCTTTTGATTCAGAACTTAATATATCCTTTTAAATCAGTTAATAAAAAGAAATGGCATTGACAAAATTATTGACACCCTCGACTTAATATTTGGTAGCACAGCCTTTGGATAAAATAACTGCAGCCAAGGGCTTCCTATAGCCATGAATGGGCTTCCTACACCTCTCTACTGGCAGTTTGGCCCACTCTTCTTGTGCAAACTGCTCCAATTCTCCCAGATTTGAAGGGTGCGTTCTCCCAACTGCTGTTTTCAGATCTCCCCACTGGTGTTCAATGGGATTTAGATCTGGACTCATTGCTGGCCACTTCAGAACAGTCCAGCGTTTTGTCTTGAACATTTCTGGGTGCTTTTTGAAGTGTGTTTGGGATCATTGTCCTGCTGCAAGACCCATGACCTTCGAGGGAGACCCAGCTTTGACACTAGGTTGAACATTGCGCATCAAAATGCCTTTGTAATCTCCTGATTTCATGATGCAATACACACATTCAAGGCACCCATTGCCAGAGGCAGCACAGCAACCCCAAACCATCACTGAACCTCCTCCATGTTTGACTGCAGGGAAGGTGTTCTTTTCTTTGAAGGCTTCATTTTGTTTTCTGTAAACATAGAAATGATGTGCTATTCCAAAAAGCTCTAATTTGGTCTCATCTGTCCACAGGACATTCTCCCAGGGGGATTTTGGCTTGTTCAGGTGTGTTTTGGAAAACTCCAGTCAGGCTTTCTTATGTCTCTCTCAGCAGTGGGGTCCTCCTGGGTCTCCTACCATAGAACCCCCTTTCATTGAGTTGGTGACGCATGGTGCGAGTTGAAACTGTCATACCTTGTGTCTGAAGGTCAGCTTTAATCTGTTTGGCAGTTGATTGAGGTGCTTTCTCCACCTTTCGAACAATCATTCGCTGCAATCTTCGATCAAGTTTTCTCTTGCGGCCACGTCCAGGGAGGTTGGCTACAGTGCCATGGGCCTTAAACTTCCTGATAGTATTGCATACGTTGGACACAGGAACATCAAGGTATTTGGGATGGACTTGTAGCCTTGAGATTGTCCATGCCTGGCTACAATGTTGCGTCTGACCTCCTCAGACAATTCTCTGGTTTTTTTCTGTTCTCAATGCTCATTGCGGTACACACAGTGACACAAAACAGCAGAATTACTCCTCTATTCAATCTGGTTGAATGAGTGATTTTTAAACTGCAGGCACCTGCAACTCACCCTAGGTGAGTTCAATTCCAAAGTAATGGAGAATCATCTGCTTGAAATCTAATTATTTATAACAACTTCTAAAAGGTACCAATAATATTGTCGTTACCTAGGGATTAAAATCCTCCAAGGAAATGGATAGCCGAATGAGCTCCACTCTGAGGCGTTCATTCAAAAATGACGGTGTTCTTTACACGCGAGGGAAAGGAGAATGACGAACTTACCTTAATGGGTCCCACCGGATGTCTTCGAACTTGGGATGATTAATTCAAGCCGACACGGGATTTAAAATGTTCAAAAATACCCGCTTTATTGAAGAAATGCTGGTGACAAGATAACACTTTGCAAAACTAAGATTCCTAAATGGGACGCCCCCATACAAACTCGTATACAAAGGGAAAAGTATAGGTGAAAATAAAGCGTGTAATTGTGACTTTGCTCTGGTCCCCTTGATCGTCCGGAATCGTCACAGGCCCTCCGTCCTCGTGCGACAAAACACCCTCCGTGCACAGTCCGCTCACTCCTGGCTCTGTGCGCAAAGCGAGCAGGCCACACCCGCTCGGTCGCTCCAGCCGCGCTCGTCCTCACGATCGTCGAGACCTCCAATTTCCCCGGCGCAAGAGCACCATAAAATGTTCACGTGGTTGTCAAGAGGGCCCTCACCTGAGAGCACAACCGCGACTGCACAGCACCAATGTTCCAACGCAAGCAAGAGTAAATCTCGACCGTTCGCTATCAAAGTCCCGAAGCAGAGAGAGATAATGTCGGCCCTCCGACTCCTTTGTACTCAAGGCTCTGACGTCATCCGACGCCACCCGTGCCTGCTCCTATCAGCCAGTCCCTCTCTTTGTTGCTCGACAAATCTCGCCAATCACTGCTCTCCGGGGCGTGACCTGCCTGCTTGATGTTATTACACGTCGGTGGTATCATCGTTGGTGCTCAAAAGTCCTGTTTCCGGTTAGCTTTTATTTAGTGTCTTTTAATGCGCTATTGCCTGGGTTTGTGTGTGTGCATTGTCATAAGGAACAGAGGGAAAATAACAGAGGCAGTTACATACAGGGGATAAGATTTACCATTAATCCCAAACTAATTAACATAACCCCACCCCTCTCATGGGGACACTTATGCGCTTACACGACATCTGCTCTAAACGAATTTCCTACTTATGACACATGGGGTTTCTTCTTCACAACAGTCGGAGCACACTACCTATACAATTCTACCTGGACTAAGGCAATCATTGCCTACTCCCCACAAACGTAACAATATGTGACTGGCTCTGGCAAAAGCAGACACATGGGGGCTAAAATCAAAATTGAGATTTTGATATCATCTGATTCCCCATGCTTTTCTCTTTCATTTGATATAATTATACTGTCGTGTGACTGCTCTCAGTTAACACCAGGAGAGTCACGAATAGCCAATAGCGAGCTTTACTCCGAGGCGGTGTTCCAACAGCGGATTTTATTATTTGCGGGAGGAAGAAAGAGAAGGGGGAGGGATGAAGGATCTTACCTGTCGATCCCACCGGCAGTCCCAAAGCCTGCAAAGAAAATAACTCCAACGAAAAACAGATTTAAAATGTACAGGGGAAATAACAAAACTATTTATTACAATAAATACCTGTGACAGGAAAAACACAACGGTAAAACTAAATTCCTGTGGGATCCTCCACACGAGACTTCAAATACGGAGAAAGGGGACTATAAAAAGAACTAGAAAATAAATTAGGCGTGAATTTAATTTGGAGGACTTGACTCAATCGGCTGGGGTATTTCTCCTCAGGATTCGTCTCCAGCTGTCGGCGGGGAAAACCCGCATATCTTTTGGCGCGCGTGCACACAGCCAGGCCTCACTGCACGGTCCGTCTTGGACGGCAGGCACGCAGCTTGCCTCCCCAGCCGCGTCGGCCTCCGTTCTCCTCGCCCGCCAAAGGATGGTGACAGCAAGAGTGTCGAGGACCAGGGGGTGAGCGAGATGCAGGAACGTCGAGGGACAGAGGAAGATGCGAGAGGCGAGGAAGGGAAAGAGGTCGTCGAGGGCAAGATGAAGGCGTGAAAGGCAAGAGGGAAAATGTCGGTCCGAGTCTTCTTTTATTTGTCGGGTCGTGATGTCATCGGTGCTTCTCTACCAATGCCAGCAGGTCACCACTGCATGTTCAGCTCTCCACCAATCCACACGCAGTCCACTTCTGAAGTCATCGGTCGTACCTTGCCAATTAGCGCGCTGCTTCCGCATCAGCCTTCCTTCACCAATCAGCGAGTCCCTTCCTATCCCGGCCTTCCCGTTGGTCAACTCCCCCCCAACCACTGTCCTTCTCGGCGTGGCTCTCGGCCTGCTCGACCTTCGTGGTGATATACAGTGCATTCAGAAAGTATTCAGACCCCTTCACTTTTTTCACATTTTGTTATGTTGCAGCCTTATGCTAAAATCGTTTAAATTCATTTTTTCCCTCATCAATCTACACTCAATACCCCATGATGAGAAAGAGAAAACAGGATTTTCGAAAGTTTTGCAAATTTATTAAAAAGAAAAAACTGAAATATCACATTGACATAAGTATTCATACCCTTTGCTATGACACTTGAAATTTAGCTCAGGTGCCTCCCATTTCTCTTGATCATCTTTGAGATGTTTCGACACCTTGATTGGAGTCCACCTGTGGTAAATTCAATTGATTGGACATGATTTGGAAAGGCACACACCTATCTATATAAGGTCTCACAGCTGACAATGCATATCAGAGCAAAAACCAAGCCATGAGGTCAAAGGAACTGCCTGCAGAGCTCAGAGACAGGATTCTGTCGAGGCACAGATTTGGGGAAGCCTACAAAAAAAAATTCTGCTTCATTGAAGGTTCCCAAGAGCACAGTGGCCTCCATAATTCTTAAATGGAAGAAGTTTGGAACAACCAGGACTCTTCCTAGAGCTGGCCGCCCGGCCAAACTGAGCAATCGGGGGAGAAGGGCCTTGGTAAGAGGGGTGACCAGGAACCCGATGGTCACTCTGGCTGAGCTCCAGAGATCCTGTGTGGAGATGGGAGAAACTTCCAGAAGGACAACCATCACTGCAACTCTCCACTGATCTGGGCTTTATGGCAGAGTGGCCAGACGGAAGCCTCTCCTCAGTGAAAGACACATGAAAGCCCGCTTGGAGTTTGCAAAAAAGCACCTAAAGGACTCTCAGACTGTGAGAAACAGGATTCTGTGGTCTGATGAAACCAGGATTGAACTGTTTGGCCTCAATTCTAAGCGTAATGTCTGGAGGAAACCAGGCACCGCTCATCACCTGCCCAATACCATCCCAACGGTGAAGCATGGTGGTGGCAGTATCATGCTGTGGGGGTGTTTTTCAGCAGCAGGGACTGGGGGACTGGTCAGGGTTGAGGGAACAATGAACGGAGCAAAGTACAGAGATATCCTTAATGAAAACCTGAAACAGAGCGCTCAGGACCTCAGAATGGGCCGAAGGTTCACCTTCCAACAGGACAATGACCCTGAGCACACAGCCATGACAACGCAGGAGTGGCTTAGGGACAACTCTGTGAAGGTCCTTGAGTGGCCCAGCGAGAGCCCTGACTTGATCCCAATCGAACATCTCTGGAGAGACTTGAAAATGGCTGTCCACCGACGGTCCCCATCGAACCTGACAGAGCTTGAGAGGATCTGCAGAGAAGAATGGCAGAAAATCCCCAAATCCAGGTGTGCAAAGCTTGTCGCATCATACCGTAGAAGACTCGAGGCTGTAATCACTGCCAATGGTGCTTCAACTAAGTACTGAGTTAAGGGTCTGAATACTTATGTCAATGTGATATTTCATTTTTTTCTTTTTAATAACTTTGCAAAACTTTCTAAAATCCTGTTTTCTCTTTGTCATTATGGGGTATTGAGTGTAGATTGATGAGGGGAAAAATGAATTTAAACGATTTCAGCATGAGGCTGCAACATAACAAAATGTGAAAAAAGTGAAGGGGTCTGAATACTTTCTGAATGGCACCAATGACTGGTGGCGTCCATCGGCAGTGCTCAGAACTGGCTTCCTGTTGGTTTTTATTGTTATTTAGTGTAGTTAATGGGCATTTCCTGCGCTTCTGTCTGTGGTGCAGTGCCAAAAGAGATAAAGGATAAATCACGTCGGGAACGACGAACAGGGAATTACTTAACCTAATCCCTGTGCTAAATAACATGCCCCACCCCCTCGTGACGGGGACAAATATACAACTTCCCCCGACATCCGGGCTAAACAGGTCCTCTACTTATTACATGGTGGTGGTTTTTCTTCTTCACAACAGTCGGAGCATGTTACCTACACAAATCTACTTGGTCTAAAGTCATCTCTACCCCACCGATGTAACAATACATTTTCTTAATTGGATGAAAATTAACGAAGTTATAGTATTTTAATGACAATTATATTTTTGTTTAAACAATGGAATGGTTTCAACAAACAACGTTCCCTCTCCTCCCGTGTGGCCCTGAATGAGAGAAATCCAGCGCCCCTTCCTGTTCTGGCTGGAGTTCCCCAAGGTAGTGTTCTGGGCACTGTGCTTTTTCTGGTCTTCATCAATGATCTATCTGACTCTCTGTAAAATCCTCTCTATCTCTTTGCTGATGACTCCACTCTCTGCCGCTCCATTCCTCATCCCTCAGATCGGCAGTCTGCAGCCTCCTCACTCTCTGCAGACCTGGACAAATTCACAGACTGGTCAAACAAGTGGAACATGTCTTTCAATCCTGACAAATCTCACACTCTTACTATGTCTCTCCGAAAAGACCGACTGGAAAACCCTCCCATCTACGTTCTCAACAATCCTCTCCAAGAAGTTCTGTCGCTCAAGCTTTTGGGTCTCACTATCTGCCATGATCTTTCTTGGGAAAACCACATTTCCAAGCTGGCCTCCAAAGCCAGTCGTCGACTGGGCATCCTCCGTCGTGCGAAGTCCTTCCTTGGCACACCTGAGCTCCTCACCACATACAAGGCTTTCATCCGCAGCTCAATGGAATACTGTTCCCCCTTCTGGGCCGGTGCTCCTGCCTCACACCTAGCTCGGCTTCACGCTGTTGAAGCCAAAGCTTGCAGAATCATTGGAATCTCCTACGATGAAGCTAACTCCGAGGGCCTTTCACTCACTCACCGCAGGCAGGTTGGTGGTCTTTCTGTCTTCTACCGACTCCTCTCCGGCCTTGTTCCCCCCAGCTCTCTCTGGGCTCTGTCACCCAAATATTCCTACAGGTCGCACAAGATCTGCCTGCAACCCTCTTATGGTTAAACTGCCAAAATCTAGGCTCTCTGCTCACCTTCACTCTTTCATTCCCCTTTTCTCCCGCCTCTGGAACAAACTCCCCCACTCCCTTCAATCCCACTCCTCCCTCCAGGTCTTTAAAACAGCTGTTCACCACCATCTCTTATCTTCCCCCATCCAAAACCTTGATCTTTTCTACCCCCGCTAATTCACCCCAGATACACTTTTTCGAAATTTCAACTTCTTTCTTGGAAGTCCTTGCAGTGTCCATATGTCTTATACCTCTCCCACCTCCCCCCAAGCCCTCTCCCTCCCACAGTTCTCTCGATGTCCCTGCTCTCAAATGTTGTGTTTGTGTCCTTCCCCGTCTCTCCCCATCTTGTCTACCGCTCCCCTTATTTTGTGCTTTATGTGTCGGTTTGACTTTTTGTGTGATTAATGTTAGCTCTTTCACGAGCCTCGATCTTGTATACAAAAAAATATAAAAAATGGAGATAATTAGGTTCAAAGTTCACAATACAGTTCACACGCACAAAGAATGTGCACACGTAGAGCTTTTTATTCATACCAAACATGTATGTCAGGGATCTCCTTCGAATTACAATGTATGGCTCTCAGTAAAACATCGAAATTTCGCGATCGTCGTGTCTTTTTGAGCACATTTTGAGAAGGACATTTTAGATTCTTCGTCGAATTTCACTTTTCTGTTGTTTCTTGGAAAAATGTTTTGGTGCATAATAATCTGGAGAAGTTACTCTTTCTTTCCATATAAAAATCTGAATTTGGTCCCTGTGGTCATATTTTGACTCCGGCTTTTTCTCGCTAAGAGAAATGCCCCCAAGTGTCTGCTTTTGCCAAAGCCAGTCACATATTGTCCGGGCCATTTTAGGATTTCTGTGTGGAATAAACTGAGATTTCGTAATTTTTTCAGCTTTTTTGTTTTATTCCACTGCAAACCAAAGAAATATGTGGATACCAAAAGATTTTTTAATTTCAACAATTTTCTGGAAGAAATGGTGCATTATTTGAAAAATGTGCATGGGTGCCAATATTTTTGGCCATGACTGTGTAATGAAAATATATCATGCCTCGCAATATCATGTGCAAGTGTTTTGTAAATTTTATAAACCCCGTTTTCATTGATCATAAATAACTCACTCTTCCACTCTATCTCATTTTCAGCAATCTTGATTTTTCAGCCTATGTATCTCAGCAGAAAAGTCATCTAGCTGGGTATTGATTATTAATCATAAAGATAAATCCCCTCAACAATAGTCAATGTCGGTAAATTATCCTACTTCCACTCTATGTGCAACATTACTTTTTGGTAACGTAATTACTTACTTTTTGCATTACTTACTTTTCGTAATTACATTACTTACTTTTTGGAAACAAAATCCCCACATGTAAAATTTGAACCGCATTCATTACTTTTCTCCTTTGAGCCTTGCTTGACATCATTACGGGGTGCAGATTTTGAAGAGGTCTTCCGGGTTCACGAGGCCATGTTTGCACGTGGGTCAAATAGCTCTCGGTGTCAATAGGCAGTCGTTGGACGTATGTTTGAACTGACTTGACTCCAACTGAAAGTCGTCTTGAATATTTTTTGTAATTTGGAGAACATGTTATAACTTAACTGCAAATGATAAGGAATATTTGGTAGACTATTCAGAGCTTTCAAAAATCTGAATTTGTGTATCCATGTTGTTCACGTTGATTTAATGCTCCTCTCCTTTGGTGTCACCTGACAGTGTGCCAGGTGATCGCCATTTACGACTACACTGCTCAAAACGAAGATGAACTCAGCTTTAGCAAGAGTCAGGTGATCAACGTAATGTCTAAGGATGATTCAGATTGGTGGAAAGGAGAGTTGAACGGACTTACGGGCCTTTTCCCCTCGAACTACGTGAAGCAAACCACAGACACAGACCCCAGCCAGCAATGTGAGTCTAGAATCCCCTTTGTGTTTTCCCCATCCCAATCCACATGCTTGCCCACGGCATGCCTTAGTCGTGCATGTTCCACTCAGCACATGCATGTCGCTTTGCAAGTGCCAGCCCATTCTGTGGTCCCCTTCACGTGCACGACCCTGCACGCAACTAGTTGATTTCCGATCAATCGTTTTGCGTGTTAGGGCGATTTCCCACGTCAATATTTTTCGGCAACCCTTTTGCAGCCTTCGCTTTCACTGCCCCATCCATACTGCTATTTTTTTTTTCAGTTCGCGTTTTTCGTTCCATACCTTGTTTGCTTATTTCTTTTGTTTCCTTCTTTCTAGGAGCTTGTCTTGTCCGTCATTCACCGCAGCTTGATCCGCAAAGAGACCCACTATGTTTGATTTCCCCGCGAAGGATGGTGGACGTTAAGTCCTGGAACCCCTTTGGCTGGCTTACCTAAACTTTGGAAACCGCCTTCTCATTGGCTGGCCGACCGGATGAACTTTGAAGCTCCACAGCCAATCACGTAGCCATTCGCGAGGCTTTGAGATAGTGGGTCTTTTTGCGACGTCTCACCCTCTCTGCATCCCCCGAAAACAATGCTCCCCTTCCATCGGCATCATTCAGAGATCGTTGAACGCACCGATTTTCCAACAGCTCATAGTTTCCTCTTCTTGATTACGCATTAGCGAATGCCCTTGCGTTCTGCACACGTTTCAAAAAGACCCACTGCGTGCATTTTTTTTCCTCATTTCGCTGCCACATTGGTTCGATCACCACGCATGCATCATTTGTTGTATTGTGATTTCTGTTCAGGCATTTCGGTCGGCGTTGCCATTTACATTGCATTCCCCGCACTTATACCATTGGTCGCTGCCTCATCTGATGCCAAAAATCGAACACTTGTTCATAATTTTTAAACGGAGCACAATTATTATATCGTCGCTTTATGATGATGTTTTGACCTTAAATACGATATGGCATAATGAGGATTACGTTGGACGTTTTAAACTTTTATTTGTGGCTTCGGTTCGGCGGCAGCTTCTTGGAAAAGTTGTGGGGTTTGGTTCTGCGGCCAATGCCGAGGATCAGAAATGTTGAGTGTGAATTGCATAGCTGGTGGTTGTGGTTGAACCTCTTTATTTGTAGCAGTCATAATTTGTCTTTTTTTTTTGTTGCAATAATGTCCCTTTTTCTTTCAACGGAGTCTCCAAAGAACCAGCTTTAAAAACGTTCTCCATTAAAAAAGAAATAAGCTCGGTGTCATGTTTGGACAGCACAGAACTTTAAAACGAGTTTGTCTTGTAGCTCTTGTAAATAATTCAGGCATTTGGGGGGGAGGAGGGGACACTTAGTCTTATGATGGCAATGGGACATTTCCTTTCACGAAGCCATGTGCTGCTAATGCAGTGCAGGTCCTGAGAAGGTTTGCTTTCATGTAGCACTTTCCTCTTGGGCATATTGTCCTCATTTGGTAGCACTCGGACTGTGGCCTGGAACCGCCATTTTGTTTTTCTGGCAACTGTCTGGGCATATATTGAAGTTCCTCCCCACCCCACATGGATACATGGACGGACGGCGGCGCGGGCGGACGGCGACGCGGGCAGACGGCGACGCGGGCAGACGGCGACGCGGGCAGACGGCGACGCGGGCAGACGGCGACGCGGGCAGACGGCGACGCGGGCAGACGGAGACGCGGGCAGACGGAGACGCGGGCAGACGGAGACGCGGGCAGACGGAGACGCGGGCAGACGGAGACGCGGGCAGACAGACGCGGGCAGACGGAGACGCGGCAGACGGCGACGCGGGCAGAGACACACTTCAGTGTCGGATGGTGGTGACTCGCATTAATTTGTATTTCTTGCAGAAACTTCTATTGACCTGATGAAATTAAATTCCAGCTGTTGTTTAACGAGCAGCGATTTTATGGGTAAAGCTTTAATACGGTAATACACACACCTCGGCATTTCATTCGGGCTTACTCGATGGTTCAGGTGCCATAGCCTGGGTTTGCACATTGCCCATGGGTCGCGAGGTGTACTTTGCCTTGTTTACACCTTACCTTTTTGAGACATATCGCCTTCAGTGTTGTGGACAAAGCCTCCACAAGGAGTTTGCAGAGAAATGTTATTCAGTGATTTTTTTTTTTCTTCACCAAACTGCTAAAGTTTCCTTTCCAAGACAGTCTGTCTGTGTAGAACAAAACAATGATCACTTTGAGCCATTTATCAAGATTAATTTAGTCGATTTTTATGTTTTTGTTTTACTCCAAAACGCTTAAATATATAGTATGTTATGTCTTAAAAGCACTGCGCACATTTTGCTCGAACTCCTTGTCACATCTAGTCTGCGCCCATGTATGGAAGATGTGCACGATTGTTTATGCTATATGTAATCACATAAATTAAACATAAAATAAACACTACCTTTTATTCCCTTGTGAATCATTCATTTTGTCGGAGTGTTTCCCATTGTTGTTTTTGATTAGCAACAATGGGAAACGCAAGATCATTGACACGTACGAAGCCGACGGGGGTGTCTCGTGCCCCTCCATTGAGCTCTCCCAGCCGTTTTGCTTTAAACTCGTGAAGTTTGATCCCACGTTGCTGTCGGATTATTTCTTTTTTGTTTTGTTTTGGGGGGGTGTTTTCAGTTCACAAGTATGGCAGAGCAGACATTTACTTCTTCCATTGCCTGTGTTTGACATCACCACAAACGTGTGGTTGTTTACGTTGCCAAATGCTCTCATTTCTGCATTTAAATTAGCTTTTTTGCTGGATGTGATCATGTAGAGAAGAAGAGTTTTTACATTTATAAAAGGGCCACAAAGAGCTTTCTGAGATTGTGTATTTATGTTTTACTTGCACGTGATGTTCGTCGCATGAAAGTGTTTCATTCCAATTTTCCACCCAAGTGCCAATTTGGAAGCAAGCACAGGCAGCTATGTTTGTTTGAATTGCGAATTTCGAATACGATTCGTTAATCCTGAGCGAAGCCAGGCGACGCTCGGCGACTGCGCTTCATTTGCTTGAGCGATGCTAAATTTGCACTCGGGCCTTCGGAACTTTGAGCCCACAGTGCTGCTTTATGTGGACATTTTTGATAATTTTATTTGTTGCGTTCTCTTTTTGGGAGGTTTGCTAAATCATATTTATTTATTAACATGGTAGGTTATGGTTTGACACGTATTTCGACATTGAAGCTACTATATGTCATTGTTTACTGTGCTTGGTAAGTAACTGTTGGACGGGTATGAAAATTCACTCGAGAATTTAGACCGTCGTCCGCTATGGAAATCGCCGGCTTGCTGTGCTTGCTGACTGACAAAGCTGCTATGCGCAGGGTGCGCTGACCTGCATGCACTCGACTCGTTGTCCCCCATGGAGCGCAAGAGGCAGGGTTACATTCATGAGCTTCTGCAAACTGAAGAAAACTACATGAGTGACCTGCAGTTGGTAGTTGAGGTGATGCTATATTTCATCTTGTGATATTGTTTTTGATTTTTATTAATGTAAACGAATTGTTGACCCTCCATTTACTTTGATATTGGGGTGGCTAAAACCCGGTGTAGGAATCTGAATGAGCTCGTGCATTTTGGGCGTCCTGGGGAGGCTCGAGGTGAGGAGAGAGAAAACAGAGTCCACCAACCTGCTCGTCCATTATTTACTAATTTCCTTATAAATGAATGGAAAATGTCCACTGGTGTTTACAATTGACTGTCCTGTCCAGTTTACGAATATGTGATTTCTCTCCAATCTCCTCCACGAGTCTATCAATGTAAAAAAAAAAGCATATGCCTCTCTGACCTTGTTAATTTTATGTTTTATAATCTCATGGGCATATTGAACATTGATATTCTCGATGGTTTCTTGTAATGCTTTATTTATTGTATGCGTCTATGTGTTCACAAAGAAGACTTTCCTATCCTGTCTGACTTCACCTCTCAGGTGTTCCAGAAACCTATGATGGAGTCTGGTCAACTAAGTGAGGAAGAAATGGGAATGATCTTCATCAACTGGAAGGAACTCCTCATGTGCAACATCAAACTGCTGAAGTGAGATTTTCATCCTGTCCCTACTCCAGCATCCACACAGTAAATTCTGGTGCTCCCTCTTATTTTGTGTTTCTGGCAGAGCTCTGCGTGTTCGCAAGAAGATGTCCGGTGACCGAATGCCGGTACAGATGATCGGGGACATTCTTACAGCCCAGTTACCACACATGCAACCGTACATCCGCTTCTGTAGCTGTCAGTTGAATGGTGCCACACTCCTGCAGCTGCGCAATGACGAGCAGCCAGAATTCAAGGACTTTCTCAAGGTGTTTCACCGTTGTTTACCATTTTTGAAACCTGTGATATGATTATTTTTGGTGTTGGGAATTGTGCATTGCCTTTGTGATATTGAACTCATTGTTGTGGACCATCTGCTGCAGAGGTTGGCTGTAGATGTACGGTGCAAGGGGATGCCTTTGTCCAGCTTCCTGCTCAAGCCCATGCAAAGGGTCACACGGTACCCCCTCATTATCAAAAACGTAAGTCAGAAACCTTTCAAAATGTCAGCAAGAATGCTTTATACACTCTACCTTTTCAACTCCTTCCTTCCAGACTCGTGTTTTGATACTTTCTCATGTGATAGTGTGAAGCCACTTGTGGTCATGGCGATAAGTCCAAACTTCACTGATATGATCTTTGAGGGCCGAGATGGTATTGCAAAAAAAAAAAAAAAAAAAAAATTAACAATGCAGAGCCTTGCTGAGATAGATAATAGAACCAGTGGGCTTGATGGAGAACCAGTGGGCTCACTCTCACTCACTCACTCACTCACTCATTCACTCACTGATGACAGACAGATCGTTTCAGATAGGGGTGTGGTGCAGGGGGAACTATAACGCTTCTTGGTAGAGGACATACGTCTACCAGACTGAACAGTTTACGTTTTGTATCCCACTGATACGCCGTATCTGCATTCCGACCTGAACCAAAATCGAATCGGCTTGTACTTGTCACATACCAAACACATCCATCAAGTTTTGTCACAATCCGTCCGCAACTCTTTTTGAGATGTCCTGCTCACAGACAAACAAACAGACAGGGGTGAAAACATAACTACTGTCAACCTTCACTGGCGGAGGTAATGAACAGACAAACCCTGACAGTGGTTCTCAAATATTTTTTGTCTAAGTCACAACTTTAGGCATTTTCCAGATTCTAAATTCAGATTAAATAAAAAATACAATTTTATAATTTAGTGTTTTATTACCCCATGCATGCGAAGCGAAAAGAGAAGTTAAGCAATTAGTTCATTTCATTCTCTGGCTGTCTGTGCGCAAATGTCGGTTTTTGATCAAGGAATACAACAACAACAACAACAACAACAACAACAACAACAACAACAACAACAACATGCATTTTAAGGCCATTTTCCCTGCTCGAGCGGGGGTTAGCCTTGCGGTCCCCATGACAATCTTCTCCATTTTCTCCTATTTTCTGCATCTCTCCTTGTTATAACCCCCTTGCCCGCATTTCTTCTTCCACCATCTTTAGCCAAGTCTTTCTCGGTCTTCCCCGTCCTCTACTTCCTTCCACATTCATTTCCATCACTCTTCTCAACCAGTCACTTTCATCCTTCCTCAACACATGACCAAACCATCTCAACCTGTTCCTCTTCACAGCATCCATCACAGGCTCTATTCCCATCATCTTTCGCAATTTATCATTTGTCTTCCTCTCTCTCAACGATACTCCACACATCCACCGAACCATTCACATTTCCACCCTTTCCAGCCTTCGTTGCTGCTCTACTTTCATTACCCATGTCTCACTCCCATAAATCATAACACTTCTCACACATGCAGCATACGCCTTTCCCTTCAGCTTCAACGACACTCCCCTTCTCGTCAGCACACCATTCAGTTCCCGAAACTTCTTCCATGCACATCTCACTCTGGCAACGTTTGCCGAGTCTGATCCACCTTCTCCATTCAGCATGTCTCCTAGGTAGCAAAATGTTTTCACACCTTCCAGCTTCACACGGCCACTTCCCAGTTCTTTTCACCTCACCACATGCTTTACCACTTGCCATCACCTTCGTCTTTCCGATATTCACCTTCAGACCTTTTGTCTCCATACATTCCTTCCACTTGTTGATCTTCTCCTTCAGTCCATCCATACTTTCCGCAATCAACACCAGTTCATCTGCATACAACAACTCCCACGGCAAAACCCTCCTTTACATTCCGAGCCAGCACCTCCATCACAGCTACAAATAGTGGTGGACTTAGTACTGACCCCTGATGCACTCCCACCTTCACCTCAAACTCACTACTGTTCCCGTCCTTCGTCCTTACAGCTGTGTGCGCTCTCTCGTACCTTGCCATCACTACTCTGATCAACCATTCCTCCACTTCTAACTTCCTCAATGTCCATGTCACTACTTCGCGTGGAACCCTATCGAATGCTTCCTCCAGATCAACAAACCCAAGAAACAACTTCTTCCTCTTCTCCATGTACTTCTCCTGCAACTGCCTTGCAACAAAAAGCACGTCTGTCATTCCTCTTCCTGGCATAAATCCAAACTGCATTTCGTTGATCTTCTTTCTTCCTTATCCTCCTCTCCAACACCCTTTCCAATACCTTCATTCCATGCTCCAATAACTTTATCGCTCGATACGAGCCACAGTCCAGAGGGTCACCTTTCCCCTTGTATGGAGGGACGAGGGTACTCAGTTCCCAAGCCACTGGAATGCGGCCTTCTTTCACCACCAGATTACAGATCTCTGTCATTCTCTTCACACCCCAACTTCCCGCTGCCTTCAACATATCTCCCACAACTCCCGTCGGCCCTCCTGCTTTTCTACTCTTCATTGCTTTTATCGCTTCCTCAACTTCCTTCTCAGTTATCTTCTCTGCCGGTCCTAAAACTGGGTTACTCTCGATGTTGCAGTCCCATTCATTCTCTGCATTCAACAGCATTTCCATATATCTCTTCCATCTTCCTTTAATTCCATCTGGGTCCACAACGATTTGTCCCACTTCATCCTTCAAGCAACTCACCCCCATCACATCGCACCTCTCTTTCGCTATCTGCTTTGCAATCCTGAATACCGCTCTCTGACCCTCTTCTGAAACCAAGCGTTCTCCGTACATTTTCCAACATGCTTCCTGCGCCTTTGCTACCTCTTTCTTTGCAGCCTTCTTGACTGCCTTATAACTTTCATGTTCTGCCTTTTCTGCCCCCGTACCCTTCGCCTTCTGCCACTCCTTGAACTTCTTCCTCTTCTCGTCAATCCTTTTTCCAACTTCATCATCCCACCGCCATGTTTCCGAGTGCTTCGGTGGTCCTTTAGTCCATCCACATACATCACCAACGGCTCCCAACAGACTATCTTTCATTGACATCCCACCTCTTTCAACCTGCACACCTTCATTCTCGGTTGGTACTTCACCCGCCGAGCTCTCCTCACACCTTTCACCCTTATGTCGCAGACAACCAAGTGGTGCTGTGAAACAGCCTCCTCCCCTGGGATCACCTTTATGTCCCGGAGGTGCCCCTGATCTCGCCTACGCACCATCAGGTAGTCCACAGTTGTCGTCGACCCACCTGACGTGTATGTAACAAGCTTATTACAGTCATACCCCGTTTTACGCCATTTCGACCTACGTAAAATCCGACTTTACGCCACTCTTCTAAAGTAAATTTCAGTTCAGTGAACATCATTATGTGCGACTTTACATCACTCCTACGGACGTGAAAAAAAATTATTTTTCCTTAAAAATATATTTAAAATAAATAAAATAGTACATAATGCCTAAGTCACACATAGGCGGATTTGTCGGCGACTACTGGCGACTGGAAAAATCGCCACCACCCGCCGACAATCGTAATGAAACCGTAATGGACGGTCGCCTGTAGTCGTGGTTATTCTCCCCAGGTCGGCTGCAGTCGGCAAGAGCCGCAAAGGGGCAAAATAATTTTTTTAATGTTTAAAAACGGCGCGCTCAGTCGCACTCGAAAAAAATCCGCCATGCTGTCGTGATGGAACCGCCATGCTGTCGTCGGTATCCGTAATAAGAGCGTAAACCGGCCGCAACCCAGTCGCTCATAGTCTTCCGCAATCGCCCCAGCATCGCCCCACCAGCTAGCACGGCAGAGATGCGAATGCCATACGGCCTTCCTGCGGCATCTTCGCGACGACGGGCCGACACTGTTGCGGCTGCATATCGACTACAGAAGAACTGCCACGTCTCCCCTGCGGCTATGGGAGACTGACGACGACAGCAGTAGGACTAGTGGCGGCCGAGTTACGGCCACTGGCGACAGAGATACGACTGCCTGGCGTGGCATTACGACATACCACGATTCCATGGCAAGACAGGATGGTGTGAGGGTCTCCGTGGAGTGAGGTCCTGTGGTGCCGACAAGGATATGGCTTTATTGTTTGGACTTGGGACTTTTGGGAACTTTATTTTTGGGACTTTGGTCCTTTGGAAACTTTATTTATGGGACTTGGGACCAGTGGAAATAATTTGTTGGACTTTATTTCCATTCTCTCTCCCTGCAGAAAAGTTTGATTATTACATTACAATGATACATCTTTATTAACTTTCTTATTGTATATCAAACATCTTTATGCTTCATGTCATACATCATTGAAATGAATAAAGTGAAATGTAAAATAGAGAAATAAAGATTAAAAAAGTTGTGTGAATCGTCTCCAATCGCCGGCGGTCTTATTGCAGTCTTGCGGACGTCGGAGTAAACCGCCACCCGGCCCCAATGCAGTCGCCGCGATCCGCCATCGGTCGTAATCTAGCCGCCAGACTGTCGCCACGCTGCCGCCATGCATCCGCAATGCAGTCGTCTTCGATCTTTAACAGTCGCCATCCCACTCGGGGCGTCGTCGCAATGCAGTCGCAATGTGGCCGCCTGCAGTCGCCATACTGCCGCCTGACCATATTTGACTGCCCGAAATCGCCAGTGGTCGCCGAAAAATCTTGATCGCCGGCAGTCGCCGGTAGTCGCCAAAATATCCGCCTATGTGTGACTTAGGCATAAATTAACAATAAAAGAAGCTAAAAAAAATTTAAAATACAATAAAAAGCACATTAAAAATATTTTAAAATGTACGTACAGTATACTGTACGTTCGCGTAGCTGCTGGATCTCATTCAAAACAGAGGCAACGTACAGTATTCCTTTACTGTGTCTGTGTTAGCCATGGGTCCTAAGAAGGATAGTGCTAGTGTTTCCAAGCGTAATGTGGTTACGATGGAAGATAAGGTAAATCTGATTAAAAGGTATGAAAAAGGTGAAAAAGTGTCGGTGATAGCGCATAGACCTTATCGCGAATCGGAACCGCAATGCGTCATGGGATCGGAAAAGGGGCAATAGCGCCGCCGGCGGTCGCTGTCACTTTGACAGACTGCTTGTTTACATTGACACACTACGTGATCCTTACCACTTTAAACTACTTTTAGGACTTTTTTACTGTGACAAATTAACTGTGAACTGTGATCAGCTCATGAGCCAGTATTTGCAAGCCAAGGACACCGTCGCAAAACTGAAAGCCGCCATTGCAGTATGTAACAAGAAGCTTACTGTTTCGGGCATATCAAACTGTGATGAACTTGTGAAACTTTATACAGGTTTACCTAGTTATGACCTGTTTAAGTGGTTATTAGCAGAAGTATCCCCTCATGCACAGAACCTTCATTATTATAAGGGGAAATTATCAATGGAAGACAAGACCTGGCAAATAAACAATACGACAAAACTCGGAGTTAAGCGATCTCAATCTTTAGAGGATCAACTACTCATGACACTCATGAAGCTTCGGCTTAATCTTCGCGAGGAGGACCTCGCCTTTCGCTTTGGATTAGGACAAAGCACCGTCTCCCAAGTTTTGTTCGCAAGTGTACAGCCATTATAAGTCAAGACCTACTCTCAAGTGCCTTGTTGGTATTACACCAAGCGGAACAATTTCATACATTTCCAAACCTACAGGAGGAAATACGTCGGACAAAAAAATTGTAAAGATGGCGAACATTGTAGACAAGTTCCAGCCCGGCGATATTTGTATGGCCGATCGAGGTTTCAACATTCAGGAACTGTTCTTGCATAAGCAGGTTGTTTCTCTTCTCCAATGGGAACCCCCCTTTCCCTCAAATATTTCTTTAAATCACTGGATTTTAATGCCAAAAAACGCTGAATTTCTTTCACATTAGCCATCTTCCTTTCCGTAAACACAGCGTCGATCGTAGACAGACGCTTCCTCTTCTGGGTTCGTGTTTACGTTTGCCCCCTTTTCGATCCCATCTTGCTTTGCGGTGGAGCGCCCTCTGTTGATGTTTACCGATTCACGATAAGGTCTATGCCTTAGGGCTGCCACGGTCGACGGTATCGACCATCATTCATGATAGGGAACGTATTCTCGCATACGTCACTGAAAAAGCGCCGCCGGTTAAGACTGCTAAAATGTGTGTTTGTGTTCAGAAGAGACGCCATGTTTAAGGTGAATAACATAATCTTATTAATTTTATTTATTATTCTTTACAAATTCATTTATTAATTGTGTTCATTACTCATTGTGTTCATTACACTCATAATTGTGTTCATATAGTTCATTACTATATACTTTCGCGAGTTATTTACACTAGTTTTACGGTGTTTGTCTTCATTTTAAGGCATTTTTAAGGCATTACGCCCGGTTTACGTCAAAAACCGAGTTACGTCACGGCTTATGGAACCAATTAATGACGTAGGCCGGGGTATTACTGTATCCTCTTTCTGGAACTGAGTATTACAAATGAACAAACCAGCTCCATCAGCAAACTCCAAAATCCTTTCACCTTCTCCATTCCTCACACCATACCCGTAACCCCCATGAACTCCCTCAAGACCGTCCATACTCCTTCCCACATGTCCATTTAGGTCTCCTCCTACCACAACAACTTCCTCATCTTTCACGTTTTCCATCAGCTTCTCTATCGCACACCAGAACTTGTCCTTCTCTTCATCGCTCCGACCAACCTGCGGAGCATATCCCGAGATGACGTTCACCAAGAGCTTTCCAATCATCATTTTCACCACCATCAACCTTTCACTCACTCTCGTCACACTCACCACAATGTCTACAAACTCCTAAAAAAACAGGACACCTACACCATTCACGCCTTCTGTGCACCCTTGCCACACAAACTTGTATTTCTGTCCCTGCCTACCCTTCACCATTCTCACACCACTTCCCTTCGATCTCGTCTCCTGCACACAACATATGTCCACTCTTCTTCTGACCAATACTTCCACCACTTTACTCAAGCTTTTGGGTCTCACTATTTGCCATGATCTTTCCTGGGAAAACCACATTTCAAATCTGGCCTCCAAAGCCAGTCGCCGACTGGGCATCCTCCGTCGTGCGAAGTCCTTCCTTGGCACACCTGAGCTCCACACCACATACAAGGCTTTCATCCGCAGCTCTATGGAATACTGCTCTCCCCTCTGGTCTGGTGCTCCTGCCTCACACCTAGCTCGTCTTCACGCTGTTGAAACCAAAGCGTTCAGAATCATTGGAATCTCCCGCGATGAAGCTAACTCCAAGGGCCTTTCACTCACTCACCGCAGGCAGGTTGGTGGTCTTTCCGTCTTCTACCGACTCCTCTCTGGCCTTGCCCCCCCAGCCCTCTCTGGGCTCTGTCCCCCAAATATTCCTACAGGTCGCACAAGATCTGCCTGCAACCCTCTTATGGTTAAACTGCCAAAATCTAGGCTCTCTGCTCACCTTCACTCTTTCATTCCCCTTTTCTCCCGCCTCTGGAACAAACTCCCTCACTCTCTTCAATCCCACTCCACCCTCTAGGTCTTTAAAACAGCTGTTCACCACCATCTCTTATCCTCCCCCAGCCAAAACCTTGATCTTTTCTACCCCCGCTAATTTCGGTCCCCTTGTGTTTTATACCTCTCCCCCCCACCCCCCCCCTCCCCTTCCCACGCCTCCTGCCCCCAAGCCCTCTCCCTCCCACACTTCTCCCTGCTCTCAAATGTTGTGGTTGTGTGCTTCCCCTTCTCTCCCCATCTTGTCTTCCGCTCCCTCTTTTTGTATATTTTGTTTGTCTGGTTGATTTGTTTGTGAAATAAATGTTAGCTCTTTCACGAGCCTCGATTCAGTATACAAAAAAAAAAAAAACTTCTCCTGATCTCCCTGTCATTATCCCTACATTCAATGTCCCAAACTTCAGAAACCGATCTCCACGTCGGGCATCAGACGTTTCGTCGTCATAAATGGAGTGATTTCCACCCTTGCTTCGATCGGGTTCCCCACCTTGAGTTTTGACGGGAGGGAGTGGGGTCCCACACGGGGTACTTTGGGCTGTACCCTTCCCATATGTAGTTGTAATTGTCATGGTTCCCTTTTTGAGGCAATGTTTTGATGGCCGGATGCCCTTCCTGACGCCAACCCTTTTAGTCGCCTCTTACGACACTCAGGGATACGGTGTACCTATTCTAAACCGGGGTGCACACCGGGTGTAATGTTAAATGGTGATGTAATTTTAAATAATGTTAAATGTGCTGTACCAAAGTTTGCACGTACCTTGGTGTACCACCCGTGCTGTACCAAAGTTTGTTTGCGGCAATAAGAAAATCTGCCCCTTTAGGGGTCTACGGCGGAGGGGGGGGGGGGGCGGCTTTCTCCCCCAAAATAGGTATTTGCTTTTTTTTCTCAGAACCTGCACACGCAATTTCGATGAAACTTCACCACAACCTTCATCATCCGTAATGTACCAATGTTTGTTCGAGGCATTCGAAAAATTTGGGTCTGAGGAGGTACACGGGGTGGGGGTGGGGGTGGGGGGAGGGGGGGAGAAGGAGTTGACCCCAAAAATAGGTATTTTTTTTGTTTGTTTAAAGTCTTATGATTCCTCATGCTGCCCTGTCTTCTAGCAGCCATTGAAATTGGTTTAATATACCTTTAGTCAGTGCAATATACTGTTTATTCTCTCAGGTGAGCGCCAGGGGTATTGCCCCTATGTTTTTGTTTCAAGAACCAGGGACTGCCGAGTTGTTAGGGTTAGGGTTAGGGTTAAGGTATAGTTTAGCATGTAGAATTGGATAGAAACACAAACAGCAACAGAGCAACGAAGATATAACAGGAAAATATGACGAATCCAGTTCGGAAAACTTAGCTTTAATGAGGTTGAAGCGCAGGGGCAAATTCGACCAACCCGTGGAAACATCCCCAAACCGGAAGTGATTGCAGTAGATCATTTCTAACTTGGACAAAACACATATTCAAGCTAGAAAATCTATTTTGGTTAAATTGGGTGTAAAAATGTTGTGGGAAGATGAGACTACTTTGAGGCTGTTTGAGAGCAATATTGAAGCAGGCCACTCAAAAACGTAATGAAGTGTGGTCTGCATGCCCATGCACATGCATTGATGATGATACCCTCTTGTATTCTGGAGCGGGCGCGGGTAACAAAACATATGGCAGGACCGTGAATTTGGTTAGTTTATGAATGGTCAAATATGGTTCACAGGTGACTGCTCTTCCTTTTATCTCTCATACACAACAGATTATTGAAAACACTGGTGTGGATCACCCAGATGATGCGCATCTCAGGCAGGCACTGGAGAAAGCTGAGGAACTGTGCTCGCAAGTGAATGAAGGCGTGCGTGAAAAGGAGAATTCTGATCGCCTTGAGTGGATCCAGGCTCACGTCGTGTGTGAGGGCCTCTCGGAGGTGTGTCCTCAAGTTTGCCACTTGACTATAGGTGGCTGATATTGATTTCCTCGCTTTTGCCAAAATTAATCATTGATCATGGCGTAGTTGTTACCATACTCTTTGTGCCTGCCATCCCTCCACAAGCAACTGGTGTTCAACTCGGTGACCAACTGCCTGGGTCCTCGAAAATTCCTCCACAGTGGAAAACTGTACAAAGCGAAGAGCAACAAAGAGCTCTTTGGGTTCCTCTTCAATGACTTCCTGCTGCTTACACAGCTTATTCGTCAGCTCAGCTCAACCGCTGGTGACCGTCTCTTCAGCCGCAAGTCAACTTTGCAGTATAAAATGTACAAAACGGTGAGAGTTTACTGGAGGACGAATGTCTGGGAATGAGTTAATGACTTTCTTCCACATACATACTTCATTGTGGAGAGGAATTTGCTATACGGTGGTCTCTGTTTGGTCCTTTAGGCCTTTTATTTTGATGAAGCTTTAGATAGGAAGTTGAAGTTTGAACGCAACTTTTCTCATTGTGCATGTTTTTAAAAATTTTCTGTGAATCGATTATTTTCGTTAACAATTTGGGGTTTGAGATATCGCTTCTGTTTTCGAACTGGCGAAGCTTCTTGGAGACTGATTACTCCAAGGAAAGTAGTTGATTGAGCTGCTTGTATTCCTCTTTGGGATGTCTATTTTAGGTTATTTGAATCCACCAAGGTATGCTCCGTACATGCCCCTTCCTTCCTTTAGCCCTATCAGATTTATTTCCCTCCTCTCCCCACTTCTCCCACCCTTCCCTGCACTCTTTCTCAAATTAGCTTCCTCCCCTTGACCCCCTTCCAAAACAGTGTGTCCATTATAAATGGATGGCCCCCTTTTCCCCTTTCAGGCTGTAATTCTTTCCTGGTGTGAAATTTGACATTATGTATTTTTCTGTCACCTACCTTCTCAAGCCAATTTTCTTGAATGAAGTTCTCGTGAAGCTACCCTCCGACCCATCGGCCGATGATCCACTCTTCCACATCTCCCACATTGATCGAGTATATACGCTGCGTGCAGAGAATATCCATGAGAGGTGCACATACAAATAAACAAAAAATAAACCCTACCACCCTCCCTTGTTACTTCGTCGTTTATTCTTTTTTAATGCTCATTTTGGTGCAATAGGACCGCGTGGGTACAGAAGATCAAAATGGCGTCGGAGCTTTACATTGAAACGGAGAAAAAGAAGCGGGAAAAGGCGTACCAAGGTACGTGCACTCACTTGGCTGGATTTGCCATCTTGCGCTATTGTTTCCGCTCTTAACACTCGATCAGCATGTGAAGCACAACCCGTTTGAAAGGTTTGTAACACTTCGAAACGCGTTTAGGAGATGGATACTCATTGGTTTAAATTATTCTATGATAGTTTGCATTTTAACAGCAAGGTTGGAGTTGATTCTTATTTTATTATTTTGCCTATGCAAATTAAACTAGAACGGCATTCGGTAGAGAGCATACCTCCGCCAGGCTGAACAGTTTTTTTTTTTTTTTTGTTTTTTTTTTTTTTTTTGTATACAAGATCGAGGCTCGTGAAAGAGCGAACATTAATCACACAGAAAGACAAACCGACACATAAAACATATAACATCGGGAGCGGTAGACAAGATGGGGAGAGAGGGGGAAGGACACAAACACAACATTTGAGAGCAGGGACCGAGAGACATGGAGACATCGAGAGATCTGAGAGAGGGCGAGGGCTTTGGGGGGGGGGGGGGGCATGGGAAGGGGGCGGTGGGAGAGGTATAAAACATATGGACACTGCCAGGACTTCCAGGAAAGAAGTTGGAATTTCAAACAAGGTGGATCTGGGGTGAATTAGCGGGGGTAGAAAAGATCAAGGTTTTGGATGGGGGAAGATAAGAGATGGTGGTGAACAGCTGTTTTAAAGACCTGGAGGGAGGAGTGAGATTGAAGGGAGTGAGGGAGTTTGTTCCAGAGGCGGGAGAAAAGAGGAATGAATGAGTGAAGGTGAGCAGAGAGCCGAGATTTCGGCAGTTTAACCATCAGAGGGTTGCTGGCAGATCTTGTGCGACCTGTAGGAATATTTGGGGGACAGAGCACAGAGAGAGCTGGGGGTGCAAGGCCGGAGAGGAGTCGGTAGAAGACAGAAAGACCACCTACCTGCCTGCGGTGAGTGAGTGAAAGGCCCTCAGAGATAGCTTCATCGTGGGAGATTCCAATAATTCTGAAAGCTTTGGTTTCAACAGCGTGAAGCCGAGCTAGGTGTGAGGCAGGAGCACCGGCCCATAGGGGAGAACAGTATTCCATTGAGCTGCGGATGAAAGCCTTGTATGTGGTGAGGAGCTCAGGTGTGCCGAGGAAGGACTTCGCACGACGGAGGATGCCCAGTCGGCGACTGGCTTTGGAGGCCAGCTTGGAAATGTGGTTTTCCCAAGAAAGATCATGGCAGATAGTGAGACCCAAAATCTTGAGCGACAGAACTTCTTGGAGAGGATTGTTGAGAAAGTAGATGGGAGGGTTGTCCAGTCGATCTTTTCGGAGAGACATAGTAAGAGTGTGAGATTTGTCAGGATTGAAAGACATGTTCCACTTGTTTGACCAGTCTGTGATTTTGTCCAGGTCTTCAGAGAGTGAGGAGGCAGCAGACTGCCGATCTGAGGGAAGAGGAATGGAGCGGCAGAGAGTGGAGTCATCAGCAAAGAGATAGAGAGGATTTTCGAGAGAGTCAGAGAGATCATTGATGAAGACCAGAAAAAGCACGGGGCCCAGAACACTGCCTTGGGGAACTCCAGCCTGAACAGGAAGAGGAGATGAGAGAAACCCATTCAGGGCCACACGTTGACGACGACTAGAGAGGAAGTCTGCCAGCCATGCGTGGAGATTTCCATGGATACCAAAGGAGGAGAGTTTGGTGAGCAGAGCGGGGTGCCAGACCGTGTCGAAGGCACGTGATATGTCGAGGGAGACAGCCCTAATTTCCTGTTTGGCATTGAGGACCTCCATCCATTGTTGAGACAGCAGAAGCAGCATGTCCAGAGTAGAGTGACCTGGTCTGAAACCAAATTGATGATCAGAGATCAAGCAGTTTACATTTTCTGTCCCGCTGATAGGCCAGATCTGGATTTGACTCTGAACCAAAATCGAATCGGCTTGTTATTGTCGATTGACCAACTCATCCACTTATCTTTGTCATAAGTCGTCCCTTTGAAATATCATACTATATGTCGTTTTTGTCCCTATTGCCCGATGGTGAAGAATCACTTAAATAAATTCACGTGTCTGGTTCCGTACTTGGATCTTCACCAACATCGAATGAATTCGTCCTTGTCACACACACAACCTGCCCAACAAATTTCATCCAAATCCGTCCATAACTTTTTGGACGGATATCCTGTGAAATATCGGCTTTAGCCCTATTCACTTAATGGTGAAGAATCACTTGAAACATTCTCTGATCCAGATCCAGATTCGAAACTTTACTAAAATTGAACCAATTCTTTCTTGTCACACACCCGAACTATCCACCAAGTTTCATCCAAATCCGTCTCCAACCTTTTGAGATATCGTGCTATATATCGTTTTGGGCCCTATCTGTCAATGGTGAAGATTCACTTTAAAATTCCAGATCCGGATTCGGATCTTCACCAAAATCTTGTCAGTTCTTCCTTGTCACATACCCAAACTTTCCACAATATTTTGTCCAAATCCGACCACAACTTTTGATATATCTTGTTCACAAACAAACCAACAAAAAGACAGACACAGACAGACAGACAGACAGACAGAAGTGAAAACATAACCTCCGCCCATCTTTGTTGGTGGATGTAAATATACACGTGATTGCCATTATTTAGTATTGTCAACGATAACCTCTCATCAAGTGCTTGTATGCATGATACATTAAAAGCAATACTTCGGATAAATATGATATTCGCAAAAGCATTTGTCCACCTGCACTTCGACAGCTCGTACGCAGCGAACGACTGGCATTGGAAGGCTCATGGTGAATGTCGTGGAGGGAATCGAACTCAAGGCGTGCAGATCCAATGGTAGGCGGGGCCCTGTCCTTGGTGCAACGAAAGATGTGGTGCTTTTAGGAATATGGGATTTGGAAGAATTGATGATGCTGAGCTTCATGGATAATGGAAAGAAGTTGCAAGTAACCAACCGAGTACACAAAATGACCTGTCGTGATTTTCTCCCCTCTTCCCACAACTCCCAAACACCCAAAGGAAGGAGCAACCCTTATTGCGAGGTGACGATGGGTGCACAATGCCACATCACCAAGACTATCCAGGACAGTACCAGCCCAAAGTGGAACTCAAACTGTCAGTTCTTCGTGAAGGACCTGGACCAAGACGTCCTTTGCATCACCGTTTTTGAACGTGACCAGTTTTCTCCAGATGGTACAAAGTGCTTCTTTCTGTGCCTCATTTAAGCAGGCTCCCAATTCCCCTGTATGTCTTGTTTCAGCTTCGTCTGTAATGTTTGTTTATCAAGGCTGAACGTGAGGAGGAGCCTCGTCGGCACTTGTATGATTATGAGAGAGGGCATAAACTAGAACGACACTCGGTAGAGAGCATAGCCCCTGCCAGGCTGAACAGTTTACATTTTGTATCCCACTGATAGGCCTGCATCTGATAGGACTGGAAGGTCTGCATCCGTACTTTAAACATTTGTCATTATCCAATAATAACTCTTTTTTTTTCTTTTTTTTTTAGATATAATGCCATGTATCGTTTTTGGCCCTATCTCTCAATGGTGAAGAATCCCTTTTTTTTCTTTCTTTTTTTAATATACATATATTTTTTTGTATACAGAATCGACGCTCGTCTAAGAGCTAATGAGCTAAAACCCCGACTCTCCTGCTACTTAAAAACATTTCTCATATCCGGATCCCAATCTTCACCAAAATCGAATCATTTCGTCCTTGTCACACACCCAACCTGTCCACCAAGTTTTGTCCGAATCCATCCATAACTTTTTGAGGTATCAAACAAACAGTCAGACAGACAAACGGGTGAAAACGTGACCTCCGTCAACCTTCGGTGGCGGAGGTAATTCATTACTTGAACCTCAGTTGGTGACCCCTGAATTTTGAACTTCCCTCGTGCTTTTGCTTACGACTGTTGCGTTGATCGTGTCCACATTGATTATATATTTATTTCCAAACCAGATTGATTATTTAATTATTTTTGGTGTCACCATTTGTTTGGCCAAATTGTTCTCTGGCATCACATGACTGACACAGGCCATCCTGCCTTGCAGATTTCCTTGGCCGCACGGAGATCCGTGTGGCGGATATCAAGAGGGATCAAGAAGCTAAGGGTCCAGTGACTCGACGTCTCCTGCTGCATGAAGTTTCCACTGGAGAAGTGGTCGTCAGGTTGGACCTGCAACTCTTCCAGGATGGACGCGAGTGATGCAAGCGGTCGAGAGGGTGGGAAATGGCCAAATTTTGTTTGGAGAAATGGCACCGGTTTTTTGTCACGTGACTTATCGAATGGATCCTCTTGCTTTGCCGAAAGAATGTGTTTTATGGTGCTAGATGGGCCCACCTATTGGGTCAAAGGGTCTTGCGGCGACACATCTTCTGTCTCCTAAAGAATGTACATGATTACAGAAGTTGATGGATTTTAGGGGGTGGTCGGAAAATTGGGAGGGGGTGCGAGAATGGAGATGGAATAGGTGGAAGGTTGCGGAAGATGTTTCCTGATAGGCCTCGTGGTCATACACTCCTCTCGTTTTGCACTGCGTTCAAATACACTGTCAGCCCTGACTCTCTTGCTACTGTCGATGTAACGAGCACTGGAAATGCTGGCTGGCAACGCCGCCGGGTTTGGCTTCCGGCAACCAGACCTGCTTCGTAACGTACTCCGGCGTTTTGCTGCACGTCCCTTGGAGGAAATAGCTCGTCTACTGTGCTGGTTTGACTTGATATGGGAAGGGTGGAGGAAAGTGTTGGGGGTACTCGAGGGATATTTGACGAGGAGAGAAATTTCTTTTCCCTTCATGGGAGGAATGACGTTTACAGGATGTAAAGAATATAAATATTCAGTGTACTTTGTAAATGTAGCTTCACACTCCACCACAGATATGTCCTGTGATCTACTTGGGTTTGATGTTTTTAATTATTTTTACTGACGTTACCACAATGATTTGAGATATTGGGACTTTGAGCAAGTGTTGCTTTAATTGTTTATTTTTGTGTGTGTGTGTGTGCGTGCGCGTGCGTTTTGGTTCTTTTAAGTTTGTCATTGTTTTGGGTATTGACAAGTTACTTAAAAGTTGAGTTGGACCCGGAATGCATGCGGTCTTAACATATCATGGGAATGACCATGGTGGGATGCTGTCTTATGGAGAGGGGATGGATGATGCTGGTTCAGGGTGGTGCCAGCACATAGGGCACAACCCATTCCGTATTCCCTCCCAAACTCTTGGCCGAGTTGGGGGTTCATGTTGTGTGTTGCCGTTTTAACGATCGCGTGATTCCATTGCATAATGGTTGCTGGACCTGCCCATTGGGGGAAAGCCGCAACACTGGGATTTTGGGGCTTGTGCCATTGCCTCTGGTTTCCAGTGATACGGTGGGGGGGGGGGGGAGGTGGAGGGGTGTTTTCGCCTCGTCCTGCCAATAAAACGTACCCCTTGTGACCTCAGCGCCACGTGTTTTCTTTCTTTTAGTTTTATAGTCCAGCTGCTATGCGTTTGATCGGATGCAAAGTCCGATCGTATCTCGGCATCTGCTTTGGTGGGCTTCTTGCAAAACCAATTCGTTGATCGCAGGAAAACACTTTCTTATAAACAGGAAAATGGTCGTCATGTTGTAGATTTATTTTTAATTTGCACACGACACGAAATGGGTACGAGCGAAAAGGTGAGTTGTTTAAACGTAGTATTCCATCAACTTAGCGACGCTGATAAGCGCCGGCGAACAATTTGCAAAGTTTCCGAACGTGAAACTTTAACTCGAGGGGGGCGTAGCCTCGTGCGATGTTGATTGGTCGTTTCCGAGTTCCGACGCATGCGCACAACAGCGTTCGCAGCCTCCGGGTTAGGCCGCAAGTGTGATAGGATAGCAGGCCGCAGTGATTTTGGGGTTTTTTTTGGCGAGGTTCGAAGACGTTAAACGGTGTCACAGTACCGGCGACACGACCCTCGAGCACACCCCGTTGGACAACACCCCCGACATGGCACTGTACGCCTGTACGAAATGCAACCAGAGGTTTCCTTTTGAGGAACTTTCTCAGAGCCAACAGCTGTGCAAGGTGCGGCTCTTCGCAGGCCGGATCGTGTACCACACCGAGTTCGAAGGCTTTTCACTTTACACACTAATACTTTACCTTGTACAGACGGGTCAAAACCTCCCACGTCACTCGTTACTTGTATTTCCTCTTTCCACGCGTCATGACTTATTCCGTTCGTATCGCACCAGTTAATATGTTATACTTATCTATAGACCCCACTGTCTGCCTAACCTTAACTCGGTAGCGTCCCGCACGTTTTCGTGCTTTATTTGGACCAATTTGACGCTGCTTGATAGACCTGTCATTGACATGTTTCCATGACGACAGAACCAGTTAAATCCAGTCCGACGCGTCATTTGGTTCTCCCAGTGCTGTGTTAACTGTGCCTCTGTGTTTTGCCCTCTTTTTACCGAGTAATTCTCCACAAACAATCTCATCCCTCCCTTCCCTTCTCCCTCCGACCCACTCCCGCCCCTACCATATCCTCCCTTCCCCGCACTTCTCCATGACTCCATCCCTCCTCCACCTCCACTAGGATTGCCGAATCGCCCACCCTGTGGTCAAATGCACGTACTGCCGTACGGAGTTCCAGCAGGAGAGGCACGTGAAGTCACACACACAAACACGCACACGCACACACACAGTCACACACACACACACACACACACACACACACACACACACACACACACACACACACACACACACACACACACACACACACAGAGTCTGGTGTTGGCTTAGGATCCTACGATCCTGGGTTTGAATCCCGGTCGATCGCCGAATTAACGCCAGGGGGGTTGACTCAGCCTGTCATCCTTCTGAGGTCGGCAAATTGAGCAGCAGCTTGCTGGGATGAATGATCACGGTGTGTACCCCGATTTACAATAGGTACACCGTATCCCTGCGCATCGACTGAGGGTTGGCGCCAGGAAGGGCATCCGGCCATAAAAACATTGCCTCAAACAGGGAACCATGAGGTCATGGGGCCCGCAAGGCTAACCCCCGCTCTAGCGGGGAAAAATGGCCTTAAAACGATCATCATACATGTGTGTGTGTGTATATATATACACACATACATATATACATATACGCACACACATACTTGCATACAGACGTATATGCACACACACATACATGCAAAAATACATATATACACACCTACATGCATTTATGCACACATACGTGCGCATATATATATATATATATATATATATGTATATAATATATATATATATATATATGTACATACATACATACATACATACATATTAGGTGTACCAGAAAGTAGTTTTTCAAAGAGGAATACACAGCTATAAAAACATTACTTTCCAGTACACCTAATACATACGCATGTGCACGTACTTGCATACATACATGTATTACATACGCATGTACACACACACACACTTCATTACTTACACCACCAACAACTCATTTGAACCTGGATCCGCTTATGGTGTGTTGGAGGTACATACACTGTGCTATCTGCTAGTTTCATGGGTTTCTCCAAGGAAAGGCAAGTCGAGAGTGCGGTCAGCACATTATGGTTCAATGATTTGTTTAAATGACATGATCAGTATAAAACCCACACAAGAAAAGACTGTAAGAGTTTGGAACCTCTGAACCCCGAGTTCACGATTAAAAACCTTTTTTTTTTTTTCTTTCCTTGTTCTGCTGATCATTTATGATTGGTTAATGATGATCTATATAGGTAATCACCATTGTCAATGTTTAGATGGTGTTAACACAGTTGAATGAATTTATAGATCACTGCCCACATCTTGGTCTTTGAATGATGTTTGTTTAACGTCACATTTTGTCTGCAGCAAAACCAATACGATATGCAAGAAGTGTGCGCAGAACGTGAAACTCTACGGCACGGTGAGTGACGAGTGAAACCTGCAGAGTTCACCTTCTCGGGGCAAATAGGAACTCGTTCGCCGTCAGGATATTATCCAAAATGACATTTGCGGCAGGTCGTGCTCTGCTTGTGGCAGCGTTTTGTGCCTTCGTTTGAAAGGCCGACGCACTACCCGCATGATTCCCCTTCACCAAATTTGTGTCGTGGGCATGAGGTGACTTCTACATTTGTGTGGTTTTTCGCAGCCAAAGCCCTGTCAATACTGCAACATCATTGCCGCGTTCATTGGCACCAAATGCCAGCGCTGCACGAACTCTGAGAAGAAGCACGGCCCTCCTCTACCGTGCGAGCAGTGCAAGCAGCGTTGTGCCTTTGACAGGAAGGATGACAGCAAGAAGAAGGTGTGCACGCGTGATGTTTTTATGCTAAGTTTGTGCCACGGGATTTTGGGATTCCTTAACTCTTTGAGTCCGGGGCAAAACTTGCAGAGCTGAATGATTTTATTTGACGTACCATACTCTGTTACAAAGCATTGGTGCTGCCGAAGCAGTCTCTCAGCAAGGATTACACTGGGTGGTTTGCCGTTGCTTTCCCAGCGGTTGTTAGGGGCAGTAATTTGGGACTTGTTCAGGGTTCCAGCGATCGCCCGTCGGGTCCTCACAAAGGATATTGTGGCGTATTTAACGTCCAACTAATGCCAGCAGACAGGACACTCGGTCTAACGTCTGTTCGAGGGACGGCGCACACTGATGAATCACCCTGCCTCTGAAACACATGAATATATGAATGAATGATCGTTTTAAGGCCATTTTCCCCGCTAGAGTGGGGGTTAGCCTTGCGGGCCCCATGACAATCATGGTTCCCTGTTTGAGGCAATGTTTTTAAGGCCAGATGCCCTTCCTGACGCCAACCCTTGGTCACGCTCTTACGATGCGCAGGGATACGGTGTACCTATTCTAAACCGGGGTACACACCGTGATCATTCATCCCAGCAAGCTGGTACTCAATTTGCCGACCTCGGAAGGACAGGCTGAGTCAACCCCCCTGGCGTTAATTCAGCGATCGACCAGGATTTGAACCCAGGATCCTGGGATCCCAAGCCGGCACCCTAACCGCTAAGCCAACACCAGGCTACCTCTGAAACACAGGGATGACAGTTTATAGCTCGGCCGAGATTCAAACCCATAAACCCATGCAAGACAGCTTAGAAGCGAGTGTGCATACTTTGTCGGCCATCCTGCAGAGCTGAAGGGGCCACATTTATTTTGGGTGCTGAAATGGTAGAATCCATACATCCCTTCTTCGATCTTGCTTTCCCTCCTCTTGCTTCACTTTTGTCTCTCTGCCTTTTCTGCCCCCCCCCCCCTCCTCTCCTCCCTGCCCCACCCTCTTGACATCACCTTTTTTTTTTTTTTTTAAACATATAACACCTTGCACCAAGAGGGCATTGGACACATCAAACTTCCGCGACATCCACGTTGCATGATCTTCCTATTCGTTCTGTTTTAATGAAAGTACACATCATTTTGGCATGTCTCATTTTGTGTTTATGTCATGTACAACAACATCAACAACAACAGGCATTTTAAGGCCATTTTCCCTGCGAGAGCAGGGGTTAGCCTTGCGGGCCCCATGACAATCTTCTCCATTTTGCCCTATTTTCTGCATCTCCCCTTGTTAACCCCCTTGCCCGCATTTCTTCTTCCACCATCTTTAGCCAAGTCTTTCTCGGTCTTCCCCGTCCTCTACTTCCTTCTACATTCATTTCCATCACTCTTCTCAACCAGTCACTTTCATCCTTCCTCAACACGTGACCAAACCATCTCAACCTGTATCTCTTCACAGCATCCATCACAGGCTCTATTCCCATCATCTTTTGCAATTCATCATTTGTCTTCCTCTCTCTCAACGATACTCCACACATCCACCGAACCATTCGCATTTCCACCCTTTCCAGCCTTCGTTGCTGCTCTATGTTCATTACCCATGTCTCGCTCCCATAAATCATAACACTTCTCACACATGCAGCATACACCTTTCCCTTCAGCTTCAACGACACTCCCCTCCTCGTCAGCACACCACACAGTTCCCGAAACTTCTTCCATACACATCTCACTCGAGCAACCGTTGCCGAGTCTGATCCACCTTCTCCATTCAGCATGTCTCCGAGGTAGCAAAATGTTTTAACACCTTCCAGATTCACGCCGTCTCCAAGATCCAACTCAACATTTCCTCCATCTGCAGCTCCCTCTGTGCACACCTTCCACTTGAATGTAGCTGCCACACTGGTTAATGACCCTTTCAGACCATGACATTTTTGATGAACCCACCCAATGTACCCATTGTACATTGAATGGAGTTCACTCCGACACCCTTCCTGCACACAGCACACGGCCACTTCCCAGTTCTTTCCACCTCACCACATGCTTTACCACTTGCCATCACCTTCATCTTTCCGATATTCACCTTCAGACCTTTTGTCTCCATACATTCCTTCTACTTGTTCATCTTCTCCTTCAGTCCATCCATACTTTCCGCAATCAACACCAGATCATCTGCATACAACTACCACGGTAAACCCTCCTTTACGTTCCGAGCCAGCACCTCAATCACAGCTACAAATAGTAGTGGACTTAGTACCGACCCCTGATGCACTCCCACCTTCACCTCAAACTCACCACTGTTCCCGTCCTTCGTCCTTACAGCTGTGTTCGCTCTCTCGTACATTGCCATCACTACTCTGATCAACCATTCCTCCACTCCCTCAATGCCCATGTCACTACTTCACGTGGAACCCTATCGAATGCTTTCTCCAGATCAACAAACCCAAGAAACAACTTCTTTCCTCTTCTCCATGTACTTCTCCTGCAACTGCCTTACAATAAAAAGCGTGTCTGTTGTTCCTCTTCCTGGCATAAATCCAAACTGCATTTCGTCGATCTTCACATTCTTCCTTATCCTCCTCTCCAACACCCTTTCCAATACCTTCATTCCATGCTCTAATAACTTTATCGCTCCATACGGGCCACAGTCCAGAGGGTCACCTTTCCCCTTGTATAGAGGGACGAGGGTACTCATTTCCCAATCCACTGGAATGCGGCCTTCTTTCACCACCAGATTACAGATCTCTGTCATTCTCTTCACACCCCAACTTCCCGCTGCCTTCAACATATCTCCCACAACTCTCGTCGGCCCTCCCACTTTTCAACTCTTCATTGCTTTTATCGCTTCCTCAACGTCCTTCTCAGTTATCTTCTCTGCCGGTCCTAAAACTGGGTTACTCTCTATGTTGCCATCCCATTCATTCTCTGTATTCAACAGCATTTCCATATATCTTTTCCATCTTCCTTTAATTCCATCTGGGTCCACAACGATTTGTCCCACTTCATCCTTCAAGCAACTCACCCCCATCACATCACACCTCTCTTTCGCTATGTGCTTTGCAATCCTGAATACCGCTCTCTGACCCTCTTCCGAATCCAAGCGTCTCCGAACATTTTCCTATATGCCTCCTGCGCCTTTGCTTCTTGCTTCTTGTTTCTTTGCAGCCTTCTTGGCTGCCTTATAACTTTCATGCTCTGCCTTTTCTGCCCCCATATCTTTTGCCTTCTGCCACTCCTTGAACTTCTTCCTCTTCTCGTCAATCCTCTTTCCAACTTCATCATCCCACCACCATGTTTCCGAGTGCCTCGGTGGTGCTTTTGTCCATCCACATACCTCACCAACGGCTTTCAGCACACTATCTTTCATTGACATCCAACCACGTTCAAGCTCAACCACATCATCCTCTACCCTACTCAGCCTCTCTTTTAATGCCTCCCTCACTGTCACCTCTTTCAACCTCCACACCTTCATTCTCGGGTGGTACTTCACCCGCCAAGCTCTCCTCACACCTTTCACCCTTATGTCGCAGACAACCAAGTGGTGCTGTGAAACAGCCTCCTCCCCCGGGATCACCTTTGTGTCTCGGAAGTGCCCCTATCTCGCCTACGCACCAGCAGGTAGTCAACGGTTGTCGTCGACCCACCTGACGTGTATTTAACAAGCTTATTTTTCGCTTTCTGCAACTGAGTATTACAAATCAGCAAACCAGCTCCATCAGCAAACTCCAAAATCCTTTCACCTTCTCCATTCCTCACACCATATCCGTAACCCCCATGAACTCCCTCAAAACCGTCCATACTCCTTCCCACATGTCCATTTAGGTCTCCTCCGGCCACAACAACTTCCTCATCTTTCACGTTTTCCATCAGCTTCTCTATTGCACACCAGAACTTGTCCTTCTCTTCATCGCTCCGACCAACCTGCGGAGCATATCCCGAGATGACGTTCACCAAGAGCTTTTCAAACATCATTTTCACCATCATCAACCGATCACTCACTCTAGTCACACTCACCACACTGTCTACAAACTCCTCAGAAAACAGGACACCAGCACCATTCACGCCCTCCAGGTACCCTTGCCACACAAACTTGTATTTCTGTCTCTGCCTACCCTTCACCATTCTCACACCACTTCCCTTCCATCTCGTCTCTTGCACACAACATATGTCCACTCTTCTTCTGATCAATACTTCCACCACTTCTCCTGATCTCCCTGTCATTGTCCCTACATTCCATGTCCCAAACCTCAGAAACCGATCTCTACGTGGGGCATCAGACGTTTCGTCGTCATAAATGGAGTGATTTCCTCCATTGCTTCGATTGGGTTCCCCACCCTGAGTTTTGACGAGAGGGGGTGAGGACCCCCACGGTTTATGTCATGTACAAAGTCTGAAATAGTATTTGGCCAAATATATTTTGTATACAGTGTCTATGCTCATGGAGGAGTTTGAACGACGAACGAACAGGATGTAAGAGAATGGAAGGGACAAATTAGAGAGAGACTTGGAGGGATAGATCTGTTGTGATCGATGATCCACCTTTAGAGGCCATTTTTACCGCAGAGTGGGGGTTGGCCTTTTTTGGGCACCGTGGTCCCCTTTTTGAAGCAATGCTTTATGGCCGGATGCCATTCCTTCCGCCAACCCTATTAGTCGCCTCTTGCAACATACAGGGAATTAATTACGAGTGAACTGGTACTCAATTTGCCAACCTCGGAAGGATGACAGGCTGAGTCAACCAGGGATATATCTGTTGTGAAACATTTAAATCCGTGATATTTTACATCCACAAGTGACAGCGGTAGTTTGCTATTCCCACTGCTGCCAATGTACTTGGCGGCAGTTTTTATATGAATACAATTCCACTGGGGACCAACCTTCCAATTAAATTACGCAGCTTGGGGAGTGGACCGTTGCACCAAAAAAAAAAAAGAAAAAAAGGTCGGGCTGTTGAGTTTGACGGTGCCGATGGGAAACTGGGAGTAACCATGGGCACTGCGTTTATTTGTTGGCAGGTCGATGGGAAACTCTTGTGCTGGCTCTGCACGCTTTCATATCGGCGTGTGCTGCAGAAGGCAAAAGAACAGCACCGAGCCCTCGGCGGCGCATCTCATCGGGGCCTGCCCGATGACAAGCACAGCCGTAGAGATCCACCTGCGAGTCGACAGTAAGTCTGTTTGCATTGACACAACCTGCTCGATGCAGCTACTCGTATCCTTCGATTTGATTGCTGCATTTGGTGTGCCGTTACATTTTCCCATTTCGCAGCCACAAGTCCCCAGGTCCAGCCTCTCAGAATGACACTCCGCAGAAGAAACCCAAGCTAGATTTGAAACCCAGTAATGGTGACAGGTGAGCATTGCCAGCAGCCCGAATGACTTTCACATTGCTACTGTAATTGGGCCACACCAAACCGAGCATGTGTCCAACCGCAGCCTGACAGGGGACACAATGGTGGATTCGGCTGGAACAGACAACATAATCCTCGTGACACAGCTGAAGGAGGAACTGGCTCAGTTGAAGAAGGTGGTGCAGCAGAAAGAACAGCACATCTTGGAGAAGGACAGAAAGGTGGGAGAATAGTCATTCATCTGAAAGTTGTTTTGATTTGAATTGTTGGGTACGGTGGTATACCAGGGATAAGGACATATAGTCTGGCCTACCAGTGGATGTGTGTTAAAGTTTTACCAGACAGCTGTTTGAAAGATCTTGACTCTAATCTTCTGGAAATTTGCCACGTCACCATCATATGGTCGATTTTACTCCTAAAATCCAACTGCCTCACATACGACTTGCATGGACGGGTTAATCTGCCCACTCAAGTTAAAAATAGTACGTCCCTGTTTTGTGCTGCAGTCCAAAAGCCCTCGGGGCACCCTTGGATGTGTACTGAAGGCTATAAAGGGCAAAACTGCTCAAAATTTCCTCAATAACCAGCTCACTAAATAAGCAAACTAGATGGAATTCATAGAATACTTACCCTGTGCAGTCAACTTGGTGCGAGCCAACTCTTCTGTTTTTGAAGGGCTTTTTCTCTGATCCAATATGGCTGGCTGCCAGACCACGTGAGCGTTGACATCATAAATGTACAATCTCCAATATAATCGTTCCGTCGACCATGCTCAACAAATTTCAAACTGATCGGACAAAGCGTTGTACATGTCAAATTATGACGTCATAATTAAGGCGCCAATGACGTCAACATTGACGACACTTATTCCCCCTGCGGAGTTCTTTACAATGAGCCACATTTCAGTTTTTCCATGGAGCAGTTTCGGAGATACAGAGGTACAACGTTTTTTGTTTTTTCCAAGATGGCGCCTGTACCATGTGACCTATGACGTCATAATTGTCATTAAAAATTCTACAGGAGGAGGCGCTCCTGTTGTAGAAAATTTCGTGTCCATCAGACCAACAGTTGGAGAGAAAAAATTCATACTGACCGCATCAAGCGTTATACTTGTCAAATTATGACGTCATAATGAAGGCACCGATGACATCATCATTAACATATGTTCTTCCCCATGCGGAGTACTTGACAATGAGCCATGTTTCAATTTCTTTCCATGGAGCGGTTTCGGAGATATGGAGTTGCAAAGTTTTTCCAAGTGGGCGACCATTACCACGTGACCTTTTTTTTTTTTTTTTTTTTTTGTTTGTTTGTATACAAGATCGAGGCTCGTGAAAGAGCTAACATTAATCACACAAGAAGACAAACCGACACACAAAACACAAAAAACAAGGGGAGCGGCAGACAAGATGGGGAGAGAGGGGGAAGGACACAAAAGAGAGGGGGAAGAGGGGGAAGGACACAAACACAACATTTGAGAGCAGGGACATCGGGAGGACTTGGGGGGAGGTGGGAGAGAAAGAGAGAAAGGGGAATTAAAACATATGAACACTGCAAGGACTCTGGGGTGAATTACCGGGGGTAGAAAAGATCAAGGTTTTCGATGGGGGAAGATAAGAGATGGTGGTGAACAGCTGTTTTAAAGACCTGGAGGGAGGAGTGGGATTGAAGGGAGTGGGGGAGTTTGTTCCAGAGGCGGGAGAAAAGGGGAATGAAAGAGTGAAGGTGAGCAGAGAGCCTAGACTTTGGCAGTTTAACCATAAGAGGGTTGCAGGCAGATCTTGTGCGACCTGAAGGAATATTGGGGGGACAGAGCACAGAGAGAGCTGGGGGAGCAAGGCCGGAGAGGAGTCGGTAGAAGACAGAAAGACCACCAACCTGCCTGCGGTGAGTGAGTGAAAGGCCCTCGGCGTTGACTACATCGCAGGAGATTCCAATGATTCTGAAAGCTTTGGCCTCAACAGCGTGAAGCCGAGCAAGGTGAGGGGCAGGAGCACCAGCCCAGAGGGGGGAACAGTATTCCATTGAGCTGCGGATGAAAGCCTTGTTTGTGGTGAGGAGCTCAGGTGTGCCAAGGAAGGACTTCGCACGACGGAGGATGCCCAGTCGGCGACTGGCTTTGGAGGCCAGCTTGGAAATGTGGTTTTCCCAAGAAAGATCATGGCAGATAGTGAGACCCAAAAGCTTGAGCGACAGAACTTCTTGGAGAGGATTGTTGAGAAAGTAGATGGGAGGGTTGTCCAGTCGGTCCTTTCGGAGAGACATTGTTAGAGTGTGAGATTTGTCAGGATTGAAAGACATGTTCCACTTGTTTGACCAGTCTGTGATTTTGTCCAGGTCTGCAGAGTGAGGAGGCTGCAGACTGCCGATCTGAGGGATGAGGAATGGAGCGACAGAGAGTAGAGTCGTCAGCAAAGAGATAGAGAGGATTTTCAAGAGAGTCAGAGAGATCATTGATGAAGACCAGAAAAAGCACAGGGCCCAGAACACTACCTTGGGGAACTCCAGCCTGAACAGGAAGAGGAGATGAGAGAAACCCATTCAGGGCCACATGTTGACTACGACCAGAGAGGAAGTCCGCCAGCCATGCGTGGAGATTTCCATGGATACCAAAGGAGGAGAGTTTGGAGAGCAGAGCAGGGTGCCAGACCGTATCGAAGGCACGTGAAATGTCAAGGGAGACAGCTCTAATTTCCTGTTTGGCGTTGAGGACCTCCATCCATTGTTGAGAAAGCAGAAGCAGCATGTCCAGAGTAGAGTGACCAGGTCTGAAACCAAATTGATGATCAGAGATCAAGCCATTGGAGAAGAGGAAAGATTTAATATCTGAAGCAATGATGGATTCCATGACTTTGCTGATAATTGGGAGAAGGCTGATTGGTCTGTAGTTGCTGGGATCTGTTTTTGCACTTTTTTTGTGCACCTATGATGTCATAATTAACACTAATCATAGGGGCAATACCCCTGGCGCTCACTTGGTAGAATAAACAGTATACTGCACCGACTGAGGGTATTTTAAACCAATTTCAATGGTTGCTAGAAGACAGGGCAGCATGTAGAATCATATTAACATAATCATAACACTTTCAACAAACAAAAAAATACCTATTTTGGGGGGCAACCCCACCCTCCTCCAATCCCATATACCTCCTAAGACCCAAATTTTTCTAATGCCTTGAATAAACATTGGTAGATCATGGGTGATTAAGGTTGTGGTGAAGTTTCATCGAAATTGCATGTGTAGTTTCTGAGGAAAAAGCAAATATCTATTTTGGGGGACAACACCCCCCCCCCCCCCCCCCTCCCGTAGATCCCTGAAGGGGCAGATTTTCTTAGTGCCGCGAACAAACTTTGGTACAGCACGGATGGTGAAGATTGTGGTCAAGTTTCATCGAAATCATGTGTGTAGTTTCAGAGAAGAAAGCAAATATTTTGGGAGGTCAAACCTAAAAAATTATCGTTGCCAAATCCGAATCTTCACCAAAATGTAATCATTTCGTCCGTGACGCATGCACAACCTTTCTGCCTAATTTCGTCTGAATCCGTCCACAACGTTTTGAGATATCCTGTTCACAAACAGACAGGGGTGAATACAGAATCTCAGTCCACATTCGGTGGCGGAGATAAAGATTCATATTTTAGGGGTTTTTTCTTTCAAGTTTGTCTGATTTTGAAATGTGGATTGGGCTATAGACCTTGTCCCTCAGTGAAACTGCTTTTGAAACTTGAAATTAACTTTTGAAATTGGAAATGCTTCATTTTTAGCTCACTTGGAATGAAGTTCAGGGGAGCTTATGTGATGGCGCGTCGTCAGTCCGTCACTAAACACTTGCAACTTCTTCTCTGAAACCGCTGATGGGATTGTGACCAAACTTGGCACAAATGATATTTGTTGTGTTGTGACTAAAGTTTGTTCACGGAATTTAAATAATCGGGGTCTAAGGGGTCTACCAGGGGTCAAAGTGGATCCAGGTTTGACCCCCCAAAATAGGAATTTGCTTTCTTCTCTGAAACAACACACACAATTTCGATGAAACTTGACCACAACCTTCATCACCCATGCTGTACCAAAGCTTGTTCACGGCATTAAAAAAAAATCGAAGTTTAAGGGGGTCTACGGAGGGGGGAGGTGAGGTGGTCAAAGTGGACCGAGGTTTGACCTACCCCCCAAAATAGGAATTTGCTTTCTTCTCCGAAACTACGGATATCTCAAAAAGTCTCCGAAACTACCGAAACTACGAAACTACTTCTCCATAACTACGACTTCTCCGAATTAACAAGATTTCTCATTTATGGTTTTATTTATTAATTAATTATCAAGCTCTAGTCGACCTTTTCAGCCAGAATTTGTGATTATGCAAACAGATGGTTATGGATTGTTGCGTGCATAAAAAATTGTTTGGTTACACATGCACAGCTGACCGAACTGAAAGCGGACTCGCAGTACCAGGAGAACTTGATTCGGACAAAAATGAACAACATGGAGAAGGCACACAAGGAGACAGTGGAGCAGTTTCAGGCAAGTGACTCTCCCTGAAGTTTTAGTTTCAATTTGAAGGATCTTTGCAAGTATTGATCCCATTCACGTCGCTTATACTTTGAGTGGAAGACCCATTGCTATGGTTGTTTGATCTAACTTGCGGGCGCTCTCGCCCAGAGGACGGGAGTACCGTTTTCGGCCCACCTTCGGTGGACAAATTGCTGCCATATGTTCTTGAAAATGCATTTCTATTTTTTTTGTCATTTTTGAAAGAAATTTTATTGATCACATCATATAACGAAGGTGATTTGTAATACCGGATGCCACCAAAGGTGGCGCTATTTCCGCCACGTCAATTTTGGAGCTTCGGTAACATCCACATTTGCTATATTATAGTAAGAACATGTGGTGCGTTAGTAGTGTTCAAGCTGTGGGACAAATTAGGTTCCTTTTATCCGATTTCAGATCAAGGTTCGAGAACTCATGAAGCAGGTTTCCAGCCTATCCAAGGGGAAGAAGTTTGAAAAGTCCTTTGTGTGCGTGACGTCGCCCTGACATCGGCACCAAAAGGCATTGCAAAGGCTTGGCACACCTCTCAGGCTCCACCACTCACCTTTGCGGATAGTTAACATCTCAAAAGTTAACATTGCCATTTCAAACGTGGCTGTGTTGTTCTCGGTTTCTATTGGAGAGGCTTTCCTCGAGCGGGGAGAGGTTCATGCAGCCGATGCTCATGGTACCTGTCGCGGTGTGTTGCCAAGCAAAATCACCTGGCACGTGTCCCTCGTCGGCTGCTCGGAATTTTAATGGAGAACGGTGTGAATGCCCTCATTGCATGATGCTAGCATGCTTTAACCATGCTCACCTTTCACGCACTCATCTTGGTTTTCCTTTTAAAACAACTCTTTGTGAGAGGAGACACAGCGTATGGAAGGAACTCCTTTCTACGGGGCAGAAACACAAACTTTGACAAAGATCCGTCATCGCAACCGTAAAACGGAAAGTTGACGACAAAGATGTTACCTGCACTAAAAAGGAAAGGGTTTTGCTGGGACCCAGGAACGTTTTGCAGTGCAATTTTAATCGAAAATCGTTTATATTCCACACATTTATCAGATTAAGAAAAAAAAGAAAGAAAATGCGTAGCATAACTTACATATTACTATGGTTACCGCAGGAGTGTGACAAGTACCTCATCTATGTGTACTCGGTTTGGCAAAGTAATGGCGGTTGCTGGGAATTTACCGACTGGATAATTGTTATAATGTGGAACGGGGTGAACAGCTGTGGGCGGGGCAGAGCATTTTGCGACGTCGCCTTATGGGGGTGGTGCCACGAGGTTTTACCACGCCCACCCATGACCCACACGTGCGTCTAACGGCCCCGCACTAACACGCACACCAATGGGCAATGGGGAAGAGCGATTGTACAAAGCTTTTCATTTGCTATTTTTGTTTTATAATCCTGTTTTTGACCGGTGACTTTTATAAAAGTTGTAATGTTTTTATTTGATGTGGTTTCTTTAAATAAATGGGTCAGGACTTTGATCTTGTTTTTGTTGTATTTTCCTAAGGTGCGAACAATTTTTTTTTTTTTTTTTCCCGGTACCAGTACCAGAGCCGCCACTTAATTCTGACTTTCCCCAGAGGGATTCATACCCATATGGAGCCTCCTCCCACGGAGGCCACCCCGTGACCAATGATTCCACATCCACAAACACACAGCTATTCCAATCGTAGAGGGAATGCCTCGATCTTCACCATATACTGCTCATCTATTCATTCTGCAAGGAGAAGGAGGGGACAGCACTCTGAGCCTAGGCTGACACATATTGTTGGCAGGAACAGGTGGTGTGCCCTTCCGATCCTTCACATGTCCCAAATGACCACATGCAGGCACACAGCCTTCCTGAAAGGTCAGCCAGGCCAAACGCGCATCCCAATGGTTCAGAAATTAAAAATTAAAGCCATGTCCCTCAAAGACATGTTCCCCTCTCCCCATTCTCCTTTTCTCTTCTCCCTTCTTTTCTTCCCACTCCCTTCCTCCCCCTCCTCCGTTCTCCATTCCTTCCCCTTCTCCATAAACTTTCTCCCCCCATGCATTCTTTTCTTTCGCTCCCTCTCCATATCTTCCCCTTCCCATTAATTTCTTCCCCTTCCTTTCTCCTTTTCTTCCTCCCATCTTGCCCTTCCTTCCTCTTGCTTTCCATTCTCTACCCAATCACTTTCTTCTTCCCACCCAATCGTTCCTACTTTTTTTCCTCCCCCTCTCCTCTTTCCAGAGCTGGTAGTATAATGATTCGAGGGTCCGCTGTGGGTCTCAGAAGTCAGTGGTTTAAACCCCAATTGAGTGCTGCCTCCTTGTTTGATCCTCCGCAATTAAAAGGACAGAGCATAGCCAAACAACCATAGGTTGGCAACACTATCACAGGCTTTGATGGACCGAATTATCTCCACCTGTCAAATTCCTAGGAAAGGAACATGTATTTATTTTGGTCATTCACTTCTTCCCTGGTGTTGGCTTGGCGGTTAGGGTGCCGGCTTGGGATCCTAGGATCCTGGGTTCGAATCCCGGTCGATCGCTGAATTAACGCCAGGAGGGTTGACTCAGCCTGTCATCGTTCTGAGGTCGGCAAATTGAGTACCAGTTCAATGGTAATTCCCTGCGTGTCGCAAGGGGCGACCAACAGGGTTGGCGGCAGGAAGAGCATCCGGCCATAAAACATCGCTTTAAAAAGGGGACCACGGTGCCCGAAAAAGGCCAACCCCTGCTCTGCGGGGGGAAATGGCCTCTAAAGGTGGTTGGTCATTCACATCTTCCCCAGCTCCCTACCTTTTCTTAGTCTGCAGAAGCCGATGATGCAATACGAGCTATGCTTTTGGAGTGGGCAAGGAAACGGATCGTGTCTAAAATGTGTTCCTATCGGCATGTGAACAGTATAAATGAAGATGTAAGCTGAGAGAGGAATAAAAATTTCAGAAAAGAGCAATTTATCACTCACTTGCATGAGGGACATGAACGTTTGAGGTTTGTCTGCCCCAGTTAACAAAATATGCAAATGGTAAATGTTGGTATTCTACGAGAGAGGTGGGCAGGGAAGGGGCAGGGAAGAGGGAAGGGGGTGAGGTAAAGAGGGGGAAAAGGGAAGGAGGTGAGGTAAAGAGGGGAGAGGGAAGGAGGTGAGGGGAAGAGGGAAGGAGGTGAGGTAAAGAGGGGGAAAGGGAAGGAGGTGAGGTAAAGAGGGGGAGAGGTAAAGAGGGGAAAGGGAAGGAGGTGAGGTAAAAAGGGGGAAAGGGAAGGTGGTGAGTTAAAGAGGGGAAGACTCACCCAACCCATCACCCGTATCTTGACCTGTTGGTCAATATCCTGTCTGGCATTGCATGCATGAAGAAAACACTGTCAATAGGTCAGCTGGCCCCCGCAGTCAGCAGTCCCAACAGAGGACAACTCATCTCCATCGACTGGAGTTTTTTTGTATCATGCCCAAAATTATACTTCGTTCCCTGCAAATCAGACGGTGTTCCTTGAAGCAAAATTTAGATGTTTTAGCCCTCCGCTGTCGTTTAAAGGATGGGGCTTCACCTGATCATTTCAATCGTCTCTGTGTCAGAGTCTGTGAAGCATATGATGAAACACAGTTCCTTGTGACATATAATGGTAACCTGGTCGTCACTTTCTAATCGTCTCTCCAGACCCACAGCTCGACCATCCTGCCTTGCACTGCGATCTGGTCGGGCAGTGATCATTGGTTTGCCCATTGGTCCTCCACATGGCTTGAAGTAACATTTGTCCATTGTGTAGTCCAATGCAGAATCAGTTTGCACCAAACAAAACATTTGTATTCGGTCAGGGAGAACAACGTATCTATTTTTATGAAGGGCATCATCTAGTTTAAACATTAATAGGGTGAAGTGAAGTCGGATTGTAAATTTAATTGTTTCATAAGAATCGTTGACCCTGAAAATGTGGATATGGAGACACCTTTTCTGTGAAGTTTGGTTCAGAACTTACCGAGATACAAGCTAAATTAGTAATCTCTGTATTGGTGGCAGCTAATTTGCATATTAATGGTTTTGGTAAAAAATTCTCAAGGGTTTCAAGGTGGCACATCACGGAATATTAATATGGGGGGGAGGGGTTCAAAGGTCATGAAACAGCCAAAAAAAACGTGTGGACGCTAATGCATGGTACCCCCTTCGGACTGCTGGACCAATAGTGTTTATCTGGGATTGTCGTAAATGGGCCCTGGTCTCAATATGAATTGGTGATCTGAGATGAGGTCATTGGAGAAAAGGAATTCTTTCATGTCAAATGGAACGATGGATTCCATGACCTTGCTGATGATTGAAAGTAAGCTATTAGGTCTGGAGTTAAGGGGATCGGTTTTTGCACCTTTTTACCTACGCTGCCACTGAAGGTGAGCAGAGGTTATGTTTTCATCCATGTCTGTTTGTTTGTTTGTTTGTGAACAGGATATCTCAAAAAGTTATGGACGGATTCGGAAGAAATTCGGTGGAGATGTTGGGTGTGGCAAGGAAGAAATGATTACATTTTGGTGAAGATCCGGCTACTGGAATTTTTAAGTGATTCTTCACCATTGAGATGTAGGCCCAAAACAATATACTGTACACAAAACGTAAACTGTTCCGCCTGGTGGAGGTTTGCGCTCTACCAAGTGCCGTTCCAGTTTTTGTAACGCAGTGATGTTGGTTGCTTTCCAAGCAGATGTTATAGGACCTAGGGCAAATGACACCGGGTGAAAAGGGCAGAGAGAGAGGAAGTGCAATAGCAGCAGAACAGATTGTTAGGACACGTGAGCTGATGCCGCCCAGTCCAGTTGCAAAATCAGTCGAGGGTTGCCAGAAACTTCTTCACCTTCTCAGGTGCAAAAAGACACATAGCCTACGAGTAATTGGGCATGACGTTGTGGAGTGAGTACAGAGAGCGAGGGGTTTGGGACATAAGATTTTAAAGCAAACAAAGAATAGAGGCATTCAGCCTTGTCACGTGCTGAGTCGACTGTGGTGCCATTTGAAGTGAGGGAAGGGATGGAGGGGGTGCATACTCCAGAGAGAGACTTACCAAGGTCCCACTCCCACCTTCTCTGCACCATAATCCCAAAAGTTCGGGATCAGCCTTTCTGATCTGCCGTCTCCATTCCCCTGTCCTACGTTTCCTGCTCCCTCAATCCCATGCTCTTCAAATCTCTATCCACGACCTCTCTCCACCGTTGTCGTCCTCTTGATCTTTTTCCTCTAAATGGCTCATTCCATACTTTCCTGGGTGGTTCTTCATCCTTTTTCCTCATCATGTGTCCAGACCACCACAACCTAGTCTCTAATCCTTTCTGTAATACTTACATCTCCAACTCTCGGGCATGTCTCCTCAATCCTCAACCACTCAATTAGTGATACTCTGAGAATCCACCAAAGCATTCTCTTCTCCATCCTCTCCAGCAACTATTCCCTTTTTCTCAAAGTCCATGTTTCTGCACCATCCATCATAACCTGTCTAATCACTGTCTTGTGGATTTTAACCTTCAATTTTCTCGCTATCCTTCTATTCAAACACCACCACTAACCTCCTTCCATTTTGCCCATGCTGCCTTCGCTCTATCCTGTATTTCTGCTACACAATCTCCCCCTCCATTAGTGTTGAACCTCCGTGTTTGAATTTGTCCATTTATGTCAGCTCTCTTCACCCCTTATAATCGACAATGTCGACCCTCTCTACATCAGTCTTGCCACAAACCATTACCTTTGTCTTTCTCGCATTAACCTTCAATCCCTGCCTCTCTAAGTTATCTTGACATTTCAGCGCTCCTCTCTGCGGCTCTCCCTTTGGCACTGCTGTTATGACAAAATCGTATGAGAACAGGAGCTCCCAAAGTTCTCTATCTCTAATGTCACTCAGCACGTCCATCACTGTTATCGATATAAAGGGACTTGGTGCAGAACCTTGGTGTGGTCGTAGACCAACCACCACTCTAAAATACGGTGAGTCCCCATTCATTGTCCTGAACATAGCATTAGCTTCCACATACATTTCCATCACGATCCGAGCAATCTTATCTGGCATGCCCTTCTTCCTCAAGCACCAATCACTTATTTTGGAATCCTATCATATGCCTTCTCTAGATCTATGAAAGCGCAGTACAGCTTCTTATTAGCTCTCCTGGAACGAAGTTCAGGGGACCTTATGCGATGGCGAGTCATCCGTCCGTCCATAAACACTTGCAACTTCTTCTCCGAAACCGCTGAAGGGATTGTGGCCAAACTTGGCACAAATTATATTTGTTGTGTTGTGATTAATGTTTGTTCACGGCACTAAGAAAATCGAAGTCTAAGGAGGTTTACGGGGGGGGTTAAAAATGGGTCCAGGTTTGACCCCCCAAAATAGGAATTTGCTTTCTTCTCTGAAACTACACACGGTATTTTGATGAAACTTGACCACAACCTTCATCACCCGTGATGTACCAATGTTTGTTCAAGGTATGAGAAATATTGGGGTCTGAGGAGGTATATGGGTTTGGAGTTGGGGGAGGGTGGGGTTGCCCCCCCCAAAATAGGTATTTTTTTCTTTGTTTGTTCAAAGTCTTATGATTATGTTATTTCTACATGCTGTCCTGTCTTCTGGCAAACATTGAAATTGGTTTAAAATACCTTTAGTCAGTGCAGTATACTGTTTGTTCTACCAGGTGAGTGCCAGGGATATTGCCCCTATGTTTATTCTACAACAACAACAACAAACAACAGGCATTTTAAGGCCATTTTCCCTGCTCGAGCGGGTTAGCCTTGACCTTTGTTTATTATGTTATATTTGTTATTTTGTTTATCCCCTGTGTTTATTATGTCGTTTCAAAATGTTTTTAACTTTTGAAAGTTGAACATAATTTTTGACATTGGAAATGCTTCATTTTTATATTGTTTCAAAATGTTTTTAACTTTTGAAACTTGAAATGAAAGTCAGAGTTTCGGTACAAAGCCGGACTTTTATTTTTCTTGATTAAAAAGCAAATGCCTCAGATGTTGCGGATTACACATGCCATTATAAATCGAGATATTTTGGTTTATGCATGAAAATGCTGACCATGTACATCAGTGAATGCTTCCAACAGATCAGAAAATGTTGGTCTGTCTTTCTCAAACACATGCGTCGCGATCACCGGATGAGGCTTCTGGTGTTGCGGAACTCACGTACATCCGAGGTCTGTTCAGAAGTGCGAGCCCACAAGAACACTCCAACGAGGGCGCTCAAGGCTGTAGCCATTGTAACGTTCTGTCGTACCACTTGTGAAGTCTTTCCCACTCGTACTATAAGATAACACCAAATCAGTATACCACCAGACATAGGCATGGTTTTGTACGTTTAACGATATGCCGGAAATTCGGAGGGAGTAATTTTTTTTACCACTCGCTCAGTCCGTTCCACACTGCCAGCGTAATAATCTGCACCGGGTAGGTACATGTATTGAGGTAACAGGTCTAGCAATTAACATTTACTGAAGTTTAGTTATTGGTCGTTTCTGTACAACGTTGAGCAGAGACTTCTTTGATGCGACACATTCTGTTAAACATCTTTTATTGGATCTATTCATTGGCATTTGTACTCCATGCACAAAGTAACCAAAAATATCCATTCATTGCAGTATGAAGAAAAACATACAGCCGTCACATAATAAATCTTTATTACAAATTGCACAAGTTTATAATTTATTTGCATAATAACATCCTGAATGTGTCGTCAAGGTGAATTACTTCATGGATCGGGTAAGCACTTGCCCCAATTTGCTTTCACCCTTCCCAAATCACCTGTCGATGGAGATAATGGCAGCTGGGGGAGGTTGGGGTACATCAGGGAGGGGTTGGGGAATACAGGAAAGGGGGGCACGGATGAGGTTAAGAGGCATTATCTGGTGATTGCTGTAAAGCAGGTCTGTCTCCAAATGTTGGGTTCAGTTACAAACAAGTACATCACTGCCGGGGTGAACTATGAGACGGGTTCATTCGATTTTAACAAGATTTCTCATTTATGGCTTTATTTATTTATTAATTATCAAGCTCGAGTCCACCTTTTTCAGCCAGAATTTGTGATTATGCAAACAGATGGTTATGGATTGTTACGTGCATAAAAAATTGTTTGGTTACACATGCACAGCTGACCGAACTGAAAGCGGACTCTCAGTACCAGGAGAACTTGATTCGGACAAAAATGAACAACATGGAGAAGGCACACAAGGAGACAGTGGAGCAGTTTCAGGCAAGTGACTCTTCCTGAAGTTTTAGTTTCAATTTGAAGGATCTTTGCAAGTATTGATCCCATTCACTTTGCTTATACTTTGAGTGGAAGACCCATTGCTGTGGTTGTTTGATCTAACTTGCGGGCATTCTCGCCCAGAGGACGGGAGTACCCTTCTCGGCCCACCTTCGGTGGACAAATTGCTGCCACACGTTCTTGAAAATGCATTATATATATTTTGTTGTTTTTGAAAGAAATTTTATTGATCACACCATATAACGAAGGTGATTTGTAATACCGGATGCCACCAAAGGTGGCGCTATTTCCGCCACGTCAATTTCCTACATCCACATTTGTTATACTAGTACACCCGCACACTACGGGAGCGGCAGGAAGGGTCATTCATCTTTGGGGTACATAGATGACAGTCGATCTATGGTCGGGTCTCAATAACTGGGTGTGTGTTCATTTACCAAGTATCTTGTGGCGAGATCGCCAAGTGGTTTAAGCATTCGAGCAAGCATTACATTCAAAAAACCGTTAAGGAACGGCTGGCTTGGCAAGTGCTAGCTAGCTGCTTGGTAAATGAGCACAACCTGGGCATCCTCCCTTTCAGTTTGGTGTTAAACAGCAGGAGCGAGTTTCAAAAGGCCGCCACGAAAAACGCCATGTTAGCGCCAGGAAGGATCCTGTTATTAACCCAACCCTAGTGGGGTATATAGAGTACAGTAGATCTTCACTCAGTTCTGTAAGTAAAACCTACTTCACGGATGTCGGGATTCCTCCACATTTCTTTATTTAGTGTTATAAACAGCATTAGCGACTGTTTAAAAAGCTAATCATACGTTTTTGTGGTTTATAATATTTTTCCTTCTGGTAGAGGCCGTTGGGCCGTTGCTCCCACGAAAACGCCATGATAAGCTATTTATAAACGTTGACTCGCCGTTTGTTCAAGGAAGAAAAAAACCCTTGGGGAGGTGGGATACTAATGGTGTTAATAATGTTTTATGGGGGTGGTGAAGTTCATGCAGCCGATGCTCATGGTGCCCGTCGCGGTGTGTTGCCAAGCAAAATCACCTGGCACGTGTCCCTCGTCGGCTGCTCGGAATTTTAATGGAGAACGGTGTGAATGCCCTCATTGCATGATGCTAGCATGCTTTAACCATGCTCACCTTTCACGCACTCATCTTGGTTTTCCTTTTAAAACAACTCTTTGTGAGAGGAGACACAGCGTATGGAAGGAACTCCTTTCTACGGGGCAGAAACACAAACTTTGACAAAGATCCGTCATCGCAACCGTAAAACGGAAAGTTGACGACAAAGATGTTACCTGCACTAAAAAGGAAAGGGTTTTGCTGGGACCCAGGAACGTTTTGCAGTGCAATTTTAATCGTTAATAAGCCACACATTTATCAGATTAAGAAAAAAAAGAAAGAAAATGTGTAGCATAACTTACATATTGCTGTGGTTACCGCAGGAGTGTGACAGGTACGTCATCTGCAGTCATGGCCAAAAATATTGACACCTTTGTACTTTTTTCAAATAATGCACCATTTCTTCCAGAAAATTGTTGAAATTAAAAAATATTTTGGAATCCACATATGTATTTCTTTGGTTTGCAGTGGAACAAAACAAAAAAAGCTGAAAAAAATTACTAAATCTTAGCTTATTCCACACAGAAATCCTAAAATGTGCCGGACAATATTATTGGCACCTTTTAGAAGTTGTTAGAAATAATTAGATTTCAAGCAGGTGATTCTCCTTCACTTTGGAATTGAACTGGATAATCTGGCTAATAAATGGCTAATCCAACTGAAGGTAATCTCAGTTCCTTTCACGAAGCCTGAAACAAGTGTATCCACCCTCAGGAGAGCAACAACATGCATTTTAACGCCATTTTCCCTGCAAGAGTTGGGGTTAGCCTGGCAGGAGAGCCAGGAAACAATATCTCTCCATTCTCAAGACCGAACTCTCAAATCTGTCTCGCTCTTCCAAATCCTGGTGGCATCTGGTCAAATCTGTTTCTGGTGTTTGTTTCCCCTCCATCCCCTCCCCAAAATCCCCAAAATCTTGTGTCCCAAACCCATCTCTCTCTGTACCCATCTTACCCAGTCGAACCCAGCTGCTCCTGGACTCTGTGTCCTTCTCTCCTGACAAGGTGGAGAGGTTTTTGTCAAACCTAGACTCCGATTCTGCAATTGTACCTGACGGCATCAGCCGTGGGTCCTAAAATCCTGTTCTGCTGCTCTATCTCACCCTCTCTCTGTTCTCTTCACCCTCTCTTTTGCTCAAGATCATCTGCCATCAGCTTGGAAATCAGCCAACATTACTGCTTTACACAAAAAGGTGCAAAAACAGATCCTTGCAACTGCAGACCAATCAGCTGCTCCTAATAATCAGCAAGGTCATGGAATCAATCATCGCTTCTGACATCAAATCCTTCCTCTTCTCCAATGGCTTTATCTCGGATAATTAATTTGGATTCAGGCCAGGTCAATCTACTCTGGACATGCTGCTTCTGCTGTCTCAACAATGGATGGAGGTCCTCAATCCCAACAGGAAATCAGTGCTGTCTCCCTTGACATATCACGTGCCTTCGATATGGTCTGGCACCCCGCTCTGCTTACCAAACTCTCCTCGTATGGTATCCATGGAAACCTCCTCCACGTATGGCTTACAGACTTCCTTTCTGGTCGCAGTAAATGTGTGGCCCTGAATGGAATTCTCTCTTCTTCCCTTCCTCTTCAGGCTGGAGTTCTCCAAGGCAGTGTTCTGGACCCTGTGCTTTTTCTGGTCTTGATTAATGATCTCTTCGACTCTTTGGAAAATCCTCTCTATCTTTTTGCTGATGACTCCACTCTCTGCCGCTCCATATTCCAACCCTCAGATCGGAAGGTAGCAGTCTCTTCACTCTCTGCAGACCTGGACAATATCACAAACTGGTCAAACAAGTGGAACATGTCTTTCAATCCTGACAAATCTCACACTATCACTTTGTCTCTCCGAAAAGACCATCTGGAAAACCCTCCCATCGACTTTCTGAACAATCCTCTTGAAGAAGTTCTGTCACTCAAGCTTTTGGGTCTTACTATCAGCCATGATCTTTCCTGGGAAAACCACATTTCCAAGCTGGCATCCAAAGCCACTCCCCGCCCGGGCATCCTCCATCATGCGAAGTCCTTTCTGGGCACTTTTGAGCTCCTCACCACATTCAAAGCTTTCATCTGCAGCTCAATGGAATACTGCTCTCCCCTCTGGGTTGGTGCTCCTGCCTCACACCTAGCTCGGCTCGACGTGGTTGAAACCAAAGCATTCAGAATCATTGGAATCTCCCACGATGAAGCTGATTCTGAGGGCCTTTCTCTCTCTCACCGCAGGCAGGTAGGTGGCCTTTCTGTCTTCTACCGACTCCTCTCCGGCCTTGCTCCCCCTGCTCTGTCTGTGCTTTGTCCCCCAAATATTCCTGCAGGACACACAAGATCTGCCAGCAACCCTCTTCTGGTGAAACTGCCAAAATCAAGACTCTGCTCACCTTCACTCCGTCAATCCTCTTTTCTCCCGCCTCTGGAACAAACTCCCACACTCTCTTCAATCCCACTCCTCCCTGCAGGTCTTTTAAACAGCTGTTCACCACCATCTCTTGTCTTCCCCCATTCAAAACCGTGATCTTTTCTACCCCCGTTTAAACACCCCAAATCCGCCTCTTTCAATCCGCAACTTCTTTCCTGAAATTCCTAGTGGTGTTCATTTGCTTTATGCCATGTATCCTTCTCTCCTCCCCAACCCTCCCCCTTCCACAGATATATTGACATCCTTGTTCTCTACTGTTGTTGTGCTTGTGTGCTCCCCTCTCTCCCCCTCTTGTCTTCCACTCCCTTCATTGCCTGTTTTATGTGTCTGTGCATCTTTTCCTGTTCAATGTGTTAGCTCTTACACGAGCCTCGATTCTGTATTTCAAAAATAATTTTTTTTAAAAACTCACCTGTGGTGAGTTGCAGGTGCCTGCAATATTAAAATCACTCATTCAACCAGTTTGAATAGAGAGAAGGAGTCATTCTGCTGTTTTGTGTCACTGTGTGTACCGCACTGAGCATGGAGAAAAGAATGAAACCCAGAGAATTGTCTGAGGAGGTCAGACACAAGATTGTAGCTAAGCATGGACAATCTCAAGGCTACAAGTCCATCTCCAGAGACCTTGATGTTCCTGTGTCCATCATATGCAATGTTGTCAGAAAGTTTCAGGCCCATGGCACTGCAGCCAGCCTACCTGGACATGGCTGCGAGAGAAGACTTGATCGAAGATTGCAGCGAAGGATTGTTCGAATGGTGGAGAAAGCACCTCGATCAACTGCCAAACAGATTCAAGGTGACCTTCAGACACAAGGTACGACAGTTTGAACGCGCACCATCTGTCACCAACTCGATGAAAGAGGGTTCTATGGTCGGAGACCCAGGAGGACCCCAAGAGAGAGAGAGACAGAGAGACAGAGAGACAGAGAGACAGAGAGACAGAGAGACAGAGAGACAGAGAGAGAGAGAGATAGATAGATAGATAGATAGATAGATAGATAGATAGATAGATAGATATATAGATATATAGATATATAGATATATAGATATAGATATAGATATAGATATAGATATACATACATACATCAGAAAGCCTGACTGGAGTTTTCCAAATCACACCTGAACAAGCCAAAATCCTTCTGGGAGAATGTCCTGTGGACAGATGGGACCAAATTAGAGCTTTTTGGTGAAGCACATCATCTCTATGTTTACAGAAAACAAAATGAAGTCTTCAAAGAAAAGAACACCTTCCCTGCAGTCAAACATGGAGGAGGTTCAGTGATGTTTTGGGGTTGCTGTGCTCCCTTTGGCACTGGGTGCCTTGAATGTGTGCATGGCATCATGAAATCAGGAGATTACCAAGGCATTTTGGAGCGCAATGTTCAACCCAGTGTCAGAATGTTGGGTCTCCGTCGAAGGTCATGGGTCTTGCAGCAGGACAATGACCCCAAACACTTCAAAAAGCACCCAGGAATGGTTCAAGACAAAACGCTGGACTGTTCTGAAGTCGCCAGCAATGAGTCCAGATCTAAATCCCATTGAACACCTGTGGGTGGATCTGAAAACAGCAGTTGGGAGAAGGCACCCTTCAAATCTGGGAGAACTGGAGCAGTTTGTACAAGAAGAGTGGGCCAAACTGCCAGTAGAGAGGTGTCGGAAGCTCATCCATGGCTATAGGAAGCGCTTGACTGCAGTTATTTTGTCCAAAGTCTGTGCTACCAAATATTAAGTCTCAGGTGTCAATAATTTTGTCAGTCATTTATTTTTATTTTCTGATTTAAAAGGATATATTAAGTTCTGAATCAAAAACAAAGGTTCTGTAATATTATCCGTGAAATAAAGAATTGTGGAGACCAAATACTTTTGTCAATTTCATTTTTTCCGAGAAAATTGTGAGTTATTTGAAAAAAGTGCAAGGGTGCCAATATTTTTAGCCACGACTGTATGTGTACTCGGTTCGGCAAAGTAATGGCGGTTGCTGGGAATTTACCGACTGGATAATTGTTATAATGTGGAACGGGGTGAACAGCTGTGGGCGGGGCAGGGCATTTTGCGACGTCGCCTTATGGGGGTGGTGCCACGAGGTTTTACCACGCCCACCCATGACCCACACGTGCGTCTAACGGCCCCGCACTAACACGCACACCAATGGGCAATGGGGAAGAGCGGTTGTACAAAGCTTTTCATTTGCTAGTTTTGTTTTCTAATCCTGTTTTTGACCGGTGACTTTTATAAAAGTTGTAATGTTTTTATTTGATGTGGTTTCTTTAAATGAATGGGTCAGGACTTTGATCTTGTTTTTGTTGTATTTTCTTAAGGTGCGAACAATTTTTTTTTGCAATTGTAGTGGATTTGTGATAACAACCATGGCACACATACAAAGTCTGTTCGTCGTAGGCCCTATGGAAACAATAAACCTTTATATATTGTATATAGTTTGCTGCATCGATTAATAGGAATTAGACCTGCTCTGCTTCCTGGGTTGATACGAGGAGCTTTTTTGCCAACACCACCAGGTTCTCCTTCCAGTCTACGCGAGGAGCACCACATTCGCTTGGCGTGTCGTGGTCATCGCCGTGTTCACGATTTGGCTCTGAAAAAAATCCAGATGATCTACATCAGCGTTTGTTTCACTCTCAATGTTGTCCGTTCATTGAGAGTGAAAACCGTCCATTCCCCTTTTCACCTCTGCATGCCATTCTCCATTAATCCTTGTTTTAATTTATTTTTGGACTACTTGAATGGTCGCGTCATACAAGTGCAAAACAGATGCTAAGCAAAGATTTCCTCGATTATGCACTTGCGTAACTTACGTTGGAGTTTTGTTAGGATGGTTATCAGCAACTGCTGCTCAGGCTGCGTGAGTGCACAAAGGCCTCGTTCCCTGCTGTTCCACAAAGTCTGGCAGACCAGGAATGCGAGCTGATCGTTTGTGGCTCCGGTTTTCACCAGACACACCACCAGCCTAGGCAAGATGACACCACATGGCTTCCTCTACTAATGTCTATCTACGCATATCAAGCTTCCCAACCCGACGCCGTTACCTGTTGATTAGGCGGTGCGTCTCCAGCATTGGTTGGGCATCAAGATCCGAGGAAAGGTTGAGCAGAATGCCACAGGCCAAATAACAAATGTCCGAGTTGCCCGTGTCCATGAGGTCGAGCAATAATGAGTGGACTGCAGAGGGATGGGTTGAGGAACAAATATAGCACAGCTTTGACCATGAGCAATAAAGGTGCAGTGCTGAAAAGTATAATAATACCTGATCTGATGTACTTCATTGCCATGAGATGAGGACCATTTTAATCAAAACTCCATCGGTTCTGATAATCAACAACTCTTATTAAAGCATTTCATACCATTATTCATGTCATTGCTTTGTTAACTAGAATGGTATTCCGTGAAACGCACCCCTCCAGGCTCAACAGTTTACATTCTGTATCGCACTGATGGGCCGGATGAGCATCCGCACCTGAACCAAAATCCAAGCTTGTTCTTGTCACTTACTCAACTCACCCACCGAGTTTCGTCCAAATCCGTTCAAATCCATCCATACTTTTTTTTGAAATAACATGCTATATGTAGTTTTTGGCCCTATTTATCAGTGGTGAAGAATCACTTAAATTCTAGTATCCGGATCTTCACCAAAATCTAATCGATTAATCATCGTCGCACATCCAACCCGTCCAACAAATTCCATCCGAATCCATCCATAACATTTTGAGATATCCTGCTCACAGGCAGACAAAACAGACAGGGACGAATACATAGCCTCTGTCCACCTTTGGTGGCGGAAGTAAACATCAGACGAGAGAGAAGCAATGTTTAATGGGAATTTAAGTGATGTGATGTCATCTGTGTATTCGAGTTTTAACATCTGGTTGTAATGAAGTAGGGGCTCTTGGATAAGGTACCATTTGATTTCAGGAGGAGTGTCCTCACAGGTTGCGACCGTGACAGGTTCCCGAAGGTGCGCAAGATCTCCAACATCACCTCCATGCCTGCGTTTTCCAAGAGCTTCAGAAGCACTGAATCGACGACAGGAAAATTGTGGAAACATAGAAGGTGAAATAAAGCAACACGTTCTTCACTCTAGCACGCACATTCATTCCCCCCCAGTGGATCTCCCTTCCCAGGCTAATAATTTGTTGCTTTAAACTCCGCCTCGAGATCTCTTCCACTTGAATTTGTTCCTCTGTGGGTTTTTTTTTTTGGGTTTTTTTTGTATACAAGATCGAGGCTCGTGAAAGAGCTAACATTAATCACACAAAAAGTCAAACCGACACATAAAGCACAAAATAAGGGGAGCGGTAGACAAGATGGGGAGAGAGGGCGAAGTACACAAACACAACATTTGAGAGCAGGGACATCGGGAGAAATGTGGGAGGGGGAGGGCTTGGGGGAGGTGGGAGAGGTATAAAACATATGAACACTGCAAGGAATTCCAGGAAAGAAGTTGGAATTTCAAAAAAGTGTATCTGGGGGTGAATTAGCGGGGGTAGAAAAGATTAAGATTTTGGATGGGGGAAGATAAGAGATGGTGGTGAACAGCTGTTTTAAAGACCTGGAGGGAGGACTGGGATTGAAGGGAGTGGGGGAGCGGTTGCTCACGATGGGTGAGGGTCATTTGACTTTTGCAAATCTATGTTGCCACTGAGCTGTTAGAATGATTCTGCTAGATGCCTCTAAGCTGTCTAGCCTGGGTTTGAATCTCAACCCCATTACAAACTGTCATCCTGGTGTTTCACATGCACGGTTATTCATCGGTGTGTGACGTCCCTCGGATGGATGTTAAACTTGGCATCCCGTCTGCCGGCATTAGTTGGACGATAAAGACCCCCATCCCCACCTGGTGTCGTCCTTCACCCTTCAAAAATAGAATGGTGCAAATAGCCAGGCTGGACAATGTACGTTTAGTATCCCACTGATAGCCCGGAACTGCATCCGGGCCTGAACCAAAATTGTACGAAACTTGGTGGATGAGTTGTGTAGGTGACAAGAACAAGCCAATTGGAATTTGGTTAAGGCTCGGATGCAGATCCGGCCTACCAGTGGGATTTTGTTGTTGTTGGGAGACAAAACGTAAGCTGTTCAACATGGCGGAGGTATGCGCTTTACCAATACCAAGTGCCGTTATAATTGCTATGTATCTTACCTGTGATGTGCCACAGGTCTACAAGAGCTCTGCGTGGTTGTTGTTCTTGTTGGAGGTCGATTTTTGAAATGTGAAGCTATTGGTCAGACAGAGGCCGGCCCCACCCGCATTTGTCGCTCGACTCCACCCGCCATGGCACGCAGGCAAAATAATATGGCCGCCATCTTGGTTTTCTGGTGGGCCTAACACAATAAGCCTGTACGTCTCTGCTGATTATACACCACTTGGGTTCATCGCGTCAGATTTCCATTGGCTTCGTTTGGGTCGAGTGCTACGATGAGGGTTCCCGAAAGATCTAATCATATGTCGAATAAAAAGTATTAGCAAGGTTTAATCAAGCCCGTCAACATGCATGGTACATGCCTCCCTAAAGCTGTTTCTGTGGTAATCTTGTGTTAAACACCATCCGCTTTCCATCAGATTTGTTACTCATGCGGTCCGCATCCATCTTTTGTTACCTCTTCCACAACTGAGTAAGATGTGCTTCATTAATTATTAAAACTGTACCACCACTTTGTGCAAATCATCTGCTCAATTTCCGTGTTCATTTTGAAAGTTTTCCCCATCAACTTTTGTGTTCAATTTATTTGTTCGACATAAAATAAATGTACAGTAAACTAGAAGTGTGAACGAGAGGTCCCCACATCCACCCGTAATTTGCATTCGCAAAGGGGCTGTTCAAAAATTACGTAACACTTTGGGGGGGGGGGGGGAGGGGAGGGAAGGAGAAGGAGGTGTATGTCCAAACGTTACGACGTTACAGGGGGTTGGTGGTGTGTTTTCATTGATGTTGCGTAGCGCTATTAACCAATGACAAACATTAACAAAGGGGGCAGAGTCAGGGGTAACTATGTCGTATGTTGTGGCCACAGCACAGCCACTGAAGTTTGACTCGTACATCCACTCCCTATAATAGCAGCAGGAAGGGTATGTTATTATCCTATCTGTGGTATATAGATTACAGTAGATCTGGGCTTAGGTCCGTGAATGTGCGATTATGCATATAATGCCTAAAGAACGTCGGGCTTCCTCCCTTTCAGTTTAGTGTTAAATAGCTGTATGGATTAATAAGGTAGGCATACAGTGCCTTCAGAAAGTATTCACACCCCTTGACTTTTTCACATTTTGTTGTGTTACATCCTGAATTCAAAATGGATTAAATTGAGATGTTTTTTGTTGCTGATCTACACTTAATACCACATAATGTCTAGGTGGAATTTTTGTTTTGGAAATTTCTACAAAATGATTAAAAATGAAATACAGAAATATCTAATTTACATAAGTATTCATCCCCTGAGTCAATACTTTGTAGAAACGCCTTTAGCAGCGATTACAGCTTCGAGTCTTCTTGGGTATGTCTGTATCAGCTTTGTAATCTGGATTTGGAGAGTTTCTCCCATTCTTCCTTGCAGATATGCACAAGCTCTGTGAAGTTGAATGGGGAGTGTCGGTGAACAGCAATCTTTCAGTCTTTCCTCAGATTCTCAATGGGATTCAAGTCTCGGCTTTGGCTGGGCCACTCAAGCACTTTCACGTTCTTGTTCTGAAGCCATTCCATTGATGCTTTGGCTGTATGCTTGGGGTCATTGTCCTGTTGGAACATAAATCTTCGCCTCTGAATCCTCCGAAGCAGGTTCTCCTCAAGGATTTGCCTGTATTTTGCTCCATTCATTGTTCCCTCTGTCCTTACAAGTCTCCCAGTCCTTGCCACTGAAAAGTTTCCTCATAGCATGATGCTGCCACCGCATTACTTCATGGTAGGGATGGTGTTTGAAGGGTGTTGAGCTGTGCTCGGTTTCTGCCAGACGTAGCGCTTTGCATCAGGACAAAGAGATCGATTTTCATCTCATCAGATCACAGAATAATTTGCCTCATGCTCTCAGTCTTTTACATGCATTTGTGCAAACTCCAGGCATACTGTCATGTCCCTTTTTCTCAGGAGTGGCTTCCGTCTGGCCACTCTGCCATAAAGCCTAGATTTATGAAGTACTGCAGAGACTTTTCCTTCTGGCAGGTTCTTCTATCTCAGCCAATAACTCTGTACTTCTGTCAGAGTGGTCATTGGGTTATTGGTGACCTCTCTGACCAAGGTCCTTCTTGCCCAGTTGCTCAGTTTGGTCGGACGGCCAGCTCTCGGAAGAGTCTGGGTTGTTCCATATTCTTTCCATTTCCTAATGATGGAGCTCACCGTGTTGGGAAATTTCAACACTCTCGAAATTGTTTTATACCCTTCCTCAGATCTTCATAGTAGAGTTTCTGCTCAAACGTGCACTGTCCACTATGGAACCTTATATAGAAAGCTGTTTCTTTCTAAATCATGTCCAATCAGTTGAATTGGCCACATATGGCCTCCATTCAAGTTGTGGAGACATCTCAAGGATGCTTAAAGAAATTGGATGCATCTGAGCTCAATTTGGGGTGTCATAGCAAAGGGGTTGAATACTTATTGACTCAAGACATTTCAGCTTTTCATTTTTAATTATTTTGTCAAAAAAATTGTAATGAAAAAATTCCACTGACATTTTATGTAGATCAGTGACAAAAAAAATCTCCTTTTAATCAATTTTAAATTCAGGCTACAACACAACAACAACAACAACAGGCATTTTAAGGCCATTTTCCCTACTAGAGCGGGGGTTAGCCTTGCGGTCCCCATGACAATCTCCTCCATTTTGCCCTATTTTCTGCATCTCTCCTTGTTAACCCCATTGCCCGCATTTCTTCTTCCACCATCTTTAGCCAAGTCTTTCTCGGTCTTCCCCGTCCTCTACTTCCTTCTACATTCATTTCCATCACTCTTCTCAACCAGTCACTTTCAACCTACGACACAACAAAATGTGAAAAAGTCAAGGGGTGTGAATACTTTCTCAAGGCACCACATATTTATGGTTTATAATATTTTTTTTGCTTCCTGTAGGGGTGCCCAATGAAATGCCGCAATAACTTATTTATTCACGTTAACACAGCGTTTGGTCAAGGAGGAAAAAAAAAACCCCCCTTGGGGAAAGGGGATATTATTAGTAATAATAATGTTTTGTCATAAACATTCATATGCTATTGTCATGACATATTGTCATGCTATTGTCATGACTAAGTGGTTTTACTTTTGTAATTAGAAGCAGCCTTGGTAAACCTCCACGATTAGCTATCTCAGCACGGAGATAGACCGTAACACTGATTTCACCCAAGGTGGAAAACCCCCCCCAAAAAATAAAAACAAATAACGTCTCTCCAACCTCCATCATGTGAGCCTTAAACCTCCTGTCAAGTTTGGTTGAGATTAGATAAGTAACGACTGAATGGAGGTCAAAAATACAGACAGACAGTCAGACACCAAGTTGCATATTTTAGTATGATGTCTAATTGTGCCTCCATGCTCAGGTATCCTTATTATTTGATCCACCAAATTTGATGTAAATTGGGCTATGTGGAGTCGCGACTTACAGCGGGATATCAGAATTTCCTTTTCTTGGAATGGTGACAGTGAGGCCAGGTTTGGGAACGAGAGGTTGTTGAATGCTGTCAGAAGGTTGAGCAGTAGTTCTTCCTGGTTTTCTCTTATGATCCTCATTTTCATCATACATTCTGCGAAGAGTTGCACATCAAACATGAACGTTATGCTTCACAGCACCTCTCTGTGCTCATCTGCTCTCTTATCACATTCATAACTTATGGTGCTCTGGATTGCGTTGGTGTGACTTGTGGACTCACCAAGCATTTGGATTAGACGCCGCACACAGCCTTTGTGTCTGGCCAGCACACTGCCTTCGGCTTCCCAAGCTGACAGGTTCACGAAAACCCGCACACACTTCACAAGCACATCGATAGCAATCTGTTTCTCCTCCCCCTTCTCCTCCATCACCTCCTCATCCTCCTCACAATCCACTTGCCCAACTTCTCTCTTTTGCGTCATATCATCGCTTTTCTTTCCCAAATGCGGCCTCAGCTTCTGTGATCTTTGACTCGAGTCGAGTTGTACATGAGTCGGAGTATAGCTGGAATTGGCCACACAAAATGTAGAGGTGTCATGTGGAGTGTGGTCATTGTATTTTCCATCATGGCATTTTTGGTTAACGGCATCAGTTGATAAATGAGGTACGGCGTGTCTTCTAACTTTACACCTTGATTTGGAGGCGAGATCTTGTGCCAACAGATTGAGACCGCCGTGTAAGGAGTAGCATTGCAAGACGTCCAGGAGCGTCTCCACACCTTCAGGACACAACGCTTTGCAGGCCACCTCGCTCATCCCTGCTAAATTGCCCAGCAAATAGCAAAGTCGCAAAACCAATCCCTAAGAAATAGCAAGGAGTGAAATTAATTAAGATGGGGGGATTACACAGTATCTAAACACTCAAAAGGGAGGACAGTGATGGGAGTACAATGCAACCTGGAACTCTGGTTAAGGTGCATCGTCACTTGTAAAATGAGTTATCTTGAAGGGCAAGTATTCGCAAAGTATGGGGTTTCAAGACCTGCTTATGTAGATTCTTCTGCAAGACTGAAAGGCAGGAAGAAGCGCAGGACACATGATCAGCCAGTTGTTTGCACGAGTCCTCGTGTGCTGAAAGTTTGCTGTGGGAGACAAAGTTTCCCTGATCGGCATCTCGATACTGAAGAATAGGCTCTCCATTGTTTAGGAACATGGAATATTCAATCGCGAGAGCATTCCTCTTGATGAGGCAACTTTTATACTGATCTTGGTGACATGGAAAGATGCGCTGAACTCAATCGTTGCTGGACCTGTCCAACAGGATGGTGCAGAGGAATCTAAACGTACCTTGGAGCTGTTTATCTTGGGTTCGAGTCCTGATCTGACTATAAACTCACGGATTTGGTGCGTTGCAGGCAGGGCTGTTGCATCACATGGTGCTCTCTCGCTCTTTCTCTGATGGGTGATGTAATCCCTACACTAACCTACAGAGGGAACTATATCCAGCGCCACAACCAAAGCCCTGAGAAAACGGTGCACACTCGTAAAGGTCTCCCGGTCTTAGATGCTGCTTTCCCTGAGACAGTTGGAGAAAGTTTTTTTTTTGTTTTTTTTTGGCAATCGGCACACACCAGCTACCGATTGCACAATAACAAAGGCAGTTACCTGAAAATGCGAATGATGTTCGTACTGATATCCCCATCACAGATGAATTGCCGTAACACTGAGCAGAGCAGTGGCAACGCAGATCTCGACTCGAACAGCAGTCGGGACTGGTGATGGTCGGCCAAGTTCCTTAATGCTGCAGTTACCTGCAAACAATAGGACAATTGGAATGGGACTTTGGGATGAGCTTTGGGGCTACCTGGTGATAAAGCTTGCACAAAGCCACCAATGAACCCACCTGTACTAACAACTGTTTGCTAATCACTGAGATATCTTCCACTGGAGTTTCAGAAGGGCACAAGGCAGCCAGAACTCCCAGAAGCCTTTGCAGGACCCCTTGGCACAGAAGATCCAAGCCAAGTCCAATGGGGCCAGCCATAAGCTTAATAGATGCGATACAGTACAGCAAGGCATTTTGCTGTGCCAGGAAATTGGCCTCTTTGAGGAATGCGAGAATCTCATCTGGCACGAGGAGGAAGAATTGGGGATCAGCGTTTAAAGGAATTAACGAACAAAAGTGTGTTTCTACACGTGTGTGCTTAAGCGGCAAATCCTTCACTGCAGAATTGCTGTTGCCAGGATTCGGTACTCACTAGTGATGCCCGTTGATTTGAACAACCAGTCGTTGCTTTTCTCGCTGGCCATCTCAAACACCAGCTTGCATACGTACACAAGGTCGTTTCCATTGATCTTCAGCTTAAATAACATAAAGGGACATTGTTACTTGCACAAGACATGAACTTTACTCTGTATCTCACTGCGGTTGGACATCCCTGATGCATGTCCGAGGGTAGAGAGGCATGTTCAATGCAACGATGATATGTTTGAATATCTTAATAATAGGAAACAGAAAAGGCAACAAAGCGTAAAACTGTGATGCGATGAACGGTTGAACAGAAAGCTTCTTACCGCAAGCAGCAACTGTGCAGCGAGTAGCGAGAGCTGTGCCGAATGCTGATTCAGGAGGGGTAGTAGGAGGCCTAGCAAACGCTGCAAGTCCGGGCAATTTGGCCCACAGTATCCTCCTTGAACCAAGGCCTTGTACAGCTGCGTACAAGCACCAGACAGTTCCCGTAATCTTGCCTCCAGTCCCTCCACTTTGTGCTGCCTGTGCACCGTATCTCTGTTTTCCACTTCCTTTTTTCTTCCCATCAATCCAATTCCATTCTTACACAACCCACTTCTCCATTTTTCTTCTGCGACGACTTCGATTTCCAGATTGCTGGCCCTCTTGTCCTCTCTGGAGCCATCCCTCTGTCCTTTTCTGTAGTTTCCCTTTTTATCTTCCACCTTTCCTTCCTGTCCCCAACCACAGTTGGCTATATCAACAGGTCCTGCAGTGCAAAACATATACCTTGCTGTTCAAGATGCAAAGAATAAGCAAGAGTGTGACTGAAAAATAGAGAACCGCACAAGCAGGCATGCAGCTGCTCAGAATAGCAAGATCTTTGGTAATTATGTGCAATTACTGCTAGTTGAGCAAACTCCAGAACTTAAAGACAAAAGGACGTTGCTTACCACTCTGTGCTAGCTCGAGCCTTAAGATAATGGGAAGCACGCTCTCCCTCCAATATTGATCTCCAGAGCTCGGGTTTCTCTCGTCCTTTAGGAAATGCTGCCTGGCTGAAAGAAACGTCAAGACGTCTGGAAAAATATCAGTCGAAGCAATATTTATGCAGAGAAACACAAAGATGGTGCCCAGTGCCTTTGCTGCTTCAGCACCGATCTGACCTTTTCCCGTGCTCAATTGCTTACCTGTTTACCGATGTGGTTGGGGCAGTCGGTGTAAGGTATTCATTGCAAGGTAAAGATGCGCTTTCCCTCTGCTCACCCTGGCTACACGTTCGAGCTCCTTGGGGTCTGGCAAGGGCGACCACTCGGGCTGCTTTGTACTCGGGCCGAGTGGGTCCGGAGGCTGGTGGAACAAGAATGAAAAGAATGAAAGCACGGGTGAAATCCCAAGGACACCGGCTAAGATTGCATTTGGAAGCTTCAATGCATGTATTAGGGCTGGCCGGATGGCCTAGACGAGAGGTATGCACACTCGCTCCTAAACTGTCCAGCCTGGGTTTAAATCTTGGCCCAGCTATAAACTGTCATCCCAGTGTTACACAGGGGGTGATTCATCATCGTGTGTGACATCCTTCAGATGTTCAGATGGACGTTAAAACTGGGCTTCCCGTTTGCCGGAATTTGTTGGTGTCCTTTGTGAAGAGAAGGAGAGCTATTGTCGGCACCCTGGCCAAATTAACTACTTAGTCAACCGTCAGACTTGGCCAGCCGGCTCGTGAAACACTCGGCCAAAAATCACCCCCGGCCAACCTCACGTGGCCATTAACGAAAGAAGAAGATACATATTGACCTCATCAGATGGCCATCTTGTTTTCTTTGTCCCTCAAGGTTAACGGATGTCTTTACAATGACGTCACATATTCCTGTCGTGTGCAGATGCCATATTAGAGGTAACAACCATTAACTGGATTAAAATTAACAGGATTAAATTATTAGAGGTAACGCCATATCAGAAGATTTTCGTATAAATCTCCACGCATGGCTTGTGGACTTCCTCTCTGGTCATAGTCAACATGTGGCCCTGAATGGATTTCTCTCATCACCCCTTCCTGTTCTGGCTGGAGTTCCCCAAGGCAGTGTTCTGGGCCCTGTGCTTTTTCTAGTCCTCATCAATGATCTCTCCGACTCTCTGGAAAATCCTCTCTATCTCTTTGCTGATGACTCCACTCTCTGCCACTCCATTCCTCATCCCTCAGATTGGCAGTCTGCAGCCTCCTCACTCTCTGCAGACCTGGACAAAATCACAGACTGGTCAAACAAGTGGAACATGTCTTTCAATCCTGACAAATCTCACACTCTTACGATGTCTCTCCGAAAAGACCGACTGGACAACCCTCCCATCTACTTTCTGAACAATCCTCTTCAAGAAGTTCTGTCACTCAATATTTTAGGTCTCACTATCTGCCATGATCTTTCCTGGCAAAACTACATTTCCAAGCTGGCCTCCAAAGCCAGTCGCCGTATGGGCATCCTCCGTCGTGCGAAGTCCTTCCTTGACACACCTGAGCTCCTCACCACATACAAGGCTTTCATCCGCGACTCAATGGAATACTGCTCTCCCCTCTGGGCTGGTGCTCCTGCCTCACACCTAGCTCGTCTTTACGCATTGAAACCAAAGCGTTCAGAATCATTGGAATCTCCCGTGGTGAAGCTGATTGTGAGGGCCTTTCACTCACTCACCGTAGGCAGGTTGGTGGTCTTTCTGTCTTCTACCGACTCCGATCCGGCCCTGCTCTCCCAGCTATCTCTGGGCGCTGTCCCCCAAATATTCCTACAGGTCGCACAAGATCTGCCTGCAACCCTCTTCTGGTGAAACTGCCAAAATCAAGACTATCTATTCACCTTCACTCTTTCATTCCTCTTTTCTCCCGCCTCTCGAACAAACTCCCTCACTCCCTTCAATCCCACTCCCCCCTCCAGGTTTTTAAAACAGCTGTTCACCACCATCTCTTATCTTCCCCGATCCAAAACCTTGATATTTTCTACCCCCGTTATTTCACCCCAGATCCACATTTTGAAATACCAACTTATTTACTGGAAGTCCTAGCAGTGTCCAAGTGTTTTATACCTCTGTTGATCTGACCGTGACCAGCACGATGGTTAACAGCTGTGCAGTGCTTCGGTGTTCACATCGATAAAATATGGGCAATAAGTCGTTTTTACCTCACCTGGAACAAAGTTCAGGGGAGCTGATGCTCGTCGTCCATCCGTAAACACTTGAAACTTTTTCTCCGAAACTGCTGATGGGATTGTGACCAAATTTTGCACAAATTATATTTATTGTGTTGTGACTAAAGTTTGTTCACGGCATTAAAAAAAGATCGGGGTCTAAGGAGGCTTACCGGGGTCAAAGTGGATCCAGGTTTGACCCCCCAAAATAGGAATTTGCTTTTTCCTCTGAAACTATACACATAATATTGATGAAACTCCCCCAAAATAGGTATTTTATTGTTTGTTTGTTTAAAGTCTTATGATTATGTTAGTATGATTCTACATGCTGCCCTGTCTTCTAGCAACCATTGAAATTGGTTTAAAATACCCTTAGTCGGTGCAGTATACTGTTTATTCAACCCGGGTGAGCGGCAGGGGTATTTCCCCTATGTTTCTCACTCATATAAGATGTCACGGCCCAAGTAGACAAAACAAAATAACTTGCGGAGAAAAGGAGTGCTCAGTGGATCGCTAACCTTATACAAGAGTGCTTCACACCATCAAAACATACTTGTATATGTTCCCACAAGTTCACATCAGGTATTTTGGCTTTTTTTTTGGTTTATGACAAAATTTGCTTGATTATACACTTGTTTTGGCTGAAATGTTTTACATTCACTGGTGTGAGTTAACACACCGTGTTGAGAAGGAAACGCACACACACACACAACCACACGTGGCCAATTCCGACAACTCCTCAACCCTCCTCCCCTACCTAAAGTGCTACCCCGCCCAAAGACTCCACCTCCCACTCCCAATCCCAACTCTGTCCCAACTTTGCTCTCCTTCTCCATTTTTTTTTTTTTTTTTTTTTGCATACTGAATCGAGGCTCGTGAAAGAGCTGACATTTACTTCACAAACAAATCAACCAGACAAACAAAATATATAAAAAGAGGGAGCGGAAGACAAGAGAAGGGGAAGCACACAAACACTTGAGAGCACACAACATTTGAGAGCAAGGAGATGTGTGGGAGGGAGAGGGCTTTGTGGGGAGGAGGCGTGGGAAGGGGGGGCGGGGGGGTGGGAGAAGTATAAAACACAAGGACACCAAGGACTTCCAGTGCAGAAGTTGGTATTTCAAAAAAGTGGAATTGGGGTGAAATTAGCGGGGGTAGAAAAGATCAAGATTTTGGATGGGGGAAGATAAGAGATGGTGGTGAACAGCTGTTTTAAAAACCTGGAGGGTGGAGTGGGATTGAAGAGAGTGAGGGAGTTTGTTCCAGAGGCGGGAGAAAAGAGGAATGAAGGAGTGAAGGTGAGCAGAGAGTCTTGATTTTGGCAGTTTAACCATAAGAGGGTTGCAGGCAGATCTTGTGTGACCTGTAGGAATATTTGCGGGACAGAGCCCAGAGAGAGCTGGGGGGGGCAAGGCCAGAAAGGAGTCGGTAGAAGACGGAAAGACCACCAACCTGCCTGCGGTGAGTGAGTGAGAAGCCCTTGGAGTTAGCTTCATCGCGGGAGATTCCAATGATTCTGAATGCTTTGGTTTCAACAGCGTGAAGACGAGCTAGGTGTGAGGCAGGAGCACCAGCCCAGAGGGGAGAGCAGTATTCCATTGAGCTGCGGATGAAAGCCTTGTATGTGGTGAGGAGTCAGGTGTGCCAAGGAAGGACTTCGCACGACGGAGGATGCCCAATCGGCGACTGGCTTTGGAGGCCAGATTTGAAATGTGGTTTTCCCAGGAAAGATCATGGCAGATAGTGAGACCCAAAAGCTTGAGTGACAGAACTTCTTGGAGAGGATTATTCAGAAAGTGGATGGGAGGGTTGTCCAGTCGGTCTTTTCGGAGAGACATCGTAAGAGTGTGAGATTTGTCAGGATTGAAAGACATGTTTCACTTGTTTGCCCAGTCTGTGATTTTGTCCAGGTCTGCAGAGAGTGAGGAGGCTGCAGACTGCTGATCTGAGGGATGAAGAATGGAGTAACAGAGAGTAGAGTCATCAGCAAAGAGATAGAGAGGATTTTCAAGAGAGTCAGAGAGATCATTGATGAAGACCAGAAAAAGCACAGGGCCCAGAACACTGCCTTGGGGAACTCCAGCCTGAACAGGAAGAGGAGATGAGAGAAACCCATTCAGGGCCACACGTTGACTACGACTAGAGAGGAAGTCCGCCAGCCATGCGTGGAGATTTCCATGCATACCAAAAGAGGAGAGTTTGGTGAGCAGAGCCGGGTGCCAGACCGTATCGAAGGCACGTGCGTGATATGTCAAGGGAGACAGCTCTAATTTCCTGTTTGGCATTGAGGACCTCCATCCATTGTTGAGAAAGCAGAAGCAGCATGTCCAGAGTAGAGTGACCATGTCTGAAACCAAATTGATGATCAGAGATCAAGCCATTGGAGAAGAGGAAAGATTTCATATCTGAAGCAATGATGGATTTCATGACTTTGCTGATAATTGGGAGAAGGCTGATTGGTCTGTAGTTGCTGGGATCTGTTTTTGCACCTTTTTTGTGCAAAGCGGTGATGTTGGCAGATTTTCAAGCAGATGGCAGATGACCTTGAGCAAAAGAGAGGGTGAAGAGAACAGAGAGAGGGAGTGAAAGAGCAAGAACAGGATTTTAGGACCCGTGGGCTGATGCCGTCAGGTCCAGTTGCAGAATCAGAGTCGAGGGTTGACAGAAACTTTTCCACCTTGTCAGGAGGAAAGGACACAGAGTCCAGGAGCAGCTGGGTACGACTGGGTACGGTGGGTACAGAGAGGGATGGGTTTGGGACACAAGATTTAGAGGCAAACACAGAGTTGAGGCATTCAGCCTTTTCACGTGCGGAGTCAGCCGTTAAGCCGTTTGAGGTGAGGGAGGGGATGGAGGGGGAACAAACACCAGAAACAGATTTGACCAGATGCCACCAGGATTTGGAAGAGGGAGACAGATAAGAGAGTTCGGTCTTGAGAACGGTGAGATATTGTTTCCTGGCTCTCCTGAGGGTGGACACACACTTGTTTCGGGCTTTGTGAAAGGAAATGAGATTTCCTTCCGTTGGATTTGCTTTCCAGGAGACGAAAGCAAGTTGTTTCAGGGCAACAGCCTCACCACAAGATTCCGTTTACCATGGACGGGAGGAAGGGTGTGACAACTGAAGACGAGATGGGATAAATCTGTGCATGAGAGAGCGCAATTTACACAGAGTTGAGGCATTCAGCTTTTTCACATGCGGAGTCAGCCGTGTGGCCGTTTGAGGTGAGGGAGTGGATGGAGGGGGAACAAACACCAGAAACAGATTTGACCAGACGCCACCAGGATGAATCCATTGCCCCAACCCTAAGTGCTCACCATTCTCCTCCCAACCCTAAGGCATCAATCCCCTCCCCACTTCAAGCCTTCAAACCCCTCCCACCCACCACAACTCCTCAAGTCCTCAGTCCCACCCCCCCACCCCTCCTCACAACAATGTCTCAACCTCCTCCTTCCAAATTTGTCCCATCTTCACTCTCTCCCTTGCCACCCCCCAACCTCCTTCCCATTCCCACACTCATAAAACAAACAGGCATTCCCACATCGAAACAGCGGAAACTTATAGGGAGGGCATGGTGAATATGACAGCTCCGATGGTGTCTTTGGCTTCGCATACTAGTAAGCACAAACATGGTGGCTGTATAATTTTTCAGGTTGGAATTGTGGGTGGAGTCAGGCAAACTGTCCAACAACCAATGGGAGGAACGGAATGTTACAGACAGACAGATGGACGAACAAGCATATTATTTTATAGATATTAAAGCGCGGCGTTACGCGCGCTGCTTGCGAGCAAGGAGGAAGCGGACAAGCGGTAACTTATAAGCGTCTTTATTTCAGGAGCTCACTGTAACACTGGCGCGCTCCGGGCTGCGCGCCCGGTGTATATCATGAGGCCACGCCTACCCCTCGGGCGTGGCCACCGCCCACTTGGTGCGCGGAATGATGTCACCACGCCAGTGGGCTTTTGTGTCCGCCACAATATCATATTAGATTTTGAGTATGCATAAAACGGAATTGCTTCTAAATATTTCAATGGCTCTCGTATCATTTTGAATCAGACTACGGTGGCCATTTTTGCTAACATAACGAAGCACCTCCCTCAATCGGTTGCTCCGTTTGCCGAGCGGCTAGGCGAGCGGCTTGCAAAGAAGCTAATATACAACGACTGGTTTGGAAAGCGATAGCAAGCCGCTTGCTAACGGAACACAATGTACCAGCTGTCGAGTTTTGAGTGAATAGTTGAAAATGTGAATGATTGAATGGAGAGCTGGGAAGAACTGACATCTTCAGGTTCTTCCCAGCTGTTTCCATTTTGGCTTGAATCAATCATCCGGTTTGTTCAGCTGATGAGGACATGAGATCCAGAATTGCCAATCTGGATATCATCCCTGAAGGCTTCTGTGGAGCCTTTTACAAACCCACGTGACTATTTGTATTTGTACACCACCCCTTAGTGATGGTGATTCACCGTTCTTCGTTGGGGTCAGGCATGTCTCTGCTGGCCCCGACAAGCAAACGGAAGATGAGAAAGTGATTATCATTAGTAAGATGAGTTTGTGATAAGAATTTGTGTGTGTTGGGATGGTGACAAGGTGCATGTAGGTACATACGTTAACCAAAGGGGTGAGTCTGATGGTGGAGGGGGATCGCGAAATTGCAGTGTCGAACCTGGGTGGACTTGGGTGGGAAAGAAGAGGGGTGGGGGAAGAAGGAGAAGGAAGCGTTCATTAGATCTTTTTTGTATCCAGAGTAAATTGATTCGGAGGAGCTATAGAACATCGAACGGATCAGGGAGGATTCAACAAAACAAGATCGGGAGAGGGAAGGAGAGAAGGGGAGAGACAGTGGATTTGAAAGACAAATTATTCTAATTACAAAGCAAAACAAGTTGTCCCATTATGTAACGTAACGGATTATGAACATTTTAAATACAAAACGTCGTCTTGTCCAATGGTTTGCTCCATCACCAATCAGCTTGCCATCGCTTGCCAAGCCAGCCGTTCCTTATCGACCATTTCGTTGGAGTGCTTAAGCCACTTGAGCGCTCTACAAGAAACTTGGTGATGGATCAATAATAATACAAACATACAAGAGCGACACGTCACATGTCACAATGGTTTCTTTAAATTTGCCCTGAAATATTAAACTTCTCTTACAAATGTGCTTGTTCTTCCTTCCTTCCCTCCTTCCTTCCTTTCTCCACATCTTTCCTGAAATGCTGTTCCCTTTTAATGCATTTCACAATATTAAAATTAAACAAGAATGTATCAATTGAATGCAGGTTTATTAGCAACAACGATGAACAATCAATCTGCAAGACAAAGAAAGCGATGGTAGATATTAGAATAAGATAATAGATACAGAATATGCAAATAACAATGCGCAGTATTACACAAGATGAGAACGCAATAGAGAACAGCACCATACAAGAGTTGTCTATCTCCCTTTCCCAAAAACGTTCAATTGTGACACAGAATAGAACGAAACTGGAGACCGAGAAAAAGGATCACATGAGTTTATAATTGATATTCTTCTGAATTGAATCGGGCTGGTGGTTTGATAATTCGCTTCGGGCGGCCCGTCACCACCCGATCAATCGTCGGAGTCCTCTGAGGGCAGTTCGTAATTTCCTGGTCCATTGTGGGAGTCTCCGGTGGGTGGTTCACTATCGCCCTGTCCGACGCCGGAGTCCCCTCCAGCTGGTCCATCATCACCCGAACCGTCAAGGGGGCAGAAATAGGCAGTGACCGTGGAGGTGTGGCGGTGGTCTGCACATGTGGTTGGTTAGCGACTCTCGCAGGTGGTGTCATCGCGGTGGTGGAGCGGAGTGTCTGTGATGGTAAGCCCGGCGCAATGACATGTTGGGGTTCACCCTTCTGGGGAGTGGTAACAGGATTGAGACAGACTCTTGGAGCGGCGATGGGTTGGGTACCAGACATTAAGTATTTCGGAACGATTGGCATAACACTTGGCATAACGGTTGGCAGCATGCCACTTTTGCCAGTCGTAGTGGGAGTTGTCATGCTGAAAGGCGTAAAACGTCGCAGGAACTTACGATTCCGGAGAGTGATTCTTCCGGAGCCATCCACCTTGACAACGTATTGATCGAATTGTTTTACCTCAATCACGGTTCCGGTCCGGTCCCATTTTCGTGGTTCCAGGCCGGTCTGGTTCTGGATCCGGACATGGTCCCCGACGGCCAGTGGAGGTAGTTTTGTCGTGTGTTCAGAGAGTCTTTCGATCTCCCTGGCATGCCGAATGCGCAAAGCTTCCTCACGATTGTTGCGTGTTTCCCGCCAGGTGTCCGATGGCAAGTATCTGCCTGGGATGATGGGTATGAAGTCCTTGACTGGCCTCTTGAAGATGATCATGGCTGGAGACAACCTAGTGTCCTGATCCGGTGCATTCCGGTACTGGAGTATTGCACGTTGGAACCGATCAGTGTCTAGTTCACCATTGGAACCAGTGTTATCGGTGATCAATCTTTTCGATGTTTTGACTGCGATCTCGGCACGACAGTTGCTGTGTGGGAAGGCAGTGGATGACAACCGATGGTTAACGCCCCACCGACGCAAGAAGTCTTGGGTGTCATGTGCCGTGAATTCTGGCCCACAGTCAGATGCCAATTCGTCGGGGATACCATAAGTGGCGAAGTTCGACCGCAGACATTTCACTAGGCCTTGTGCCCCGCCAGTTGTTAGCTGAATGATTGGCCAATTAGAGTAACGATCAACGGTGACCAAATAACTCCGACCCTTGTGATGAAAGTAATCTGAACAAACGTACTGGAAAGGGTAGGCAGGTTCAGCTGAGGCTGTAGGTGGAGCGCTTGGTTGCGATGGGGCCATCCGATTGCAGTGTGAGCAGCGATTGCGCATCTCATGAATCTGGGGAGTGATTCCAGGCCAAAAGATCGAGCTGCTGGCTCGGGTGGTCATAGCCGTGACTCCTTGGTGAGCAGCATGAAGATTCTCAAGGACAAGCTTCTGTAGCTTCGGTGGGATGATAATCCTCCCCTTGTAGACCACTATGCCATCAATAGTGTAGAGGTGTTCACGGAAGGGAAAGTATTCCAAAATGGACACAGGGAAATCGTCCCGACTGGCAGGTAGACCCTGCTCAATAGAATTGAGTAACTGCAGCATCTGAGTGTCACTTGCTGTTTCGTCCCGAACATCGTCCCAAGTGACGGACCGCACAGAATCGAGTGTCTTGATGGCTGCCATAGAAATAGCCATTTCCATGCCAGTGTCGTCATCTGTGGTCCACAGCCCAGTCAAGGTGTGCTGTCTTAGTGTAGTCGATGTGGCCACATCCATAATGGAGGAAATGTCATCCACCAGTGGCAGTCGTTCCGATGGTCTGGCACCCGACGGATGTCGTGAAATCGCATCTGGTACGCAGTGTTGTTTTCCTGGGATGTGGATAATTCGGAAACGATATGCTAGGGTCCTTTCTTTCAAGTTGGCAAGCCGCGTGTTATGGATGTCCTCTAATCGTCTGTCACCAAGAAGCTTGATTAAGGGCTTGTGATCGACGGCAATAATCAGGTTCTTGCATCCCAACACAAAATACTTTACTTTTTCCAGGCTGTCCGCCACTGCTAGAGCTTCACCCTCTATCGGAGCATAGCGCGACTCCGCTGCATGGGTGAAGCGGCCTCCAGCAAGGGTGATTTTCCAGCCATCGGGGCAGCACTGTGGGGTTTCACCAGGGCATCTGCAGTGTTTTTGGAGGAGCCAGAAGCCAATCCCATCCTTCGACCAGTCAGTTGCGAGACATGTTGTCCGTTCCTTGTCAAAGATCCGGACCCCATTTGCGACTTCAGATATGATGAGTCGTTTTGATTCTTCGAATAGGGATTGTAGTGTTGCATCCCAGTAGAAGGGGGTGCATGGTTTTAGGAGGTCCCGAAAAGGTCGCATCCTCTCGGTCATGCTGAAGCAGTATGTTACCTGATTGACTAGCCCAAACCAGGAGCGAATGTCAGTAATTGTTTTTGGTGTGGGGAAGTCCTGTATCGCTTGGAGATACCTTTGGCATGGTCGTACACTGTCCATGGTGATCTCGAATCCAGCGAATTCGACCGTGTCCTGACCAAAATGGAATTTCGTCGGATTTTGCGTAATCCCATTACGGCCGCACAGGTCGAGCCAGTTGCATGCCTGAAAAAAGCTCTCTTCCAATGTGTCGCTCCACATGATGGTATTGTTACATATTTAGGTGAATGTATGTAAATTACCATGCAGGTCTTTGCTTCCGTGTGTAGTATATTAAGTTGTTGTGTAGTTGTTGTGGTTGGAGGGTCAGGAGCCCTTCTGAAAGAGTGGCAGGAAACGGAAGTGGCCGGAAGCGGAAGTGACGAAAAACGGAGGAAAAAGACACGAGGGAAAGGAAGGTTTTTTTTTTCCTCGCCCCGCTCCGACAAAAGGTGGAAGCGACCTTGCGCTGCGTGGAAAACGCGCCGTTTCGAAACGTCTGGCGAGAGGAGTTACCTGGGCGGTAAATACCTTTTGACACGTCCAGTCACCGTGAGTTCGTGCACGAAACCAAGCGTCCGGGACAGTTTGCCCCGTCTACAAAGACGCGTACGGGTCCGCACGTTGGGCCTCGCTCGCGTCGGAAGCCGCGCTGGGTTTTGCCCCGTCTACAAAGACGCGTACGGGTCCGCACGTTGGGCCTCGCTCGCGTCGGAAGCCGCGCTGGGTTTTTGCCCATCTACAAGGACGCGTAAGGGTCGCACTTGGGGCCTCGCGCCCGTTGGACGCCGCGCTGGGTTTGCCCCGTGGCTTGGCAAGGAGGTGCGCTGCAGCCGCGGCCCCAGTACGAGACTGCACGTTGGGAGCACGTCCGCCCGGGGTTCGTCCAACCGCCCGTGTGCGGAGAGGAGAGACATTGACCACGGAGGGAGTCAGGAGTGGGGCTCACGTGAGGAATGTATAAGATTAAGATGGCCATCTTAGAGTTTGTGTAGATGAGTTCACATGGTTGTAATATTGATTGTGCATTGTTGATGGTTGTTGATTGCTCAGTGAATATATTATTGATTATTCCGGATCCTTGGTGTGGGGTTTCTTCTTGACCGGAATTCATATTGATTGCGTTACGAAAGCGTATAAACCATATATCTTTCTGGCGGGGTCCCTCCCACGGTCCGGGGGTCACCAAGACCAGGTAGTTACCGGGAGGACCACGTAACAGAATTGGGGGCTCGTCCAAATTACGATTTGCGGTTTCGCAATTGGGTCTACGTCCGGGATCTAAAAGTGTATAAAATAATAAAATAATAATATTTTTGGTAATTAAAATTTATTAATTAATTATTAATTGGTAATATTTTTGTTTTGAGAAATTGGGGAAAGTCTTGGGGTGAAGGTTAACAGGTGTTAACGATAGGCACCATGGCGTTTGTGGCACAGAACTTTGGGGTAACCCCGAGTGAGGCACAGTTCCGAGCGTTGCTAAAGTCGGATCTCTTGAAATTGGCCAAACATTTTAACTTGGAGGTCCGAACTAATTTGAGGAAGGCAGAGTTGCAGGCCACGGTGATACAATCTATGGTGGGATTAGGAACATGGGACGAGTTAGCCTGGGAGTGGCTACCCGAAGAACCAGAAGACGTGGAGCTCCGGAAACTGGAGTTGCAATTACGGAGCCAGGAACGGATCAAAGAAGAAGAAAGGAAAGCAGAAGAGAGAAGAGAAGAGAAGCAAGCAGAGGAAAGGAGAGTGGAACGAGAACTCCAGGAAAGGTTAAAAGAAGAAGAAAGGAAAGCAGAAGAGAGGAGAGAAGAGAAACAAGCAGAGGAAAGGAGAGTGGAACGAGAACTCCAGGAAAGGTTAGCAGAAGAAGAAAGGAAAGCAGAAAAGGAAAGAGCAGAAGAAGAAAGGAAAGCAGAAAAGGAAAGAGCAGAAGAAGAAAGGAAAGCAGAAAAGGAAAGAGCAGAAGAAGAAAGGAAAGCAGAAAAGGAAAGAGCAGAAGAAGAAAGGAAAGCAGAAAAGGAAAGAGCAGAAGAAGAAAGGAAAGCAGAAAAGGAAAGAGCAGAAGAAGAAAGGAAAGCAGAGGAGAGGAGAGAAGAGAAACAAGCAGAGGAAAGGAGAGTGGAAAGAGAACTCCAGGAAAGAAGAGAAAAGGAACAAGCAGAGGAAAGGAGAGCTGCAAGGGACCTCGAAGCAGAGGAGAGAAAAGCGGAAAGGGAATTAAAGGAACGTGACATGCAGCTTCAGCAAGAAATCAAATTCAAGGAGCTGGAGTTAATGAGAGAACGGGGAGAGGCACCACCCTTGCTGACGGGGTCGACACCTAACCAGAAAACCTGGGATGTGGGCAGACATGTGAGGCTGGTTCCACCGTTCAGTGAAAAAGAAGTCGCGAAATTTTTTCCACACTTTGAGAAAGTGGCTCGACAATTAAACTGGCCGGAGGAGGCCTGGACCATACTCGTACAAAGTGTGCTGGTGGGGAAAGCTCAGGAAATTTATTCGGCGCTACCAATGGACCAATGTGCAGATTATGAGGTACTGAAGAAGCACATCCTCAAGGCCTATGAGTTGGTTCCGGAAGCTTACAGGCAAAAATTCAGGAATGCCAGGAAGAGGGAGAGTGAGACCCATGTGGAGTTTGCCAGAGTGAAAGAAAACATGTTTGATCGGTGGTGTGAGTCAAAAGGAGTCGGGAAAGACTTCGAGACATTGCGGGACTTGATCCTGGTGGAGGAATTCCAGCAGTGTGTCCACGAGGACATCAAAGTGTACCTGCAGGAAAAGAAGGTACCAAAGTTGTGGGACGCAGCCACCATGGCAGATGATTATGCCTTAACCCACCGAATAGGGGTCCACGAACCTAACTCCTCGCCTAGATCTCCGCAGGGGAGGTGGGGAACAGCAGGTGCGGAGAACGACCATACATGGCGGCGGCCTCGAGATGATTATGGGGACAACTATGATACCCCACCGGTTCGAAATCAGAGGGATGCGGGCCCAAGACAAACTTATAGTTCGGGGGGCCCGAGGCAGACCCCGAGTTTTTCCTCCGGGCCTACTTGCGCGTTTTGCAAAAAACCTGGACACTTGATGTCCAGTTGTTACCTCATGAAAAGGGACAACCCAGAGCGGAGTCCGACTATTACAACTCCGAATGCGATGGCTAGCGTAAGAAATCGCCATCAAGAGGGTTACCAACCATTTATTTCCGAGGGGTTTGTGTCACTGGATGGAGCCTCGACTAACCGGAGACCGGTTAGGATATTGAGAGACACAGGGGCCCATCAATCTTTAATGCTTGAAGGCATTTTGCCATGGTCCGAGGAGACGGCAACGAGGGATAGTGTTCGTTTACAGGGGATCGGGGGCGGTGTTAGTGCTCCCCTTCAGGTCATCCAGTTGGAGTCCGATTTGGTGTCAGGACCGGTCACCGTCGGTTTACAAGCCACGTTTCCTGTAGAGGGTGTATCTGTGGTTCTCGGGAATGATTTGGCCGGGGGTCAAGTTTATGGTAACCTGAGGGTTGATAAAGAGCCCAGCAGGGAAAATAACACCACACCAGCTCGGGATGGTGACAAAAGTGCCAAGTTATTTGTAGGGGGACTGAACTTCAAAACAGAGGAAGAAGTTCTGACCTCTGTCTTCAACAGATATGGGCCGCTGGTGGAAGTGCGGTTGGTAAGAGACTGGGAAACGCAACAGTCAAGAGGGTTCGGCTTTGTCACGTTTGCCAGCACAAAAGACGCCAGAGAGGCAGAGAAGAATTGGAATGGCAAGGATTTGGAGGGTCGGACCATAACAGTAGGGAAGGCATTTCGTAGGCGTCGAGAGGTCTACAGGAGAGGACAACTGGGCGGTAGTTTTGGTGGTGGCCGCAGTCAATATTATTATGGAGGCTCCCTGAGTTACGGCCGCTCCCGAAGGAAGAATTGGCAAAGTAGTGGCCGAAAAGAAGACCGGTATTCAGGGGACTACAGGGACCAGTGGTCCCACCCTAATTATTAGGGACGTTCTGAGAAGTTGAAGCACTGAAGGCGGCGGAGCCGCCGAGCCAAGATTCCTACACGAATTAACCGTGAACGCCGTTCCTAAAGGCGTCCATGTAGTGAACTTTCCTGCACGGACTAACCGTGAACTCCACGTTCCTCAAGGCGCCCATGTAGAGAACTTTCCTGCACGGACTAACCGTGAACTCCGCGTTCCTAAAGGCATCCATGTAGTGAATACTCGGCTTGGCCTCCCGGAAAAGTGCTATCGAGTGGCTTAACTGGCTTTATTTTTAAGTGATAACTGTGCCCGGGGGGAACTGATAATGTGGGGGGGTTGAGTTATCTGGTTTGTTTCTCCAAATTGGCCGGCAAAGAAAGTTTTCGCTGGGTTCAAACTTTCTTTCTTGAAGGGGGGGAGTGTTACATATTTAGGTGAATGTATGTAAATTACCATGCAGGTCTTTGCTTCCGTGTGTAGTATATTAAGTTGTTGTGTAGTTGTTGTGGTTGGAGGGTCAGGAGCCCTTCTGAAAGAGTGGCAGGAAACGGAAGTGGCCGGAAGCGGAAGTGACGAAAAACGGAGGAAAAAGACACGAGGGAAAGGAAGGTTTTTTTTTTCCTCGCCCCGCTCCGACAAAAGGTGGAAGCGACCTTGCGCTGCGTGGAAAACGCGCCGTTTCGAAACGTCTGGCGAGAGGAGTTACCTGGGCGGTAAATACCTTTTGACACGTCCAGTCACCGTGAGTTCGTGCACGAAACCAAGCGTCCGGGACAGTTTGCCCCGTCTACAAAGACGCGTACGGGTCCGCACGTTGGGCCTCGCTCGCGTCGGAAGCCGCGCTGGGTTTTGCCCCGTCTACAAAGACGCGTACGGGTCCGCACGTTGGGCCTCGCTCGCGTCGGAAGCCGCGCTGGGTTTTTGCCCATCTACAAGGACGCGTAAGGGTCGCACTTGGGGCCTCGCGCCCGTTGGACGCCGCGCTGGGTTTGCCCCGTGGCTTGGCAAGGAGGTGCGCTGCAGCCGCGGCCCCAGTACGAGACTGCACGTTGGGAGCACGTCCGCCCGGGGTTCGTCCAACCGCCCGTGTGCGGAGAGGAGAGACATTGACCACGGAGGGAGTCAGGAGTGGGGCTCACGTGAGGAATGTATAAGATTAAGATGGCCATCTTAGAGTTTGTGTAGATGAGTTCACATGGTTGTAATATTGATTGTGCATTGTTGATGGTTGTTGATTGCTCAGTGAATATATTATTGATTATTCCGGATCCTTGGTGTGGGGTTTCTTCTTGACCGGAATTCATATTGATTGCGTTACGAAAGCGTATAAACCATATATCTTTCTGGCGGGGTCCCTCCCACGGTCCGGGGGTCACCAAGACCAGGTAGTTACCGGGAGGACCACGTAACAGAATCATCAATACATTTGGACTTGTTTTTGAAGTCCGATACAATTTCGTCAAATCGTCTGGAGTATCCATCACCTGAAGCGATGTAACCTTGGGGAGTGGTGCAGTAACGGTATCGGCCCCATGGTGTGATGAACGTTGTCAGATGGCGGTCACATTCTCTGATTGGAACGCTGTGATAGCCATTCCAGGCGTCTGTTACCGTCTTTTTGGTGTTATGTGGCACCGCCATTGCTTGATGGAAGGGTGACTGGGTGTGGTGGGTCTCACGTGTGCAGTGCGCATTCAGTGGTTGCAGATCAACTGTCCTCCGTGGGGTCCCATCCTTCTTTGGACAGACGACCATTCTGCTGCACCATGTCACTGGTTCACCAATTGGCACCGGTTCCAGGACCCCTAACCTGATGTCGCGATCGATACCAGCCTTGACTTCTGCCTGCCAGTGTAAGGGGACAGGCACTGGGGTGTGCACCGCTTTTGGTGTTGCCTCGGGGTCAACCATCAGTGTGAGAGGCGGACCTTCCATGTGGGGTAGTGGCTGGTGTTCGCAGACATTGAATGTGCTGCTTTTGTAGTACTCCAGTAGCCATTTCTCCAGCCTCTCTCGGTTCTCGTCAGTGGCCGGAAATGGGATAGATGTAGGCAGTGTAGGGGGAAGCGATCTTTCCGGGCAGTTACAATTTGCATCGATAACTGCTGCCACTGCAGCACCAACTGTGTTGGATTCGCCAATGGTTGGGAAGCTACTAGACACGAGGCCTAGATCGACGCATGCTTCACGACTGAGATACATGTTCCGTGTGTCAGGTGAGATGTAGCAGATTTGTCGGGTTTCAATAATGTCGCCATTGGCTGTGCGACCAGACAGGTGTAGGAGCATGGCGCCGATAATCCGGACCCTTCCACTGTTAACAGCATTCATCTTCAGGTTGACAGGTAACAGGTCTTCATTACGCAGCCCGAGTTTGTGGAAAATATTAAGTCCTGTGAGGCAGCTTTGACAGCCAGTGTCGGCCATGGCCTGGAGCCTGGCCGATTTTGGTCGGGATGACAGTGGCTGGCCGAAATGGTCATAAGATTCCTTATCGATCCGTGCTATGAGTTTTATGTACGGCTGTGGTTGAGACTTCTTCTTGGTCCAGCCAGAGAGGTGGTCAAATATATGGTGGTCGAGGTGTAGTGGAGTTGACAAGGTGGCCATGGCCCTTTTAATTTGCGGCTTCCAAATGGCCGTTTCTCGTTCCGTGACAGAGCAGAGGAGATCGTGGACCTGGCTGCTTTCTTCCACATCATGAGCATCCATTGATTTGTCCGTAGGTTTGTTGTCCGCCTTTTTCGTGCCTCCCCGGCAGACATGTGCAAAATGGCCGCGAGTGGCGCATTTACTGCATGTTTTCCCGTAGGCATTGCAGAATTGACGCCTTTGGTCGATGTTCGGCTGTTTGCCATGACCAGTTTTGCCGCAATAACTACAAATGGCCACCTGCTTGTCGGTAGTGATCAGGGCTCTTTTGTTCTTCCAGTTTTTGTATTGGCTTGCGCCATGAGCGCCTTCACTATCGAGCAAGGCATTCTGGGAACGTTTCCCTGCTTCCTTGGCCTCGACGAAAATGAGAACTTCCTCCAAGCTCATGTTCTGATTTTGATCGCCGAGAATGTCCTGTTGTATATCTTGATCGGCGAGTCCCCGACATAGGACATCGCGAACCATGTCCTTGGTGTAGTTGACATCAGTAGGGGGATTGCATGAGCATACAACAGAAAACTTGCAGATCTCAGCTTGACCAGCCAGACGGGCTGCGTAGGTACGAATTGGTTCTTCTCGGTCCTGTCGCATGTTGTGGAGGTTTACGCGGGACACCATGGTATTCTCCTCTCGGACAGCAAGGGACCGAATGGCTTGTAGTATAGCTGCCTCGTCCTTGATTTCAATGCGTGGGTTGCTGCGGTGGAGGTCACGTCGTAGATTATCATCACAACATTCAAGGAGTTGAACGCGAACATCATTGCCGATTATCTGGGTCGCTGCCTTGTAACCATCCCATCTTCTGGTGAAATATTGCCAATCTTCGCTGGTACCGCCGGTTTGGATACGAGGACGGCTGACTTTGTCCGGTTTGGCTGGTGCAATGGATGTGTGAGTCATGGCGTGGATGGAGAGCTGGATAGCAGCAACGGCATTGTCAGTGCTGTCAGTAACGTAGACACAGCTCGGGAAGGGGCAGACTGCAGCAGGCATCTTCAGATGAGTTGATTGTTCATAAACAAGAATGTATCAATTGAATGCAGGTTTATTAGCAACAACGATGAACAATCAATCTGCAAGACAAAGAAAGCGATGGTAGATATTAGAATAAGATAATAGATACAGAATATGCAAATAACAATGCGCAGTATTACACAAGATGAGAACGCAATAGAGAACAGCACCATACAAGAGTTGTCTAAAAATATCGTGCTACATGTGCTCATTGCTCATTGTTCTCATTTCGCCCGATATCTTAATGGTGAAGAATCACTTGTAAATTAAATAATTATCGTATCCGAATCCATATTCAGATCTTCACCAAAATCAAATCGAATCGTCCTTATCAGACACCCAACCTCCACCAAGTTTCGTCCAAATCCGTCCACAACTTTTTGAGATATCCTGCTATATATCGTTTTTGGCCCGATCTCCCAATGGTGAAGAATCACTTAAAAATTTTTATTAGCCGGATCCGAATCCGGATCTTCACCAAAATCTAATCATTTCGTCCTTGTCACATACGCCACATCTCCGCCAAATTTCGTCTGAATCCGTCCACGACTTTTTGAGATATCTTGTTCACAAACAGACAGACAGACGGGGTGAAAACATAACCTGCATCAACCTGGGGTGACGGAGGTAACAATGGCTCCAGACCGTGTCTCAGACCTCCGTTCTCACCTGGGTGAGCATGGTTGCGAAAAGAGAATACGTCGAGTCTGCGCCGGTGAGATGGGTCTGCGGGTCGCACCGGCCCGGACTCTCGTCCGAGTCTCCATCCACACTCGGCCTTCGACGTGAGATGGTGTTTCGAGCGCAGCAGGACCGTTGCCAGGGCGATACAACGCCGACACGCCCCTCACGTGCAATACTTCCCGCCCAGGGAAGAACCAATGGAGTCGGAGGAATCGGTCCCTTGACCTCGCATAACCTGAGGCTCCGCCACGATCGCTCCACCCTCCCGACTCTCTCTCGCTCGTTGTGATTGGCTCCCGCTCTCCTCCCTCTTTCGCCCACGCGACGTGACATTCGCGACCTACCAATCGCAGCCGCCGGTGCTGACGATGTGCCAAATGGTCCGTCCAATGGGCGAGCGCCCTAAGGCGCATCAACTAGCTGAGGGTGTTTTCCTAGTGCGCCAGCACCGCAGACGTGGTCGCACTTTGTGTATTTTGGTTCGCATTGATCGCCGTCCCGGGCGCTGTTGGCATCGACAACAAGCGGTGTTCCTTCCGAGGTGGCCAATGTGTCGCGGCGAGGGTCTTCGGATGCGACTCACGTGTGAAGGAAGTTTAAAAACAACCAAAATGGCGGCCAAGGCCGCGCAGGCCTGAGACAGAAGCGGGATTGTAAACAAGTGGAATGAAGAACTAATCTTGTCGGTGAGGGCGAGTGTGGACATCTTGCTCTTTTGCTCCGACGAAGGGTGAACGCCTGAAACGTCAGCTTCTTGGTTCCCACGGCGGTTAGAATACCTCGATCAAGAACGCGCAGCTAATTCCATCCGCGGATTGTAAACAATCTCCCTCTCTTTGCCCTCCGGGTTCTATCTTTGCCCTCCGGGTTCTATCTTTGCCCTCCGGGCCCTCTTTGCCCTCCGGGGTCTATCTTTGCCCTCCGGGCCCTCTCTTTACCCTTCAAATCCTCTCTTTGTCCTCCGGATCCTCTTTGCCCCTCGGGCTGCTCTCTTTGCCCCTCGGTTTCTCTCTTTGCCCCTCGGGCCCCTCTCTTTGCTCCTCGGGCTCCTGTCTTTGCCCCCGGGCTCCTCTCTTTGCCCCTCCGGCCCCTCTCTTTGCCCCCTGGCGCCTCTCTTTGCCCCTCGGGCTCCTCTCTTTGCTCCCCGGGCCCCTCTCTTTGCCCCTCGGGCTTCTCTCTTTGCCCCCCGGGCTCCTCTCTTTGCCCCCCGAACCCCCCTCTTTGCCCCCCGGGCCCCTCTCTTCCCGCCCCCAGACTTTTCCCCCTTTCGCTAAGAGGATTCCCACACGTACAAATCGCTCCTTTCCTTTTGGTTCACTCTTCCGCCTCCTGCTCCTCATCCACGCTTGTCAACAATCAACGAACCCCACATCCCCCTTCGCACTCCCACATACGATCTACTACTCGGACCAAAACTCATAACCGATTCTTCATCCCCTTTATCGATCATCCCACCCCCTTGACCCTTCTCCCCTGTCACCTCTTCCTCTCCTCTTCGAGGTCATTATTTCGCCCTCCGCACTCTCCCCGCTCCTCGTCCTTCCTCTTCCCCTTCACATCTGTGATCCCATCCAAGTCGAGCTCTGTCGTTCCCCGCTGCGCCCGGCCCGGCCATGGCCGAGGCGGAGGAGATGCGAGACCCGGACGCCGACGTGGAGATCGACCCGGAGTTCGCCCCGCAGACCCGCCAGCGGGCGTGCACCTGGCCTAGGCCTCGCCGACCCTGCGTCCCGGGCAAGGACGGTGCGGTCGCCGAGGGAGCGTCGAGCCCTCCGGCCGAAGGAAGCGCCGAGACTCCCGCCGCCGGTAACGGTCTCGGAGCACCCGGCGGCGCCGAGGTCTCGCCCGGGGCCGCGTCGACCGGATCGGCCGCGTCCGCCGTGACCGTGGTGACCGGCAAGAAGACCACGTCGTCACGGAGGAACCCGTGGGGGAACCTTTCGTACGCGGACTTGATCACGCAGGCGATCGAGAGCAGCCCCGAGAAGCGCATGACCCTGTCGCAGATCTACGACTGGATGGTCCGATCTGTTCCCTACTTTAAGGACAAGGGAGACAACAACAGCTCGGCCGGATGGAAGGTACTTCACGACTCGCTCACACACTCGTGTACGTTTTGTTTTGCATGGACCCGGTCTCTCCCTCTCCCTGGTATCGACCCGTGTGTGTAACAAACCCACCAATGTGTATCATATTTGTTTTTCGTCATTTGCTGTGATGTAGCGGTTGGGGGTAGAGCTTGGAGCCGTCCAGCTGAAATTTCGACCCAGCTGTAAACTGCCGCCTTGGTGTTGCGCGCACAGGTTAGGTAGGCGAGTTATCGCCGGCGCGCTGAACAAATTTTCAAAATTTTGGCCTCAAAGTCGAACGTCGCTCCTGGGCAGCCGGTTCGTGAAAGACTTGGGCGGGAAACTTTCCCCATCCTGACGTCACAAGAAGGCTTGCCTGGATTGTGGTTGGGTGGCGGGGTGGCTAGACTGCACCGCCTTAATAGCTCGATGAGTTTTGTGCTAACAACAACAATGCGTCGTGTGCAAGAGCTCGTCCTCCCTGAGTCACTCGGTGCCGCCTCGTCATCCGCATGCCATGTTCCAGGATGCCCAGTGCTGACACATTCCGGCCCGTGGTTCAGGACTCCTGGAATTCGCACTGAACTGGCCCTGGAAGTTTCAGCACAAAACGGTTCGGAATACGTCGTCCTCCATTAATTATATAATCCAGACGTTTCCTACTTCGTACCATCATCGGGCGTTGGTGTCACCAACTTTTTATGGAGCGGAGGTGCCAGTCGCAGATGAATCTACGAACGCCTTGTGGGTTGGAGATGGCGTGTCCTCGCATTCTGTAGTAGCGGCTGACTTTGAGCATGGATGCGAGTCCTCTGAGGACGACTGACCCACAAAATGATGCTCGTGTCACCACGTGCCAAAATAACCATAGGGCCTGGAATTTCTGAAGGCAGCGGTGCTCCACTCATCCGCAAACACGTGAGTGTGTCCGAGGTTTCAGCAGGATGTCCCGAAACCTCAGCACTCGCAATTGACTGCAGTGGCTGGCGTAATGTTCCACGCTTCTCGTATCGTTTGACACTTTCATCGCTCGTCTGGTATCTGGTGACAAAACGTGGCTTCAGCAATGGGATGCTGAAACAAATATGAATCCGTGCGTTAAACCACCGTCACCCGGGAGCCGGTCAGACAAATCGAGCACATGATGTACAGAAAGGAGATCCACGGGGTCCTTTGCGGAAATCCTTGAAACCTGCGATGAAGTGGCTGTGATGACATGACCGCCAGTTATAGCGTGTCTGCATGATCATATGAAAGAAGAAGAATCACGATCACCAAGGTCTCCGCCAATAAGTTCATTACACCTCTTTCTGGGATAGCAAGGGAATTCTGCTCAATGGTTCTGCCACCACAAAGCTACGATGCCAGCCTCGTACGGAAATCTATTGACCTCCATTGCTGTGACTTTGTGCAGATGAGTCGTCCTCCTTCCCTCCCATCTGGATCTGACTCCTCCTCACTCCACCCCTCCCCCAGTGACTCATCTTTAAAAATGTGTCTACTCATGTGGCCTTTGGTATTCAGCCACGACAAGGAACTGACTCGAGTACCAGTGATGTGGCGGAAGAGGAAACCTGCAAACTATTTGTCTGGCATTCGAAAAGCCATTGGAGCAACTCGTGCGTTTCACCGGAGTGGCAGAAACGCTTTTGGGGAAACATCAGTGACGGTTCTACAGGTGCTCCGCCGGTCCTGATAAAGTCCTGTCGGCTTCTTCTATCGTCCTCGCATCGCACCACCTTTGTGAGCCAATCGCAGTCCATTCCTCATTGTGGTCATGGTGGCTGTAGTGATGGCCGAGGGCATGTGCTGCTCTTCCTCGGTTTCTGAACCAATAATCTGCTCTTGGGCTCGAAGTGCAAGTTGGTGATAAGTGCACGGATCTCTGGAATTGTTTAACGTTGTACATTTGCGCAACGTTATCGCCGTCACGTCAAGCGATACCTTGCGTCCGCGATGATAGGACAGCTGACCCGTCTTTACGTTCGGAACGCACATCGCTTTGAAGGGTTAAAGTTTTGGCGATTATTCATTTGGTGATTAATGATTGTGAGATTGGTGAACAAGGGAGTTGAAGTCAGGATGCACATCTAATCCTCGAAACGACAACTTTGTTGGTTTTCTGGTGATGTAAAGCCGATACTTCCCCATGTGTACAAAGCCGATCGCGATTATTATTTATTATTATTATTTTTTGCATCTTTAACTGCGGAGGAATGAGACCCGCGCGCACCTCACTTGGCATCGGTCACATCTCGAGTGTTTCTCCAGACTGAGGGAACACTGTTGTTAGTTCCAATATTGAGTTTGGCCACTTGTTGCATTCTGCACGTGGAAAATATTGCAAGTATCTCTGTGCGAAGAGGAAGCTATGTTTGGTACAGTAAACCTTGGCGAAAATTCAAATTCCTGCCCACCATCTCCCTTGTTGAGTGTGTGCTGGGACACCTTATCAGGACACCGCAATTTATATTCGGCTCAGGATGTACCGGGTCAGCATAAACTGAGGTTCTGTGTCCGGGAATGTGATTGTATTTCCCTTTTTAAATTTTTATTTTATTTATATACTAGCAGAAGTACCCGGCGTACCCGGGAGGGTAGGGGAGGGGAGGGAGGGAAGGGGGTGATGGGGGGGAGGGGGGGTAAGGTGGGGAGGGTGGAAGGGAAGGGGGTGAAGGGGGAGGGGAGAGGGGGGAAGGGGGAGGGGGGGCAAGAGAGGAAGGGGGTTCATATATATGCTGGTGGGTGAATGTGGCATTCATCACGTTTCTGAGTTAAGTGTGATGCTGATCCGGAAGAAGAAGAAGCCATACTACCAACTTCGTACACTTCCGAAATTGTTTGATTTATTTGTATTCAAATGTCTGGTGATTGTTTTGTATTTATTTATGCGAATGTGTACTTGTATATGACTATCATTAATTTAAAAAGACTTGCGCACTATCGGGGGGGGGGGGGGGGGGAGGGTTATTTCGTTATTTCTTTATATTTTTTTTTAGCTCCAAAAAACGATCTTTTTTATTTATTTATTTTTGGTCTAAAACACTCCCAGGCACTCACTGATGAACCTCTGAAAGTTTGACGAAGATCCGTTCAGCCATCTCTGAGAAAAATGGCGACACACAGACAGACATCTCTCTTATATATAATACAGACTTGGCATTTAATATGGAATTTTTTTTTGTGGGGGTGAACTTACTTTTCAAGATGTCTTAGAACCAAAAGTTCATTGGAATTATGTTGAAATTATTCTAGATTTTGTTAATGTGACCTTTAAAAGAAACAAAAACCACATTTGACATTTCGAAACAAATAAATTGATCCTTGAAAGTGATGTAAACTGATATTGAACTCAATTCATGGACAGTACTGTGTTAAACTTCTGTACGTTTTCCAGAAGTATCTCTTTATTTTGCACATTAGCCAAATTTTTTTTAACAAAAACAAAAGTTAAATTACGACTGGGATTACGGACACTAAAATTACATTTCAGTACTTCGTGTAACCCCCACGAGCATTCAGGAGAGCACGTACACGTTGAGGCATGCTGTTCACGAGATTTGCCAAGGTTTGGATAGGAATCGCTTGCCATGCAGTGACAATAGCCTGCTGCAATTCACGCGCAGAGGTCGGCTGCTGGTCAAAGTGGTCGATTTGACGCGTTAATCCTGCCCACAAGTTCTCTATCGGATTCATATCCGGGGACATGGCAGGCCACTCCATATGCTCTACACCACGGTCAGCAAGAAAGTGTTGGATCATGCGAGCACGATGAGGCCGTGCATTGTCATCATGGAAGACAAAGTTTCCTCGAAAGGCTGCACGAGCAAATGGAAGCAATGTTTCTTCCAGAAAGGCCCTGTACTTGAACTGGTTCAGGTTTCCATTCAGAACAGCCAGGTCAGTTTTGCCCCCTGCATGAAAAGCAGCCCAAACGGTCACCCCACCACCTCCAGCTTGGACTCTTGGCACAATACAATCTTTGTTGTAGGCTTCATGAACTTGTCTGCGCACTCGGACGCGGCCATCTTGACGATAGACCAGAAATATAGACTCGTCACTGAAGATCACGTGATTCCAGTGTCCTGGCTGCCATTGACGGTGCTCTCTGGCCCACTGCAATCGGCGCTGGCGGTGTTGTCTGGTCAGGCGTGGCTTTCTCAGGGGACGCCTGGCACGATAGCCTGCTTGAACCAGTCATTCGTTGACTAGCCTTCTGGATACAGGCACATTTGTCAGTTGCTGCCACTCAGCCCTAAGCCGATTAGCTGACTTGGTACGGCCATTGCAGACAGCTGGCGATCATCCCTCCTTGTGTTCTGCGGGGACTTCCTGGCCTCGGTATTGGAGTAGGGATACCCCTCTGAGCATTTCGTTTCAGGATCTTTGACACCTGACCTTGAGTGTTGCCATACTGCCGAGCAATAGCACGCTGTTTCATGCCGTAATTTCGTAAAGCCACCACTCCATGACAAACAGCATTGTCGAGTTGACGGACCATCTCCAGAGGAAGCAGCAATAACTTTTGGAGACGTGCAGCAGTTGTTTTCCACTAATACAGAACGCAACAACCCTTGTATACCCGACTGTGAAGCCAATCATCAAATGCACCTGTCCGTACATTTTGCCACGCCACCTGTGATATAATCCTGTTGTTGACTTTTTGCTGCGACAGACAATCAGTGACATGGTTCTTTTAACAAATAAATCACCAAAGTGTAAAAGAAGCTCACCAGATTGATATACTGAGTTAAGAAAGTAAAACCCAAGTCACGAAAAAAAAAATATTCCATATTAAATGCCAAGTCTTCACGAGTGCTCCTGCCTCACACCTGGCTCGACTTCACGCTGTTGAATCCAAAGCTTTCAGAATCATTGGAATCTCCCGCGATGAAGCTATCTCTGAGGGCCTTTCACTCACTCACCGCAGGCAGGTAGGTGGTCTTTCTGTCTTCTACCGACTCCTCTCCGGCCTTGCTCCCCCAGCTCTCTCTGTGCTCTGTCCCCCAAATATTCCTACAGGTCGCACAAGATCTGCCAGCCACCCTCTGATGGTTAAACTGCCGAAATCTCGGCTCTCTGCTCACCTTCACTCTTTCATTCCTCTTTTCTCCCGCCTCTGGAACAAACTCCCACACTCACTTCAATCACACTCCTCCCTCCAGGTCTTCAAAACAGCTGTTCACCACCATCTCTTATCTTCCCCCATCCAAAACCTTGATCTTTTCTACCCCCACTAATGCACCCCAGATCCACCTTGTTTGAAATTCCAACTTCTTTCCTGGAAGTCTTGGCAGTGTCCATATGTTTTATACCTCTCCCACCCCCCCCCCCCCTTCCCATGCCTCCCCCCCAAAGCCCTCTCCCTCCCACAGTTCTCTCGATGTCTCCATGTCTCTCGGTCCCTGCTCTCAAATGTTGTGTTTGTGTCCTTCTCCCTCTCTCCCCATCTTGTCTACCGCTCCCGATGTTATTTGTTTTGTGTGTCTGTTTGTCTTTCTGTGTGATTAATGTTCGCTCTTTCACGAGCCTCGATCTTGTATACAAAAAAAAATATATATATATATATATATATATATATATCAAATGATCCGGACTTCAATATTACTGATGTTTGTTTTCACGGTTGTGACTCAACATTTTGCTAACTTGTTAAGGGGTGGATGATTTTTTTTTTTTTGCGGATTATCGGATGATTGACTGCTTTTAGCCGGAGAAAATTTGAGGCAATCCTGGCCTGAATTACAAACTACAGCGCAGGTGGAAGGAACGCAATCACTTGAGCTTCGTTTTGTTGAAAGAACAAAAAAAGTTGCAATTATGAATAATTATCTTGACAGACTCGCCCGGTTTGAGGCGGCGTTGAGCAATGCGGTCTTTTTTTTTAAAGACAAATGTGGACAGGTGGAGATTAGGTTTTTTTGATTCAAGGGCAAGATGTCTTGACCTGGCTCTTTACCACAACCTATCACCTGGTGTTGGCCTAATGGTTAGGGCGGCGGGCTTGGGATCCTGAGGTCCCGCGTTCGAATCCCGTTGAGTTAACACTGGGTGCGGTTGACTCCGCCTGTCATCCTTCCGAGGTTGGCACAAATGAGTACCAGATAACTGGTTATAGAGGGGCATTGCATCAGCGGCAGATGCGCCCACAGAAAAATGATACAACCAGCACACGAACCACCTACCACCTACCACCATGACCTGAGAACTTTTTTTCTTTACGCACTCCCTATTGGGCTATCCACTTATTACATATGCAGTGGTAATTTTTGACTAAGTTTATCAACGAGCCGTACTTGATTATCCACTTTTCAATCGCGGTCGTATTTTTAACATGGAAGGCAAACCTGACGATCTCGATTAATCGTGTGGAGAAAAGGTAGATGTCTTCTCGTATGTCATTTCCCTTTCAACGGACATTCTCTTGTGATTACAGGCGAAGTCTTTTTTTTTTTTAACATGGAAGGCAAACCTGACTGAGGCTAACTTATGTCGCTCCGTAAGGCTGGCAACAAGTGTGTCGGTGCTGAGGCAAGCCAGAAAACATCTTGCTGAACTCTGCGACCAATTCTTCTTCAAAATCATGGTGGTGCTCCTTGTCAAGTGTGCCTTTGGTGTGTACTTCTCCCCTTCCCCTTCCCCTCCCCCTCCCCACCTCGAGTTCCATATCTGCAGATTCTGCCCGGCAAAATGTTTTAACCCCGTGCTCGTTTCCAAATCTCATGTACTATACGTAATCCATTTTGTCCTCCATCTTCTCCCCCTGAGTACACGCTGTTTACTGTCTGTTCTGGCATTCTGTCTTGTTTCCGTGATGGCCCAAAATGTCATAAATTTGCATTTTCTCAATTCCTGCTCTGCCATGTTTGCTTCTTCTCTGCCAGCTCTGTTCGGTCTGTCTTCATCCTTTGGCTGCCTGCCATTGGCCTAGAAATCAGCAAACATCACTACCGTTTACAGGAAGGGATGCTCTCAATTATAAACCAGTGAGCTTACTTACAATACGTGACTTTCAAAATGTCTCGAACGCAAACTATGGCTGCGCGCAATCGGAGCACTTTTAACCTGCCGTGGAAGAGAGGTGTCACGTTCCTACCGTTTCTTGCCAATACCAGTGAGCGGCGACAGTGGATAAGGATAGTATGATGGCCCGATGACTGGCGGCCTAACCATAACTCAGACACGGATGAAAGTGGGAAGAAAACTCCATCTTGGAAGCACCAAAATCCTAAACTCTTCCCGAGGAATGATCGGAGTCTCGTATATATAAAACCACCGTAAGTTAAACGTACTCCTAATAAACTTCAAGGCAGTGAACAAATAGCGCACATATCCTTCACTCTTTCATTCTCACCTTCACTCTTTCATTCCCCTTTTGCCCCGCCTCTGGAACAAACTCCCCCACTCTCTTCAATCCCTCTCCTCCCTCCAGGTCTTTAAAACAGCTGTTCACCACCATCTCTTATCTTCCCCCATCCAAAACCTTGATCTTTTCTACCCCCGCTAATTCACCCCAGATCCACTTTTTTTGTAATTCCAACTTTTATCCTGGAAGTCCTTGCAGTGTCCATATGTTTTATACCTCTCCCACCTCCCCCCAAGCCCTCTCCCTCCCACAGATCTCCCGAAGTCCCTGCTCTCAAATGTTGTGTTTGTGTCCTTCCCCCTCTCTCCCCATCTTGTCTACCGCTCCCCTTATTTTGTGTTTTATGTGTCGGTTTGACTTTTTGTGTGATTAATGTTAGCTCTTTCGGGAGCCTCGATTTTGTATACAAAAAAAATAAAAAATTATATCTTTCTGAAGAACAAGTGAACATTCACAATGCTCGCTGCTGGCTCAATCGATCAACGCCATTGGTCAATCTCACTCCTGCTATGCCGACGGTGGCTGGGAGCAATCGTTGTACTGCCATGACCTGCCAGGGCCTGCAGAACTTGATTTGGAGCAGGCCCCAAATCTTCAGAGGGTTAGAGGTTAGAAAATTAGTCGTGATATTCTTTTTATCATTGTATGTGGTAACTTTACTTTATATAATTAATATAGGCCTGTTGTAGTTTCTGATATTTTCATGAGGGTGCAGCCCAGGCAGAAATGATATCTAGTTAGAAGTACGGTAGTTGTGCTCTCATATACTCTGGCTGGGAGTTGTCGTTAACCTTAGTATTACCATAGGTTACTCTGTTGTGATTCAAGTATACTGTAGTAAAAATTGCTGGTAATTGAAGTGATTACAGTTCTAATTGCAGTAGTCTGCAGAGAATTACTCTGCATAGGGATGCCTGGGGAGAATTTGTCAATTTTTTTTTTTAACACCAGGGCTGATATAGTGGATTGGATATTGAGGATGATAAATCGTCAGTCTGAATTTTTATGCCTCCGCCCCCGAAGGTGGCCGGAGGCATTATGTTTTTGGGTTATCTGTCCGTCTGTCCGTCTGGCTAAACCCTGGTTTTTTTTTCTTTCTCAACAACCACATGGCCAATTGAGACGAAACTTTGAGGGTAGGATCGACACCCATGTGGAATGTCTTTATGATAAATGTGATGTCATAGGTCATGTAGTATGGCAGCCATCTTGGATTAAACTCGAATAATTAAAATATATTTCTCGGAAACCGCTGATTGGAAAAATTTGAAACTTGGCACATTGTCAAATACTCCCAATGGTGAACAAAAGCATGATAATGATGACTTCATCCGTGAAGTGGTCCACCAGCCATAAATGTTCTAATCAAATGCCTTAACCTAAAAATCTGAAATTGCATGCAATATGACCCATTTGTATTGTAATATTAAATTTATGACATCATTGGTCACATGGTGTTGGGCTAGCGGCTAGGGTGCCGGCTTAGGATCCTAGGATCCTGGGTTCGAATCTCGGTCGATCGCCGAATTAATGCCAGGGGGGTTGACTCAGCCTGTCATCCTTCCGAGGTCGGCTAATTGAGTACCAGTTCACTGGTAATTCCCTGTTTGTCGTTGAAGGCGGCAAAAAGGGTTGGCGTCAGGAAGGGCATCCGGCCGTAAAACATTGCTTCAAAAAGGGGACCAAAAAAAAAACAACTACCATGGTCCCCGAAAAGGCCAACCCCCGCCTTGCGGGGAAAAATGGCCTCTAAACGGTGGTTTTTATTGGTCACATGGTGTGGCAGCCATATTGGATTGAAGGAAAATTTTAAATAATTATATCTCAGAAACCGCTTTCCGTATTGATGCGAAACTTTACAAATGTCATCTAACACCATTGCTCCATATAGTTTGAAAAGTATGACATCGTAGGTCACGTGGTTTGGCAGCCATCTTGGATAGAAAAACGAACCTTGTCCGATCAGCACGAAACTTCACAAATGTGATCCCCTATCCATACATATGCAGACTTTACATTTTTGATGTCGTATGTCACGTGATTTGGCAGCCAAATTAGCTTGAAAGCCGATATTTAAAAAAATCCCTTCTCCGAAACCGCTTCACCGATCGATGTGAAACCTGTCATGTCTGGTAAAAATGTGATACTTGAAAACAGCTGAAGGGATTTAAATCAAACTTATTAATTTTTATGACAGTGAACGAGGTCATCTACCCATTGTCACGGGCAGGGACTACGCGGAGGCATATTGGTGACAGTCACTTTGCTCTAGTTTATTATTTTTACAGGCATCAAACATCAAAAATATTTTTGATTGGTTATTTTTGAGTTCTTTTTGGAGCTCAGTTAGCCACAGTAGCTAAAAAAAATTAATGATAAATCATGGCGTTGAAGAAAGATCTCAAACCAAATTTGCACAATACATTCAATACGTATAGGCATACATATCAATCGTTAGCTCGTAACCACAATATATTATGCCCCGATTGACATTATTATGGAGGGTTTTGGCACGTGTATGCCAATGCATTGTGAGGTGATCACCTTATTTTGAAAGTCCTGCATTGTAAGCAAAGTCATGGAATCCATCGACATTGCTGCTGATTGTCAATTCTTTCCTGTTTTCAAGCAGCCTGAGCCTGGTGTTGGCTTCGCGGTTAGGGTGCCGGCTTGGAATCCGAGGATCCTGGGTTTGAATCGCGGTCGATCGCTGAATTAACGCCAGGGGGGTTGACTCGGCCTGTCATCCTTCCGAGGACCGCAAATTGAGTACCAGTTCACTGGTAATTCCCTGCGTGTTGCAAGAGGCAACTAACAGGGTTGGCGGCAGGAAGGGCATCCGGCCATAAAACTGCTTCAAAAAGGGGACCACCGTGCCCGAAAAAGGCCAACCCCTGCTCTGCAGGGAAAAATGGCCTCTAAAGGTGGTTCTTTCTTCTGATCTCTGACCATGAGATTAATTTCCACCCTGGTCACTCTGGATGTGCTGCTGCTCCTCTCTCAGCAATGAGTGGAGGCCATGATCTCAAAAAAGACGTCAGGGTCATTTGCTTGGAGATATGTCTGGCTTTTATCTGTTTTCGTTCTTCTTCCCCATCTTCATATTTCATCAATGATCTCTCTGATGCTCTGGATAACCACCCTCTTCCTTTTTTGTGGGTGACTCCACATTGTGTCTTACCCCCATTGTTCTTCTCGGCAGACAGCAGCTGCATCTCACTGTACGGATCTAGAATTGATTATACTAGGGCATTGCCCGTACTATATCTATATCTAAAATTATATCCCCCCCCTCTATTTACATGAAATGGTTTGGTCCAAAGCGAACGGCTTCCGGAGTTTGGTAAAGAAATCGCCATCGCGTGCACAAACGCGCAGGAAAGCGAATGAATCGCAAATTCGTTTTTATTAGTTTTAAAACATAGTTTAACGCCAACATAGTTTGCAAACGTGAAATAAATGAATACGCTCTCAAATGTGCCATCCGAGGCAGAGTGTGTCCGCCACGTTCGGCACACGCGATAGTTCGCTGCTCTCTGATTGGTTGAATCGTTTTTTGGACATAGCTCGGTAAGTAATTGTCCGATTAATATGAAACCTTGAAAAGGCACATCCTCGGGTCCCCAGCAATATACCTGGCAAGTTAAAAGTATATCGGACCCGTGGTTGTCGAGAAACAGCGGTCACAGACAAACAAACGTACAAACGTACAAACAAACAGAGATTACTGGAATTATAGATAGATACTGGTCTGAAGATGTTACATGTCTTTCAATCCTGGAAAATCTTGATCTTGCCCTGTCGTTGTGGAAGGATCGACTAACGAACCCATCTACCTATTTCCATGATCAGCAACAGGAAAGATGTTCAATTGCTTGAAGTGTAGGCTTTACCATCAACTCTGATGTCTCCTGGGCCGACCACGTAGCAAAGCTGGTCTCCAAAGTCAGTCTCAGACCTGGCATCGTCCGTCGTTCCAAATCTTTCCTTGAAAAATCAGAACTGCTCACAGTGGATAAGGCCTTTGTGCATAGCTCAATGGAGTACGTTCCTCTCATGGGCTGATGTCCCAACATCACAACTCTCTCTTGGATTTTGTGGAATCGAAAGCTAGCCCACAGTAAAGTCAAATCAAAAGGTGTGCTGCCCTCACATTGCAGGCATGTCGGTGGCCTCTTACCGTTTCCCCTCTGGTTTATCTCCTTCTGGTCTTTCGACACTCCGACCCTTCCCTACATCTCCAGGATGTAATATTCTTCCAGTAACCTTTCCTGGTTAAACTTTCAAAATCCAAGCTTTCTGCTCACACAAACTCCCATGTTCCTGCTTTTCAGTGATATCTGTGGAACCACCTTCCAGAGGCTATGCTATCCCACTCCCTTATCTTCAAGGCTCCAAGCTGGCGGTGCACCGCCATCTCATATCATCCTCCATCCTGACACATGATCTACATGAACCCTTTCACTTATAGGTTGCAATGTTTCCCTCAACCTCCACCTCTCTCTCTCTCTCTCTCTCTCTCTCCATTCATTAATTCCCTTGCTTGTCATGTCCAATAGCTTCCCCGCTGCCCCACTCTCAGTTCATACCCTCTGCCACCTTGCTCTTCCACGAGCCTCGATCTTGATGAGAAAAAAACAAGACAAAATGAACATTAGGATGCCTCCCATCTGGATCTGATTGGAGAGAGGGTTACAAGACAAGAACATGTAATGGTTTATTTTTAATGTTGTTTGAATGGAAGTCCTGTGATGTTTGTACAAGTTATTCCAAGATCGGACATACTGTCGGTATCATTGGCACTCATGAACAGAGATGATATTGTGAAAAAAAGAGGCAGGGTGGGTGGGGGATGGCAGGGTGGGTGAAGGATGCATCCATTTTGATGGATTGTATTCTGCTTATCGAGTTTAAGATAACAGGGAAATAAATAAATAAACAAACAAACAAGCATTGATTAACTTTAAGTTCTGTTATCACGAAGCACGAAGCAGAGTGTGTGCCACCGAGCCCCAGCGGGTTTGTAAATGCTTTCGATAATGGGTGGATCTTCCGCGAGGTGATTGACAGGCCAAAAATGTTTCTGCTGTAGAAATTGCGCAACACTATGATTTGAATAACGCGTCTGCCGAGTTTCGGGAACTGAGTGGCGTGCTGATGAGGGGAGTGTCGTTGAAGCTGAAGGGAAAGGTGTATGCTGCATGTGTGAGAAGTGTTATGATTTATGGGAGCGAGACATGGGTAATGAACGTAGAGCAGCAACGAAGGCTGGAAAGGGTGGAAATGCGAATGGTTCGGTGGATGTGCGGAGTATCGTTGAGAGAGAGGAAGACAAATGATGAATTGCGAAAGATGAAGGGAATAGAGCCTGTGATTGATGCTGTGAAGAGAAACAGGTTGAGATGGTTTGGTCATGTGTTGAGGAAGGATGAAAGTGACTGGTTGAGAGGAGTGATGGAAATGAATGTAGAAGGAAGTAGAGGATGGGGAAGACCGAGAAAGACTTGGCTAAAGATGGTGGAAGAATAAATGCGGGCAAGGGGGTTAACAAGGGGAGATGCAGAAAATAGGGCAAAATGGAGAAGATTGTCATGGGGACCGCAAGGCTAACCCCCGCTCTAGCAGGGAAAATGGCCTTAAAATGCATGTTGTTGTTGTTGTTGTCTCCGATGCCAATGCACGTTTGCTTGGTTGCAGCATCAGTACTGAAAGATTGCTGAGGATGTTTAACGTTTACGGCATTGGGCGATTTGATAGCCGGTTTGCTGCTGTTGACAATACGTTGAAGTTGTCCATTTAACTTTATCGATGCTGTCCACATTCTGGAACATTCTGTCCGATCCAAATGCAGAAGCGACCTCAGAATGCGCCCTGTCACGTTCACGTGATGTCACCCGACTCTGAAGCTTGTTGGAGAAACCACAACCGGGCCAGGCAAACATGTTATCAGACCCTAACATGACCTTCTGTTGAATTATGCACTGTGGTCGCTTATATTTGCGGATTCCACCGCTCGTGTATTTTCCAAGTTTTTGATGTTTATTTGTTGGATTGCTCGTCTGCGTCGGCGCCGTCCAAATCATTGTCGTATTTATGTTGCGTGCAGAAATCTAGGCTCGTGGATGTGCTGAATGATGGAGGGCAGCAGGTTCACAGCCTTGGACAGTATACGGGGCATCGCACATGAGTTAGAGAAGTGGGGTATGACAGGGGATGGGGTTCATTGAGGGTGGAAGATATCATTGGTGGCTTTGGGAGAAAACATTGGCATGAGGTGACAATTGGCAGCACTCTTGAAAGGCTGGAGGGGAGGGGGTACGAGACACGAAACAGGGAGTCGGTTCCACGTGTCTATGAGTGAATTGAGGTGAACATTCATCTTATAATTGGGGAGGGAAAGCAAGTGTGGGATTCTGGAAGAACGTGTGGTGTGACTAGGAAAGATGGAAGGATGAGCGGCCAGAAGTGGGTTCATAGAAAACGGAAATCCACCAACCAGCCAGTAAGTAGTGCGAGAGGAGCCAACGTTGGGTCTTGACGTCCTGTTGAGATATGCCAAGAACACAGAGATCCATGGACCCTATCGTCTCGAGGGGAAGGAAGATGGGAAGCAGCTGCACCAGCCCAGCGTGGGGGGGGGGGGGGGGGGGGGGGGGGAGGAGTGAGGGTGGTGGAGGCGGGGTCACTTACTCCATGATACTTCAGATGAATGCCTTGTACGCTGCAGTGAGCACCAAGTGGCTCAGAATTTTAGTTATATATATATTTCTTATTTAAATAATTTTGTTCTATCCTCTGACTTTTGTTCATTCACACCTCATTTCCTCCTCCTCCGCTTTTGCAAACCGTATTTTGAGAAGGCCAAAGTACCAGAAGCCGAATTATTTTCTAATGACGTAATTTGGTGAATTTGTTTTGCCAGTTTCAGGATTTTGTGTAATGCACTACTTACTCGGGGTGTAGGCGAATGACTCTGTCCTTGGCAGGGTTTTGAACATTCACATGACTGCACGCAGATGGTAGGATTGCACGTGCTGATGACATACGACTGAAGCCTGTGCGGAAAACTTCCCATAATGTTTCATTCGGCCTTGAACGTTTTTATCCTGCATGATGTTCACCGTCGGCATTTCAACAATCTCTTTATTCTCTTGATGTTTGGTATGTGCATTCAGCTCGTTTTACCATAAATATGTTGGAAATCTCTGCCGTTTTCTGCAAGCATTGCCATTCATGGAAGACTCGTGATTGTCATTTTGGCCAACGTGGAAACTTCCTTGCGACCGACCGTTTTCACGGGGACTCACAATCGGGCCCTGTCTAGTGCGATCAACGCATTTAATATATTTGTATGCAAGGTGTCGCTTCAGTCTCGTATTCTTCCATTCTAAGGAGAGTATATGTGTACTTTGCATTGATTGTTTGTTGCCTTTTGAGTTGGCTATGGTGGATTTATTGTTTTTTTTACCTCTGCCACCAAAGGTGGACGGAGGGTATGTTTTCACCCCCTCTTTGTTTGTGTATTTGTCTGTGAGCAGGATATCTCAAAATTATGAATTGATTCGGACAAAACTTGGTTGACATGTTGGGTGTGCGACAAGGATGAATTGAATAGATTTGGGTGAAGATCCGGGTCCAGATGGAATAATTTTAAGTGATTCTTCACAATTGAACGAAATTTCGCACGATATCTCAAAAAATTGGAGATGGAATTTAACAACTTGGTGGATGAGTTGGTGATGTGACACGAACAAGCCGATTAGATGCTGGTTGAGGTCCGGCTGCAGATCCGGCCGATCAGTGGGATACAAAACCTAAACTGTTTAGCCTGGCAGAGGTATGCCCTCTACCGAGTGCCATTCCAGTTATCAAAATATATTGGGCACTTTCTGTTCACTTCGGAGTTTCTGCAGAAAAATAACTTTTACTTGGTACTGCCTTTTAACTGTGCTCTGCTCTGTGTGTGCCCTGGCACAGTGCTGTGGCTTGTGTACCCTATTGTCGTGCTATGGCTTGAGTGTACCCAACCGTGGTGCTTGTTCCATTGACTCCGATAGCTGTGCCAGTGGTATTGTCACTTGGTGCCAATACCAGCAGTATCACACATGCTGGGAAGGTCAAAGAGTAGGAAACAGACTAAGATAGTTCCGTTGCCAACCAACATTGGCGAGTGTGGTGAGTAAGCCAAAAACCTTTAAATGTGATATGTCACAGTATGATATATTTATAATTATATATATATATATATATATATATATATAGCCCTCAGCTCAAATTTCTGACCATAGTAGCAGTCCAGATGAGGAGAGAGCAGAGCTTTCTCTGGATTGGTGGGCCAATATTGCTTTGTTCATCTTCGCCTAATTGATGGACCTGTTGAGGTGTTCTTTTGGTAAATGTAGAGTGTGGCCAAATTAAAGCACAGTATCACAGGGATTGTTGTTTCAAATTGAAGTCTGTTCAGGGATAAGGTTTCCGGTCAGGGTTAGATGTAGCGTGCTGGTTTTGAATGGGACTAAATTGGATCTGTGCTTTGTATTTTGATGAAATGCCAGTTATGGTGATCGATCGCGTAAACGTTTGCTCAACTCTTATTTTTTATCACTGTGGTGGGTTTTTGCCGTTACGTGTTGCAGAATTCCATTCGGCACAACCTCTCCCTGCACAGCCGGTTCATCCGCGTGCAGAATGATGACACCGGTAAAAGCTCCTGGTGGATGCTCAATCCAGATGGCGGCAAGGGAGGGAAGTCCCCACGGAGGAGAGCAGTCTCGATGGATAACAGCAACAAGCTTGCAAAGGTGGGTCCCATCTCTCCTTCCGATTTTCATTTTTACTTACTTAACAAATTTTAATTGTGATTATTGCCCTCTTCATTTGGTTATCCTTGATTATCTATATTTGGAACTATGGTGCCATTTCTAAATGAATCAAATCATCTTTAAATCATACTCTTCTTCTTTAAATCCTTTGTTCTTGATGAAAAGTGTGCTCGAGTAAATGTATAACTGCGGGATAGGGTTACGGCTAACCCGGAATGGTTCACTTGCCATGAGAAGGTGGAAAATGAGGCTGCATGTTTCTTGAGAAGTAAGGGTTTATTACAGATGCACAACATACAAGACGACACAGAGAATTCCGGTACGAACGGCAGACTGGAATGAATTGATAAGGAGAAATAAATACACCCTTAATCACAGATATAAATCCAAGGTGCCACAAGCACACAATCACTCCATATACAATGGGGAGAAACCAGACAAAGGCTTAAGATACAGGTGGGCAGGTCTTCAGAATGAATGTGCTGTCCGCACAGGGGAATATTGCAAGGAGGCACGTGTTGGTTCTCCGGCCACAGCACCAAAGAAGAGCTCGCTGCTCAGAGGGCCCCGACTGCTGCCAGTGTGTGTCCTTTCATTGCCATGCCCGGGTGTTCCTCGCTCCCAATCATGCAGAACAAAATCGCAACCGTGGTGCCGTCACACGGGGCAGTTGGCATCATGGCGCCCCTCGAACAATCTTGTACAAGCAGTCTTGTACATCACCCTTATACACTGAAATAAGACGACGTTGAGTTGCAGTTAAGGAGATGGAGGCTTTATTGATCACCATAGTTAAGGAGATGGAGGCTTTATTGATCACCATAGTTAAGGAGATGGAGGCTTTATTGATCACCATAGTTAAGGAGATGGAGGCTTTATTGATCACCATAGTTAAGGAGAATCCCTGGCGTTGGGCTAGCGGCTAGGGTGCCGGCTTAGGATCCTAGGATCCTGGGTTCGAATCCCGGTCAAATCGCTGAATTAACGCCAGGGGGGTTGACTCAGCCTGTCATCCTTCCGAGGTCGGCAAATTGAGTACCAGTTCACTGGTAATTCCCTGCTTGTCGTTAAAGGCGGCAAAAAGGGTTGGCGTCAGGAAGGGCATCCGGCCGTAAAACATTGCTTCAAAAAGGGGACCGAAAAACAACAACAACCACAGTTCCCGAAAAAGGCCAACCCCCGCTTGCGGGGAAAAATGGCCTCTAAAGGTGGTTTTTTATAGTTAAGGAGATGGAGGCTTTATTGATCACCATAGTTAAGGAGATGGAGGCTTTATTGATCTAGTCAGTTGGCTTAGTGCTATATTTAAAGATTACCGTTACCGGGCAGATAAAAGCACAATATTTGGCACGAGGCTCCCTTAGGGCCAAATAATTAATGTTAGCCTAGGATCCCTCCGGAGTTTTTTTTAAAAATTCATGTAAAACACCAAAATTCAAGATGGCCGACATCGATGACAAAATATAGCTTTTCTCGAATCCTGGTAGTCATAACTCATAAGTAACTCAGGGCGGTTGACAAATTTGGGATTTTGAGGTCGTTGAATGTTATTGTGACATTATAATAGTACCAATACATTGTAAAATGTTATAAAGACCATTATTATTCCAATAAATGGAAAATTTCAAATAAACATCCACCCTCTTCTGGAAGGGAAATATTATCACCCAATAAAGTGAATAACAGCGAATCATGTATTTCAGTAACTGGCCTTGTGCTAGTCAAGACGATATTAAAAAGTCCAAGGCATTTGTTAGAATAACTACAGTAATTTGAATTGCACAGACAAAACTAAATTTTCAAGCAAATAACATCACTATGCTTTATTCGTCGGTCTCCAAGTAGTTCTCAATTTCCCTTACTCTCTCACACTACGGAGACAATAGTAGGCCACTTCATGGCGTTGAGTTGGAATGCAATTTGTTTATAATAACAGTCACAGTTTCTTACAAAGTATGTGGCATTGTCCTGTGATGTCTCTTGCAGTAACACACAGTTTGCAATGCTCCATGGAGTGCATTTCTTCTGGCAGAAGAGTTCCCTTCTTGTCTTGTTGACAGAGCTCAAAGGACTGGTTTTGTCATACAGGATAACAGTCAGTCTCTCGAGCTTCTGGAAAGATTCATCGTCGAAATCCAGCAGCTCGAAGGGATGACCGGCCAGATACACAAATGTCTCTGTGACGTCTTCGTCGACCTGCCAGGCTTGCCAAACCGACTTCTTGCCCTTGCCGTTGAAGGCAGAGGTTGTATCGCAACCTGAAAAGGCATACTAAAAATGTGAAAATTAAATTTAAAAAAATTAAAACTCCGGAGGGCTCCGAGGCTAACATTAATTAATAGGCCTTAAGGGAGCCTCATGCCAAATATTGCGCTTTTATCCGCCCGGTAACTAATTTCACTGAGCCACCTGACTAATCACCATAGTTAAGGAGATGGAGCGCTTTCAGTGCCAATCGGCATCGTACTTAGCCAAATCGGTGGCTTCTTCTTCACCCCGATACTGCACCCTCAGTCCCTCATATGCCACATCCACTTTCCAGGATCCTATTACATCCCTTAGGAACACATCCAAGCACTGCAAAACTGGGGGTTTTTGGAAGTATTTTGAAGGCGATTTGTGTTCTACAGTGTTCATGTGTATAATTAAATTTAAAGAAAGGGTTCTAAGGGCGTATAACTAAATGGTTCCAGGTTTTATCGCCGTTTTACACAGTGTGTATTACATCACCCTATATAACACATTATATTAGTTATGCGTGCCTGTTGTTTGTGTCCTTCATAACGTCCTTAAATACAGTAAGTTTCCTGTTTGAAATGATCTTCAATTTCGTTAAAATGTCAGGCAGGCAGAGTAAAAAAAGATTATCCTGCTCCACTGCGCATGTGCCATTGGGATGAATTCAGAGCCAAGGTTCTGTAAAACGGCAGATTTGTTTTCCGATTCATGTTCCGATTCATATTCAGAATATAACATTTAGTTTAAATAAGCTGTTCCTCTATCATAAACTGATAAGACCGTCTGTCTGTCTCTGTCTCTGTCTGATGGACAGACATGAAACAATTGCTTAAACCCGCTTTTTTACTTTGCGTGCGTGGGGTAACATTCACACTAACGGGTTCCTGGTTACAGAAAATGCTTTAACCTACACAAACATACAGAACACGCTAACGCCAAAACTTGCTGTTTTGGAAGATGTATTCATCACCATACGAGGGTTAGCAGGATGGCCTTATAGGGATGTGCATTCATCTTTGAGCTGTCTAGCCTGGTTTTGAACGTTGAATGAATGAATATGTATGAATGATCGTTTTAAGGCCATTTTCCCCGCTAGAGCGGGGGTTAGCCTTGCGGGCCCCATGACAATCATGGTTCCCTGTTTGAGGCAATGTTTTTATGGCCGGATGCCCTTCCTGACGCCAACCCTTAGTCGCCTCTTACAATGCACAGGGATACGGTGTACCTATTCTAAACCGGGGTACACACCGGGATCATTCATCCCAGCAAGCTGGTACTCAATTTGCCGACCTCGGAAGGATGACAGGCTGAGTCAACCCCCCTGGTGTTAATTTAGCGATCGACCTGGATTCGAACCCAGGATCCTAGGATCCCAAGCCAGCACCCTAACCGCTAAGCCAACACCAGGCTAGGTGTTGAACGTTTTGAACGTTGAGCTAGCTACAAACTTCCATTCTGGTAGTTTACAGGCAGGGCAACGCATTAATGTGCACATCATTCTTCAGTACATGTTAAGCTAGAGGACATGTCTGTCCATCGTGAATAGTAGGTGATTTATCGCCAGTACTCTGAATGAATTCCAAATTCTTGCCCTGACTTCCTGTTGCAAGGGCAACGGCAAACCACCCAGCCAAACCTTTGCTCAGGAATTACTTCTACAGCACTGATGCTGTCAAGAATCTGATGCATTTGATTTATTGAATCATCACCAAAATGCAATAGCAGTTTTTTCTTCCGACATGATTTGCAGGGCAAAATAACCTTTTTATTACACAATATGCACATATATACGATGGTCATTCAAAATTTGTGTTTTGTTTAATTTCTAATGTCTTATCACATTTTAAAAGTTTGTTTGCAAACAATTTTAAGTTTGTTATTTTGCATTGTAATTTTAACTTTGAGCGTCGTAACTTTTTGTCCGCTGCCTCTGACATTTATCTCCGAAGGTTCGTGCAAAAGTGGCGAAGAAGAAGAGGGCAGCTGTAGCAGAAGGGCGATCGGATAGCCCCAACTGCTGGGCAGCGAACTCTCCGTCGCAGAACAGTGACGAGTTTGAGCCGTGGAGCTTTCGGCCGCGCAGCAGTTCCAATGCCAGCACGTTGAGTGGCCGCGTCTCACCCACCAGAATGACCCTCGAGTTTGAGGAGCGCTCTGAGCACGAGGGCTCACCGGTGTCCCCACGAATGTACCTGGAGAGCCGTAATCAAATAGCGCTCAACAAACCTCTCTCTGCAGAAATGCCCCGTCTTGCAGATATGGCTGGGACCATGAATCTAAATGACAAAATGCATCAGACCTTGTGCCCATTAAACGATAAGATGATGGATGATTTGCTTGAGGACATGGATGTGCAGAGCACGACGCCGAGTACGATGAATAATCCACTTGTACCGGCCCTCGGTGGATCCTCAAGCTTTTGCTTCTCGTCACAGTCGGAGACGTTTGGTAACTCCATTTTTAGTCCGTCTGGAGGAAGCGTTCCGGCTTGGCGACCACCTCCCATGGAGACAATTCAGGAGAACAAGCCCGCTACGTTCCCGACCCTGGCCACGTTCAATTCGCAGACGTTTCGGGACATGCTCGAATCTGAAACCTTGCCTGGAAACGATTTTCCCATTCGGCAGGCTGACGTGATGCTGGCACAGGCAGGAACGCAGCCGAACAGCGCGAGGCTGCCCGGAAACCCGCCACGGTCCGTGTTCAGTCAGGGTAGCCCCGTGAGGTTTCCTCAGTCGAGCTCCAATACAGACGTCATGCAGCAGGATCCGATGCCGAGCGTTAAATCTGGCCCTTTATCCCCCAGTTTGATTTTGGGCTCGGAGCAAAGCAACATGCACATCCTGCAGCACGCCGCCGACCCCACGCTGCTCACTAAACGCCCTCTCAGTCCTGGACCGCCTTCCATCCCAGATTGCACAATGGGTGACCCTTTGGGCTTTTCCCACGGGAGTCAAAGGATGCCACCAGATTTGGACCTAACAGTGTTTGAGGATTGCCAAGACCTAGGTTTTGACATTTATTCTCTAATTCAAGGAGAGCTCCAGGACGAGGAGGGTCTCAATGTTACATTTGACACACACTAGATCCTAATAATCATGTTGTTATCGGTATGTATTCCTTTTATTCCTTTGACTAATTTGGCGTTAAAAAAAACACCAATAATCAGTAGTAAATTTGCATGACTGCATGTTGCATTATCTCGGTGATTTTATTTTATTTTTTTATTTAAAAAAAAAAGAAAATTATTCCCTCCTGGATAATCTGCGGATTGTGCTTTAGCATCCGTTGCAAACACTCACTCTATTGATTCAAACATCAAGTTTACTTTGCTCTTCTTACTTCACTGACAGCTTTACTGTGCCATAACGTTTTGAAAACTGATCAAGTGATAAAAGGAAACAAAGGAGAGAGAGAGAGAAAAAAGAAACCTATAATATTTCTGTAAGGAAGCTTCACAGGGTGCTGTTCGTAAAAGACGAGAGCTATTTCCCCCCCCAAGCTATCCTCCCCCTTCTTGCAATTGTACATCTTGTACACGGAGTGGTCACATCGCGGTTTGATCGTCGCAACCTGCAGTCGTTCGACGCCACGTTGTGCAAAAGGTACAAGCCATATTCTCACGCGAGCTATCGGTAAAGCAACGTTGTCTACAGGAGCTTCGTGTTGTACCGTTTCGTTCTGTGAGATGGTTCTGCCGCATTAGTTTTGTCGCTAATTGTACATTTTGCTTTTTAAACGAATCTATTTCCACGACCGTCTCTTGGGGGTCGTGGGTGGTCTGCCATGGCTTGAATCTCGTGAAAAAAAACAAACAAACCTTGATCGTGTTGCTGGTACAAGTGCCATTCCAGCATCGTCCTGCCTTGCTACAGATTTTGTACTTGGGTGTTTGGAATTGGCCAATTTGTTAAGAGGGTGTGGTAGGGTAGGGTTAGTTTGGCCCTGGAGGGCCTGGAGCTTTTAGGAAGTTATTTGCATTTGTTTCTGCGAATTGCATGGCATGTTATAAATGGGAGTTTTATCAGGTGTATGTATGTATTGTATTAAAAAAAATCTGTACATATTTTAGAAATGCATTTTGAAATCGGATATAAAAATTTGTCCTGAAATTAAATGCAAAGTATATTTACACTTTAACGGCCATGAAGAGTAACACAGTCGGACATTTTGTCGAACCTCGTGGTTTTGGTGATGAATCCTAACTCCAAAAAATTTGATTAATCGAGAGTAAAACTATCATGTTGAACACTAAAAGTGTTTCACACTAAAGCTTTTTTTTTTTTTTTTAGTACAAGGACAAGTGGAATGGTTGTTATTGTTTTTTTTGCGGGTTTTTTTTTGATGCATGAGGCAGTTTACAAGTATGCGAAACTTATTTGGATATACGGATCGTGCCTTCAAAGTGATGTCCATAAACTCGCCTGTTGTTGAGATGCGCTCGGACATCGCAAGCAACGTGTAATTGTAAAGACAATCTTAAAATTCAACTAATGCAACGTTAAATTTTGTATTTATGATTTTATATAATTTTTTTGTATAGCAAAATGTTCCTTTTTATTTTTTTATTTTCTTTTCGCAGCCATTTGTCCGTGACAAAGGCAGAATGCACACTTATTTGTCTTTCTCGATGATGGTATGACATCTGTTTTGTCGGAGTGGAAACAGGCCAAAAAGGATCCTTGTTTACTAAACTTAAAAGTTGCAGATGTTCAATAAGTAGATTTGGCCAGAAATAGCTCCCCCACCCTCGCTTCCCTGACCTCACCCCACTAGTCCCTTCCCCTCATGACTGTTATACAGTGGCTGTCCATGTCACCTTAAACTGGAAGCTTTCTCTGGGACGTTCTATCGCCAAACAAGCAAGCTGATGACTGCCTGCCTCTCCTTTATTCGCTCGTGTTCGTTGTATAGTTGTGATTTTATTTCTTCATTCCCCCCCCCCCCCCCCCCTTCTTCTTTGACAGCCGTGGCCAGGACGTTCAGCATTCATATTCTTGTACTTAATAAACGGATTTGAAACCATGGTTTTTCTTTTTTGTGACTTTTTCTCCATGTTGTGGTTTAAAAAAAAGTATTTTTTTTGCTTTCATGGAATCGTTCCAAGCAGCGCAAGCTTTGTCAAAGTGAGCAAAAGTGTACATATTCTCATTCGTCCATTAGACTAGACACGGTCGAAGATGTGATATTCGTGATAAAGTATATGGAACTGTACTTACCCTCGCGAGAAGAGAGGGTATTGCATTTGAGTCCGTTTGTCTGTTTGTCCGCACAGAATAAATGTGATTTTCTCTGCAATCGTTGGTCCAATTGACAGGTAGTTTTCACCGGAGGTGTGCCTCCTTCTGTAGAATTTTTAATAATTATGACGTCATAGGTCACGTGGTACGGGCCCCATCTTGGAAAAACCGAAAAAGTTTGCACTTATATCTCCGAAAGCGCTGCATAGAAAAAAAAAATCAGACATCAGCGGTGGATCCAGGGGGTGGGGAGGGGTGCCGTGGGTGCGCACCCCCCCCCTCTGCAACGCAACGGCATGGGTGTGCTGGAGGCATCTATATAAGAATAGCGTAAGGACTCGACTTTGTTATCCCTTTTACGCCGCACCCAGTGACCCGATGCCCACGGCACTAATGGATTTACGATCTACGAACCGCGCTCTTTGTTTATCAGCTAGACTACGGATTTTTATTATAAGAAAATAGGCCTTTTATGTTTTGAAAAGCGGAATTTTTTTTTTTTTATGTGAAAAAATCCCGAAATATTTTTTTCCCCCGTTTTATTCATTTTTAATTATTACCAAGTTTTTCAGAAATCAGTCAAAAAAAGAACAAAAAATGGTAAGCTTTTTCCTGCACAACATTAAGCACTCTGGGCTAGTAAACAGGTAAAAAATGACGTTCAGGTACCTTTATTGCAACCGCATTGTTTGATAAGTAGAGGACTAGAAGAAATTGACAAGACCCTTTTAGGAACGGTTAAAGTAGGTGTTTGAAATCATTATCTTGGTAATGTTCTCCTTGGTGAGGCGGTGTCGGCGGTCGGTGAGGACGTTTCTGTAGACGGAGAAGGACCTTTCCACGTCGACGCTGACGATGGGGCAGTACCTCAAGAGGGGTATGTCAGCAAGCTTGACTCCAGCCGGCACACCAACCTCAGATCCGTGCTGATCTCCATCCAGGATCAAAGCCACTGTCCTCAGCACACCAATGTCGGGATTGCGCTGCAGCACCGCCTTGAACTTGGTGAGCAGGATCTCCTTACGGCAGCCTCGGATCTTTTCGAGCTCCTCCTTGGCCTGATCAAGGAGCTGGAAGGCCTTGGCCAGCTCCATGCCGGCCTCCTCCAGCTGCTTAAGGATCTTCGGGATGAACGACACGTGGGCATTTAAGAAGACCAAACTGAGCTTGATGTCCGCCTTTCCGAACAGGTCCTTGGCACTCCGGATTGCCATCGCGTCGTCATCGTTCAGCTGGTCCACAATGTCCTTGACGGCCTCGAAGTGCTCGGCGTAAAACACCGCGGCGTCGATCCACGTCCCCCACCGAGTCAGAATGGGCTCCGGGGGGAGAGAAAGATTGGGCTGCTGCTCCTTGCAAAAGACGACACGCGACGGGGCTTTGACAAACACCTTCTTCGTCGTGGCAATCAGGTCGTTGACGTCCTTGAACATTTCTCGGACTGTCTCGCAGACACGGTGGAGCGCGTGGGCAACGCAAGTCACATGCAGCAAGTCCGGGAAGAGTTCCTTCAGGGCATGGCCGGCCTTGATTATATAGGCCGCGGCGTTGCTGACGAGGACCTTGAGGCACTCCGGCTTGAAATCAGGCCAAAGATAGCGCAGCGTGTCATTGACAGCACGCACGATCTCCCCGGAGTTGGTCTTCTCCAGAAACATGCACTGGACGAGGTGGGGACGAAAGTACCCCTCCTTGGACAAGCGTCCCGCGATGATGTTGGCCACATATCGACCTGCCGAATCGGTCGTCTCGTCGACGGACAGCCAGATGGGCTGCTGTCCGAGGTCGGCACGGATCCCCGCCAAGGCCTCGCCGTAGCACTTGTCGAGGTAGTGCTTTCGAATCCAGCTTTCATCGGGGATCTGGAGAGTGATGTGCTTCTCCAGGAACGACCGGAGGGCAGGGTTTTCCAATTTCGACCATGGGATGCCAGCGGCCAGCATGGCCTGGCACAGCTCCTGAGCCACGACGTCGCACTTGTGCCTCTTTCCGCCACCAAAGTCCTCCATGGTGGCTTGCGTGACCGTCCTCTTCTTCTTCAAGGCCAAGTTGCTCTTGTGGTGGTCTCCTCGGACATGTTGGGCCAGCTCAGACTTCTGCTTCGCCCGGAAAGTCTTTTCACAAGCTCGACAGAAAGCCGTGTCACTCGACACGTACTTGAAGGTGGCCCCATCGCCGCCAGCGTTGAATTCCTTCAGCCACTTGTCACGAAGAGCAGCACTCATCTTGATAGGAGACTTGTTCACACTTTGTGTACACTCTCTCACTGTAGTACACCGCCTCACTGCTGTACACGCTGGGGACGCAACGCACGCAAGTGGACGCAACGTTTTGTTTTTGAGATCGATCGCAGTTAAAAATTTCGATCGCAGTTACAAATTTCGATCGCAGTTTAAAATTTCGAAAAATTCCCTAATTTTTTTTAGCGTTGCCAGACATTTTCGACCAAAAAGGGCATTTTATTTTATTTTTCCCGAAAAAGGGCGAAATTCTTTTTTTCTCCGAAAATAGCAAAATAATTTTTTTGCGCGCAAAAAAGCCGTTTTGTGTGAAAAAATATTTTTTATTTTTTCACATAAAAATCCGATGTGCATTTATCACGTACAGCCATACTCGAAAAATCTGAATTAGCCGACGGGGCCCAAAAGCATCCGATTAACTACCGATACGACGCCATCTTACGACGCCATCGTATTGGCGTCTGCTGGGTGAAGGCGAAGCAAACCGTCCGCTGATTGGACAGGCGAAGGCGAAAGCAAGCCGTCCACTGAGTGGACAATCCAGAGCATGCATTTGTGTCGGTGTCGGCGATCGTTGTTCATATACGCACTCTTCATTCTCATCTTTCTTCCTAACTCTTACTCGGACAAGCAAATCCCCTATGCCATCCATAATGGTACACTCTATCCATACACCACATCCTCCCTTCAGTGGATGTTCCACGGGTTTCGGCTAGTACTCTATGATTGATGATAAGGACGTGCTCACTCAACTACGGTCAAATGCAGAAACTGAATTCTCTCTGTGGTTTGATCATGCTAAGGCCATGATAGAATCTGTAGGAGGTGATGTCACAATGCCGAGAGTTGTAAAACGACAAATCCATCGTCCTAACACTGCCGCCAATACTCCCTTGCTCTTCTACCTCAGAAACATGTCCATTCCATTTCTCGACCACATCAGCCAGGAAATGGACACCCGATTCTGTGCTGAAAATCGGGAAGGTAGCGATCTGTTTCTGCTGATGCCATCTGCGATAATCGCCGATACCTGCGACATTCCAGCCCGACATCAGAAGCTGTTGCGTTGGAAAAACGACATGGAACATCCCGCAGGACTGATAAATGAGCTGAGACTGGCAGATGTTTTGGAGAAGGAAGCCCAACCACACGCGTCCAAGCACATTCATGGATTGTTTCTGCGCAGTAGATGGAGACGAATTTCCATCCATCAAAGTCCTACTCCATATTGGATGCACCCTCCCTGTCGGCTCCTGTGAGGCCGAACGCTCATTTTCTTGCCTGCGTCGTCTGAAGACCTACCTAAGAAATTCCATGGGAGAAAGTCGGATGGCATCTCTGGCCCTCATGAACATACACCATGACGTCACCATATCCCCACATGATGTGAGTGACATTTTCATTCAGAAACACAAGCGCCGTCTATTCCAAAATGGCATAATTTACGATGAATAAAATAATTTACAATCCGCTGTCCGTTCTGATCTCTTTTGTGGGGAGATCCCCCTGCCTTGATCTTCACAACCTCGGCGCACATGGCGGTGCCGGGCTTTGCCCAGCACCTATTAAACTGCTCCATACACCGTAACATGGCGTGCGTTCAGAAACATGGGAATTCTTCAGGATTATTTGCAGTTAATTAGGTTAATTAACTCAGGAGATCATAACAATCATTTAGCAAGAACTACACAAATCAGAAATTCCATATCAGAAAGCTCCAGTAGAACTACACAAAAAAACATGACACACACACACACACACATACACACACACAAACACATACACACACACACACACACACACACACACACACACACACACACACACACACACACACACACACACACACAAACACACACACACACACACACACACACACCTACAAAATTCATCAACTTATAGCAGAAGGAACAGCAGGGCAAGTCGTTTCACCAGTTCCTCGATCTGACCATTTCATCGCGAATCTGTTGAACTGTTGGACCAGGGAAGAACACAAGGAACTGCAGAAACTTCCAAGAACGCACGAAATGGATCAATTTTTAAACATTTCTAGGGGGAGGACCACCATCCACCAGACACCCCTTACCCACCCCCCCCCCCCCCAGCGCTATAGTTTTATGCAGGTGTCATGCACCCCGCCCCCCCCCCCCCCCGTCTTGAAATTGACAAGTACAAAACTTCATCTGATCAAGAATACCTGGTGTTGGCTTGGGATCCTGAAATCCTGAGTTCGGAATCCCGGGGTTGACTCAGCCTGTCATCCCTTTGAGTTCGGCAAAATGAGCACCAGATAACTGGTTATGGAGAGGCATTGCATCAGCGACAGATGCGCCCACTGAAAAATGATGCAACCAGCAGCCGGGTGGCTGCACATGAACCACCATCCGATCAAGATGGAATTTCGTGAGCGTCATCTGTGGATAAATTGGTAGAGAAAAAAGAATTAAGACGTCATCGGTCACGTGATTCGGCCGCCATATTTGTTTTAACACAAAAGTCTTAAAAACACGTCCTGGCGAGTGTCTGCAATCTCTGATTGCTCTTTCAAGTCGAGGGGCGGGAAAATGTGGGTTGAGCGTTTCGCTAGCTTTGAGCGGTGTATGTATTTGAACCAAAACGGACTCACTTGATTAAAAACGAGTTTTTTTTTCTTCCGTCTTCGTCCCATCCGTATTTCATTTTTAATCTCGGGAATGTGAGACCGTCACGAACAACCTCAATTTAATTTGCACCCATTTGGGGGCGTGGTTTGAGGTTGGCGCGTCCACACAAACGGTGTCGCTCTCTGGACTCCGTCCGTCTCCGTGCTTTCTTCACAGGGAATGCAAAGCTGCGCTCGCTTATGGAGAGGCACGGGAATCCGTACGGCGCAGAAGCAGCTGAACTTAGTTACCTTCTCGCCAAACCACCGTGTTTTATCGTGCTGGGAAAGCCTGTGAGTTTTTATTGGGTTAAAAAGAAAATTGGTTCGCTTTCTTCAGGATAGACTATGGAGATGTAAACCGTGTTTTGTGGATCGGAGGAGAAAGATGTGATGCTGACAATTTGTGGAAATCTGATTTTGTATTACACGATTTAAAGGGATCTTGAGGTAGATTTAATTTTGAACGAATTTGGTGATTTATTTAACTTTTAACACAACGCTCTTTTCTTTCACTGCAAGCTTTTTAATTTTATTTTACGAACGTTTACTTTTGGTTTTATCTCGGAAAGGGTGGATGATAAACTTTGGATATTTTTCTCTGGTTCGCCATGAAAAGGGATTTAAATTCGGACGTGTATGCAGACTGTAAAAAAATAAGTGTTCGTGCATTTAATACGTACGGGAAAGGGTACAGGCAACGCCGGATCCCTTCCCCTGCCTCCTCCTGCCCCATCCCACCACCTCCGGACTCGCACACCTAACCCCTTCCTCCCCCCCCCCCCACCTTCTCTCACCCCACCCTCCTGCCTCCACCTCCCTATTTACCTCTGGACTCCCACCCCTTCCCTTCCCTGATCCCATCCTACCCCCTTCCCCCTTCCTCCCCCCATCCACCCCCCCTACCCCCTTCCTCCCCCCTTACCCCCCTTGCTCCCCCCACCCTACCCCTGTCCCCTCTTCCCCCATCCCCTGCCCCCTCCTCCCCCCCACCCCACCCCACCCTACCCACTGCCTCCTCTTCTCCCCCCTCCCCCTTGCTCCCCCCACCCTGCCCCTGCCTCCTCCCCCTCCTTCTCCCCCATCCCCTGCCCCTCCTCCCCCCACCCTACCCACTGCCTCCTTTCTCCCCCCTACCCCTGCCTCCTCCCCGTCCCCTCCCTCCCTCACTCCTCCCGCCCCCTCTCTCACTCCTCCCGCCCCCTCTCTCACTCCTCCCGCCCCCCTCCCGCCCCCCCTCCCTCACTCCTCCCCACCCCCCTCCCTCACTCCTCCCCACCCTCCTCCCTCACTCCTCCCCGCCCCTCCCTCACTCCTCCCCGCCCCCCTCCCTCCCTCCTCCCCGCCCCCCTCCCTCACGCCTCCCAGCCCCCTCACTCCTCCCCGCCCCCTCCCCCTCCCTCACTCCTCCCCGCCCCTCCCCCTCCCTCACTCCTCCCCGTCCCCCCCCTCCCTCACTCTTCCCCGCCCCCCTCCCCCCTCCCTCACTCTTCCCCGCCCCTCTCCCCCCTCCCTCACTCCTCCCCGCCCCTCCCTCACTCCTCCCCGCCCCCCTCCCTAACTCCTCCCCTCCTCCTCCCTCACTCCTCCCCGCCCCTCCCCCCTCCCTCACTCCTCCCCGCCCCCTCCCCCTCCCTCACTCCTCCCCGCCCCCTCCCCCTCCCTCACTCCTCCCCGCCCCCCTCCCCCCTCCCCCCTCCCTCACTCTTCCCCGCCCCCCTCCCCCCTCCCTCACTCCTCCCCGCCCCTCTCCCCCCTCCCTCACTCCTCCCCGCCCCCCTCACTAGTGCCGTTCTAGTTATTATTATTATTATTACTAGGGCATGCCCGTACTATATATATGCCCGTACTATATATCTATCTAAAATTATATCCCCCCCCCTCTATTTACATGAAATGGTTTGGTCCATTCGCAACGCCAAAGCGAACGGCGAACGGCTTGCGAGTACAGTGACAATCCCCCCCCTCTATTTACATGAAATGGTTTGGTCCATTCGCAACGACCACAGAACCCCCCCCCCCCCCCCCCTCTATTTACATGAAATGGTTTGGTCCATTCGCAACGCCAAGGCGAACGGCTAAATCGCCATAGCTCGGTAACTACTTGTCCGATTAATTTCAAACCTTGAAAAGGCACATCCTCGGGTCCCCAGCAATATACCTGGCAAGTTTCAAGTATATCGGACCGGTAGTTGTCGAGAAATCGTTGTCGCATACACATACACACATACACACAGAGATTAATGGAATTATAGATAGATTATTATTATCGATGAAACGACAGGAATTTAAGCTCCGCCCCTTGGTATGCTCCTCACGTAACCCTTATATCTTACTTTCCCCCTATGCTACCTCTTCCTCAATTTATTTTATGACATTTTCTTCCCAATCCTCCCACGCTCTTCTTCCTTCCTGTCTGGACAATACAAAACTGGACGTTGGATAGCTTTTCTTGACCAACTTATTTTGATTAAAACAGATGGTGATCGGTATACAAACTCCAACGAACATAATGTGCACTGTGCAGTCAGGCGCCCCTAACTAACCACACAACACCAAATGATTTATTTGTGAAAAATGCAAACGTAAGAAGCCAAGCGTCATTTGAATGCATTTCCTATTGTTTGAGATACCTGAGCAATGAGTCCTCTTGATGAACTCTGAAGCTGTTTTTTGTTTTGTTTTTATACAGGATGAGTCACAAAAATGTACCCAATTTGAGAAGTTAATTTTTTAAAATCTTTGTGGGTAGAAATGTCAAATGTAGAGGATTAGGTAGCGTAATCATTCAAATTGTTTGTAGCATGTATTTTGACATTTGTATTGTTATTGTTATCATTTTTTGCAGGTAACCAATGGTGCAACTAACAGAGGAGCAGATCTTCATTGTAGAATAATGTAGAAGAGCTGAAATCGGTGATCGGAGTGCAGAGTGTGTTTAGAAGACGATTTCCTCGATGAAATCCACAACCTTGAAGACTAGACGTCGTATCATTTCAAAATGGAGAGGAATGGGATCTGTGAATAACAACAATGCAGGACACACAAGACATTTGAGGAATATTCAAACGCCAGAGATTATAAACAGAATTAACGAAGTGATTGTGCGTAGCCCTATAAAATGAACAGTGCTCATTTCACATGGAATTGGAGTATCTCACGATGTAGTCATTCGAGTATTAAAGTCTGATTTGAAGGCTTTCTCTAACAAAAGATCAGGCTACTGAAGAAGGGGTAGCTGTGAATGCGGAACGTTACATACACATGTTGAACACGTGTTTCTGGAGTCATTTGAAACGTTCCTGGTGCTTGGTTTCAACAGGACGGAGCAACTAACTGCTCATACTGCTCTATTGTCCATGCACTGGCTCAATAATCACCTTCCTGGCACATCTGAATTTCCTTGCAGGCCTCCAAGATGTCTTGACCTCTCACCTTTAGATTTTTTTCCCGTGGGGATTTGTTGAGGGAGATGCAGATGAAAAGAGTACCCAATGAACATCCATGATCTCAAAGATACTGTAACAAGGGTTATTTCCAGTGTCATGTGAAACACTTCAGTCTGTAGTCAGAAACGATTCAATAATAAGTGTTCAGAACATGGAGGAGGACATTTCAAACATTTGTTGTAGTCAAACAAAATTTTATAAGTTCCTTTATGTATCATATAAATTATATGGTCTTGCATTAAAAATAGCAGATTTAATAATCAACTAGAACTGCCACTTTATAACTGCTGGCAGTGATGACCGGTTTTCTCCACCTTTCCGCTTTCATACAACTCCACTATCACATTATTATTATTATTATTATTATTATTATTATTTTCTCCATCAATTTATCTCTAGATTATGCTCAAGAAATTTCATACTGACCGGATGAAGTTTTGTACTTGTCGAATTATGACGTCATAATGGAAGCACCAATGACATTATCATTCACATGGGTTATTCTCCATGGATACTTCTTTTCAATGAGATATGTCTCAATTGTTTCTGCGCAGCGCTTTTGGAGATGTGGAGCTGCAAAATTTTTCGGTTTTTCCAAGATGGCACCAGTACCACGTTGTCTGTGACGTCATAGTTGCTATTAAAAGATTCTGCAGGCCAAGGCGCTCCTTTGGTGAAAATTTCCTGTCCATCGGTCAAACTATTGCAGAGAAAAATGATTTTTTAAAAGAAAATAAACCTGAAAAATCGCACTGCCAGAATCCGTGACATGGCATGTGAAGCTCTTGCAGTTTCTTCTTCACACAATAACAACTTCTAACTTCCAGACCGTACATCCAGTCATCTTGAAAATTTTCACACTTGTTCCACTTCATGATTTCGACTTTATTATAAAGTTTCACGTCGATCAATGAAGCGGTTCTAGAGATATAATTTTGTAAAATAATATCGTTCAATCAGTTATCGCTGCCATTCCATGTGAGCTATCGCAAATTCCAAAAGGGCATTTTAGCATGCTGACTTGGGCCCGAATATAATTGTGAAGTTTCCATTTGATATGATCAAAAATGAGGGAGGAGCTAGGTTTTAAAGGTTTATGCTTCAAAACGTCATTGCTCCTAAACCATGTGACTTATGACGTCATGCTCGCTGAACTTTTTGTTTGTCATGACTCATGAGTATGCGATTCTGCCTGCAAAGCTTGGCCTCAATCTGTTCAGTCGTTTCGGAGAAAATGGGTTTTTAGTGGTTTTTAGGCTTTTTTTTTTTTTTTTTTTTTTTTTTGTATACAAGATCGAGGCTCGTGAAAGAGCTAACATTAATCGCACAAAACATCAAACAGACACATAAAACATATAAAGGGAGCTGTAGACAAGATGGGGAGAGAGAGGGAAGCACACAAACACAACATTTGAGAGCAGGGACATCAGGAGATCTGTGTTAGGGAGAGGGCTTTGGGGGAAGGAGGCGTGGGAAGGGGGGTGGGGATGGGAGAAAACTATATTCTATATAGTGGAGAAAACTCAATAATCTGTAAAGGATGGGGTGGGCTTGTGGAGGGTTAATTTGTTCACAAAATGTAGCCTCATCGAAGTGTGAAGCTGAAAAAGCTAAAAGGGCATTGTTTAAGGCATGACTGGGAACAATGGAGGATGCCTTATGTGTGTGCTGCTGGCTTTGTAGGCCAGCTTTGCTATGTAGTCAGCCTTGGAGAGATTGTGGCTGATGTCGAGGATTAGAAGTTCAAAAGACTAAACCTCTTCCAATGGGATATGGAGTGGTTGAGATGTGTCAGCTTTGACTGACACGTTACATTTGTTCTCCCATTGTCTGATCAATTCCTGATCAAAACAGTGACAATTGCTGTCTGCCTGTCAGTGAGATGGTGTACCATACAACAGTGTGGAGTAGTCTGAAAAAAGAAGAGGGTTTGCAGAGCATCGGATAAGTTTTTTGATGAGGAACAAGTCTGAGACTAAGCCAATGCTTTGGGGTCCTCCAGCCTCCACTGGGAGAGGAGAGGGTTCCATTGATAACAGCACATTGACTGCACCAATGGAGGATTTCAAAGCCAGAGAAGAAGGTGGCCTTGTTTTAGATGAAGGTGGCCTTTATGCAGGGAGTTTAATCAGCAAAGCAGAATGTCAGAATGTCAGACTGTCGATTGCCTGAGATAGGTCCAGGGAGACAGCCCTAATCCCTTGTTCTGAGATTTGGGGACTCCATCCATTGCTGAGAGCGAAGCGGTGCTGCAGCATATCCAGAGTTGAGTGACTGGGACAGAATCCAAACTGGTGGTGAGACAATAGATTTTGATGAGAGGAAAGAATGTTTATCTCATTGGTGTATTCCAGGCTTGCTTAGAACTTCGATGATCTGTTTTTGTACCATTGTGAAGGGAGGTATTGTTTGTTGACTTCCATGCAGATGGGAAGTGGCAAAAAGACAACAGGCTGAAGAGAACAGAAAGAGGAGAATCGAGAGCACGATAACAGTACTTAGGAACATGGGCACTGATGCAATCTGGGACCGTCACAGATTCATGATTGAGGCTGGACACAACTTTCTTCAGCTTCTTCTGTGAGAGCATAACTCCAGAAGACAGTGGGTGCAGAAGACAGTGGCAAACAGAGCAAGATGGATTGGGTAGACAAGGTGTGGAGGCAAACCAACTTGGGACATTGTCTTATTTTTGGCAGTCTGCAGATAGGCCATTTAAGGTGGGGAAGGAGGATCAAGGGAAACAGTGGAGGTGATTTTCATCATGAGACAGATTCAGGAAAGGATGATGGGAAAAAAAAAAGAAAAAAAAAAGATGTACTGCACTTTCATAGATCTAGAGAAGGCATATGATAGGATTCCAAAATAAGTGATTGGTCTATTGGTGTTTGAGGAAGAAGGGCATGCTAGATAAGATTGCTCGGATCGTGATGGAAATGTATGCGGAAGCTAATGCTATGTTCAGGACAATGAATGGGGACTCACCGTATTTTAGAGTGGTGGTTGGTCTACGACTCCACACCAAGGTTCTGCACCAAGTCCCTTTATATCGATAACAGTGATGGACGTGCTGAGTGACATTAGAGATAGAGAACTTTGGGAGCTCCTGTTCTCATACGATTTTGTCATAACAGCAGTGCCAAAGGGAGAGCCGCAGAGAGGAGCGCTGAAATGTCAAGATAACTTAGAGAGGCAGGGATTGAAGGTTAATGCGAGAAAGACAAAGGTAATGGTTTGTGGCAAGACTGATGTAGAGAGGGTCGACATTGTCGATTATAAGGGGTGAAGAGAGCTGACATAAATGGACAAATTCAAACACGGAGGTTCAACACTAATGGAGGGGGAGATTGTGTAGCAGAAATACAGGATAGAGCGAAGGCAGCATGGGCAAAATGGAAGGAGGTTAGTGGTGGTGTTTGTTGCACACCGCTCCTTTCCTATGGCATCTCCAGGCACTGCAAATCGTCATTGCTGGGCACCGAAGGGGGCTCAGCAGTGACGCACGCTGAAAGGGAGTACTCAGTTTTCATTCTGGTTGTTTGTTTTCTTGTTTGTTTTCTTGGTTGTTTTCTTTATTGTTTGTTTTTCCGGGCGATATCTCAGCCATCCTTTGAGCTAGGAAGCTGAAATTTCGGCACAGTAGTGAGCAAGTCCTTTGTCAAAAACGTTATTTTTTGTTTTTTGATGAATCAATAAATTGAGGAGTTATTTAATTATTAGCGATTAATTAAGTACTTATTTAATTAATTAAATTTCCTTTCTCTTCTGACCATTAACTCAGGCACCTTTTGAGTTAGGAAGCTGATATTTGGACATGCCAATGACCAGGTGATTTGGCTGCAAAGGCTATTTTTGATTTATTAATTAATCAATTAATCGATTAATTATTTGATTAATGACTAAACAAAAAAATTTTAAGTTGCACATTATGATGAGATGGTGGTGGTTTATGTGTTCTATGACCGAATTGATTAATAATTTGATTTTTTTACGATTATTATTTATTTATTTTCATTATTAATCATTTATTTTCTTTCTCATTTGGCCAATATCTCAGGCACCTTTTGAGCTAGGAAGCTAATATTTGGACATGACAGTGACCAAGTGATGTGGCTATCAAGGATATTCTTGACTTATTGATTAATCATTTAATCGATTAATTATTTATTGATTAATCAATTCATTATTTAATTTTTCATTAATGACTTATTCAATTAAATTTCTAAAATATATATCTTCGGATGAAGCACTGGTGGTTCAGTTATGCTATTAGCCAATTGATGAAGAAAATATTTTGTGATAATCTTTTATTGATTTTAATTATACAATTAATCAATCAATTTATTGTACACATCTCCATCCCAATGCAGTCTCTATGAGCTGCATTGCGGTATTGCTGGGCGCCAGAGGCGCTCCAGCAATACCGCGCTGTAGGATATTTAATTATTTGGCATGGGGGCGGTGTACTTTGAATGTATCTGTACTTGTTTTTTTGTTTGTTTGTTTTGTCTTTTTGGTATACAGGATCGCTAACATGCTAACATTTGCCCGTGAAAGAGCTAACATTTGTCACACAAAAAAAAATCAAACGGACACACAAAACATAAAATAAGGGTAGCGGTAGACAAGATGGGGAGAGAAGGCGAAGCACAAACACAACATTTGAATGCAGGGACATCAGGAGATCTGTGAGAGGGAGAGGGCATGGGGGAAGGAGGTGTGGGAATGGGGAGGGAGGGGTGGGAGAAGTATAAAACACAAGGACACTGCAAGGACTTCCAGGAAAGAAGTTGGTATTTCAAAAAAGTGGATCTGGGGTGAAATTAGCAGGGGTAGAAAATATCAAGGTTTTGGATCGGGGAAGATAAGAGATGGTGGTGAACAGCTGTTTTAAAGACCTGGAGGGAGGAGTGGGATTGAAGAGAGTGAGGAAGTTTGTTCCAGAGGTGGGAGAAAAGAGGAATGAAGGAGTGAAGGTGGGCATGGAGTCTTGATTTTGGCAGTTTAACCATAAGAGGGTTGCAGGCAGATCTTGTGCGACCTGCAGGAATATTTGGGGGACAGAGCCCAGAGAGAGCTCGGGGAGCATGGCCGGAAAGGAGTTGGAAGAAGACAAAGACCACCAACCTGCCTGCGGCGAGTAAGTGAAAGGCCCTCGGAGTTAGCTTCATCGCGGTAGATTCCAATGATTCGGAAAGCTTTGATTTCAACAGCGTGAAGCCGAGCTCAGTGTGAGGCAGGAATACCGGCCCAGAGGGGAGAATTATTCCATTGAGCTGCGGATGAAAGCCTTGTATGTGGTGAGAAGCTCAGGTGTGCCAAGGAATGACTCGCACGATGGAGGATGCCCAGTCGGCGACTGGCTTTGGAGGCCAGATTGGAAATGTGGTTTTCCCAGGAAAGATCATGGCAGATAGTGAGACCCAAAAGCTTGAATGACAGAACTTCTTGGAGAGGATTGTTCAGAAAGTAGATGGGAGGGTTGTCCAGTCGGTCTTTTGGGAGAGACATAATAAGTGTGTGGGATTTTTTAGGATTGAAAGACATGTTCCACTTGTTTGACCAGTCTGATTTTGTCCAGGTCTGCAGAGAGTGAGGAGGCTGCAGACTGCCGATCTGAGGGATGAGGAATGGAGCGGCAGAGAGTGGAGTCATCAGCAAAGTGGTAGAAAGGATTTTCAAGAGAGTCAGAGAGATCATTGATGAAGACCAGAAAAAGCACAGGGCCCAGAACACTGCCTTGGGGATCTCCAGCCTGAACAGGAAGGGGAGATGAGAGAAACCCATTCAGGGCCACACGTTGACTATGACTAGAGAGGAAGTCAGTGAGGCATGCGTGGAGATTTCCATGGATACCATTGGAGCAGAGTTTGGTGAGCAGAGCGGGGTGCCAGACCGTATCGAAGGCATGTGATATGTCAAGGGAGACAGCTCTAATTTCCTGTTTGGCATTGAGGACCTCCATCCATTGTTGAGAAAGCAGAAGCAGCATGTCCAGAGTGGAGTGACCAGGTCTGAAACCAAGTTGATGATCAGAGATCAAGCCATTGGAGAAGAGGTAAGATTTCATATCTGAAGCAATGATGGATTCCATGACTTTGCTGATAATTGGGAGAAGGCTGATTGGTCTGTCGTTGCAAGGATCTGTTTTTGCACCTTTTTGTGTAAAGCGGTGATGTTGGCTGATTTCCAAGCTGATGGCAGATGACCTTGAGCAAAATAGAGGGTGAAGAGAACAGAGAGAGGGAGTGAAAGACCGGCAGAGCAGGATTTTAGGACCCGTGGGCTGATGCCGTCAGGTCGAGTTGCAGAATCAGAGTCAAGGGTTGACAGAAAATTCTCCACCTTGTCAGCAGAAAAGGACACAGTTCAGGAGCAGCTGGGTACGACTAGGTATGGTGGGTACAGAGAGGGATGGGTTTGGGACACAAGATTTAGAGGCAAACACAGAGTTGAGGCATTCAGCTTTTTCACGAGCAGAGTCACCTGTGTAGACGTTTGAGGTAAGGGGGGGGGGGGGGGGGCTTTGTGAAAGGAAATGAGATTTCCTTCCGTTGGATTTGCTTTCCAGGAGGCGAAGGCAAGTTGTTTCTGGGCAACTGCCTCACCACAAGATTCCGTGAACCATGGACGGGAGGAAGGGTATGACAACTGAAGACGAGATGGAATAAATCTGTGCATGAGAGAGAGCAATTTACTTTGGAAGAATTCCCAAAATGAGTTGATGTCAGAGGCGGTAGAGATGGGAGACCAGTCCAGATGATTGATGGCTGCTTGAAGACCGTGCCAGTCAGCCTGAGTGAAATGCCAGACTCGTCGGCGCTGAGGAGGCTCTCTGAGAATGGTCAGAGAGATGTCCACTTTAACAAGCATGATCAGATGAGCCGATTGGAGCAGAAGAAGAGCTGCAGACATTTGCAGGGAAGTTAGTCAAAACCAAGTCTAGAAGAGAAGATGCTCCGTTGACTGAGATCCTGGTTGGGAAATTGACAGATTGTGTCAGTCCCAGTGAGTCGCAGAAGTCCTTTGCTGAGCAGCCGTGGCTGGTGAGAGAGGTACCCACACCCAGCCAATTGGCATGGTGACAATTGAAATCACCACATATGAGGAAGAGAGAGTTGGGATGAGTAGATAGAAGTTGGTCCATATTATCAGACAGCGAGATGTGGATGGAGTCATCACTGTTTGGCGGATGGTACAACACACATATGAACAAAAGGTGGGAGCGAAGTAGAAGCCACAGCCAGAGGTACTCCTGGGGGTGAGGTGGAGATCGGGAAGTGCAGGGCGAGTGAGGAAGAGCGTTTTTGATAAAGATAGCAACCCCACACCTCCAGGACGAGGCTCAGGTCTATCATACCGGAGGAGTGAGTAACCCGGGAGAGATATTAAGGAATCAGAGACATCCTGAAGGAGGAAAGTTTCTGTTAAGCAGATCAAGTCTGGTTTGTCAGAAGCAACCTGTATGGAGAGATCAGTCAAGTTTGAGCGAAGGCCCTGGATGTTTGAGGTCCATACCATTAATGAAGAGGAAGGGGGAGCATCGGATACAGAACAGGGGGGTGGAGGGGGGGGGGGAAGGGTAGGGTAAGATGTGGAAGAGGTAGGGAGAGCTGTTGAAAGTGTGTCAGAGATTTCAGAATAGCTCGGATAAAGGGAAGGATGGGGTGGACAAAAGGTTTGATGGAGATTGGGTGAGGCACAGTGAGGTGTTATATGAGGGGGGGGGGGGGGTGGGGGGAAGAGCGCGGAAGAAGGTTGGGCGAGATGGAGGTGAGAGTTGGAAGGGGGAAGAAGCGGGGAGGACGCTTTGAGGAGGAGGAGGGGTGAGAGGGGGGAAATGGAGAAAAAATGAGGGTGGGGAGATTATAAGGGGAGGGGTGAGGGGGAAGTTTATGAGGGGAGGGGAGGGGGTAGGGGGCAAGGGGGGTATTTGAAAGGGTTGGGAGAGATTTGAAGGGGAGGGGGGTGGGTGGAGGTTGACTCGGAGGGGATCGGTGAGGGGGAGACTAGGAGGGGAGGGGTGAGGTGGAGTTTAGGAGGGAAGGGGCAAGAGGGGAGATTTGAAAGGGATGGGTGATGGGGAAGATTTGAAGGGGAGGGGTGAGTTTGGATTTTAGAAAGTGTTGTACGATTAATGGGAAACGAACATTTATGGCAAAATGAGTTTCTTGTGACCTTTGAGTCAGAGATATGTTTAAGGATGTTGGAGGGGTTTGGGGGGGGGGGTGAGGGGGTGGAGTGCATGTGAGTTTCGGGAATGCAGAAAGGAGGAGCTGTAAGAGATGGAATTTTTTTTTGGAATGAATAGATTTGGTGAGCAAGTCGAAAGAAAGAATAGAAGGATACCGAGAAAATTGAAGGTTAACATCTACAAGACAGTGATTAGACAGGTTATGATGTATGGTGCAGAAACATGGACTTTGAGAAAAAGGGAATAGTTGCTGGAGAGGATGGAGAAGAGAATGCTTTGGTGGATTCTCAGAGTATCACTAATTGAGTGGTTGAGGATTGAGGAGACATGCAAGAGAGTTGGAGATGTAAGTATTACAGAAAGGATTAGAGACTAGGTTGTGGTGGTCTGGACACATGATGAGGAAAAAGGATGAAGAACCACCCAGGAAAGTATGGAATGAGCCATTTAGAGGAAAAAGATCAAGAGGACGACAAAAGTGGAGAGAGGTCGTGGATAGAGATTTGAAGAGCATGGGATTGAGGGAGCAGGAAACGTAGGACAGGGGAATGGAGACGGCAGATCAGAAAGGCCGATCCCAAACTTTTGGGATTATGGTGCAGAGAAGATGGGAGTGGGACCTTGTTAAGTCTCTCTCTGAGGTATGCACCCCCTCCATCCCTTCCCTCACTTCAAATGGCACCACAGTCGACTCAGCACGTGAGAAGGCTGAATGCCTCTATTCTTTGTTTGCTTCCAAATCTTATGTCCCAAACCCCTCGCTGTCTGTACTCACTCCACAACGTCATGCCCAATTGCTCGTAGGCTATGTGTCTTTTTGCACCTGAGAAGGTGAAGAAGTTTCTGGCAACCCTCGACTCTGATTTTGCAACTGGACTGGGTGGCATCAGCTCACGTGTCCTAACAATCTGTTCTGTTGTTATTGCACTTCCTCTCTCTCTGCCCTTTTCACCCGGTGTCATTTGCCCTAGGTCCTATTACATCTGCTTGGAAAGCAACCAACATCACTGCGTTACAAAAACTGGAACGGCACTTGGTAGAGCGCAAACCTCCGCCAGGCGGAACAGTTTACGTTTTGTGTACAGTATATTGTTTTGGGAATTTTGCTACCTCGGAGACATGCTGAATGGAGAAGGTGGATCAGACTCGGCAACGGTTGCTCGAGTGAGATGTGCATGGAAGAAGTTTCGGGAACTGAGTGGCGTGCTGATGATGAGGGGAGTGTCGTTGAAGCTGAAGGGAAAGGTGTATGCTGCATGTGTGAGAAGTGTTATGATTTATGGGAGCGAGACATGGGTAATGAACGTAGAGCAGCAACGAAGGTTGGAAAGGGTGGAAATGCGAATGGTTCGACGGATGTGCGGAGTATCGTTGAGAGAGAGGAAGACAAATGATGAATTGCGAAAGATGATGGGAATAGAGCCTGTGATTGATGCTGTGAAGAGGAACAGGTTGAGATGGTTTGGTCATGTGTTGAGGAAGGATGAAAGTGACTGGTTGAGAAGAATGGTGGAAATGAATGTAGAAGGAAGCAGAGGACGGGGAAGACCAAGAAAGACTTGGCTAAAGATGGTGGAAGAAGAAATGCGGGCAAGGGGGTTAACAAGGAGAGATGCAGAAAATAGGGCAAAATGGAGAAGATTGTCATGGGGACCGCAAGGCTAACACCCGCTCTAGCAGGGAAAATGGCCTTTAAAATGCATGTTGTATGTTGTTGTATATTGTTTTGGGCCTACATCTCAATGGTGAAGAATAACCTAAAAATTCCAGTAGCCGGATCTTCACCAAAATGTAATCATTTCTTCCTTGCCACACCCAACATCTCCACCGAATTTCTTCTGAATCCGTCCATAACTTTTTGAGATATCCTGTTCACAAACAAACAAACAGATATGGATGAAAACATAACCTCTGCTCACCTTCAGTGGCGGCGTAGGTAAAAAGGTGCAAAAACCGATCCCCTTAACTCCAGACCTAATAGCTTACTTTCAATCATCAGCAAGGTCATGGAATCCATCGTTCCATTTGACATGAAAGAATTCCTTTTCTCCAATGACCTCATCTCAGATCACCAATTCATATTGAGACCAGGGCCCATTTACGACAATCCCAGATAAACACTATTGGTCCAGCAGTCCGAGGGGGGTACCATGCATTGGCGTCCACACGTTTTTTTTTGGCTGTTTCATGACCTTTGAACCCCCCCCCCCCCATATTAATATTCCGTGATGTGCCACCTTGAAACCCTTGAGAATTTTTTACCAAAACCATTAATATGCAAATTAGCTGCCACCAATACAGAGATTACTAATTTAGCTTGTATCTCGGTAAGTTCTGAACCAAACTTCACAGAAAAGGTGTCTCCATATCCACATTTTCAGGGTCAACGATTCTTATGAAACAATTAAATTTACAATCCGACTTCACTTCACCCTATTAATGTTTAAACTAGATGATGCCCTTCATAAAAATAGATACGTTGTTCTCCCTGACCGAATACAAATGTTTTGTTTGGTGCAAACTGATTCTGCATTGGACTACACAATGGACAAATGTTACTTCAAGCCATGTGGAGGACCAATGGGCAAACCAATGATCACTGCCCGACCAGATCGCAGTGCAAGGCAGGATGGTCGAGCTGTGGATCTGGAGAGACGATTAGAAAGTGACGACCAGGTTACCATTATACGTCACAAGGAACTGTGTTTCATCATATGCTTCACAGACTCTGACACAGAGACGATTGAAATGATCCGGTGAAGCCCCATCCTTTAAACGACAGCGGAGGGCTAAAACATCTAAATTTTGCTTCAAGGAACAAACACCGTCTGATTTGCAGGGAACGAAGTATAATGGGCAAGATACAAAAAAACTCCAGTCGATGGAGATGAGTTGTCCTCTGTTGGACTGCTGACTGCGGGGGCCAGCTGACCTATTGACAGTGTTTTCTTCATGCATGCAATGCCAGACAGGATGATATTGACCAACAGGTCAAGATACGGGTGATGGGTTGGGTGAGTCTTCCCATCTTTATCTCACCTCCTTCCCTTTCCCCCTCTTTATCTCACCCCCTTTCCTCTTCCCTGCCCCTTCCCTGCCCACCTCTCTCTTAGAATACAAACATTTACCATTTGCATATTTTGTTAACTGGGTCGGACAAACCTGAAACGTTGATATCCCTTATGCAAGTGAGTGATAAATTGCTCCTTTCTGAAATTTTTATTCCTCTCTCAGCTTACATCTTAATTTATACTGTTCACATGCCGATAGGAACACATTTTAGACACGATCCGTTTCCTTGCCCACTCCAAAAGCATAGCTCGTATTGCATCATCGGCTTCTGCAGACTAAGAAAAGGTAGGGAGCTGGGGAAGAAGTGAATGACCAAAATAAATACATGTTCCTTTCCTAGGAATTTGACAGGTGGATATAATTCGGTCCATAAAAGCCTGTGCTAGTGTTGCCAACCTATGGTTGTTTGGCTATGCTCTGTCCTTTTAATTGCGGAGGATCAAACGAGGTGGCAGCACGCACCATTTTAAAGGCTTGGGTATGACTCAGCTGGGGTTTAAACCACTGACCTCTGAGACTCACAGCGGACCCTCTAACCATTATATCACCAATTCTGGAAAGAGGAGAGGGGGAGGAAAAAAAGTAGGAACGATTGGGTGGGAAGAAGAAAGTGAGCGGGTAGAGAATGGAAAGCAAGAGGAAGGAAGGGCAAGATAGGAAGAAGGAAGGGCAAGATGGGAGGAAGAAAAGGAGAAAGGAGGGGGAAGAAATGAATGGGAGGGGGGAGGGAAAGAAAAGAATGGATGGGGGGGGGGGGGGGAGAAAATGTATGGAGAAGGGGAAGGAATGGAGAAGGGTTAGAAAGGGAGTGGGAATAAAAGGAGAATGGGGAGAGGGGAACATGTCAGTGAAGGACTTTAATTTTGCATTTCTAAACCATTGGGATGTACGTTTGGCCTAGCTGACCTTTCAGGGCAACTGTTCTGCTGAATCCACCATCCTGAGGAAGGCTGTGTGCCTGCATGTGGTCATTTGGGACATGTGAAGGATCGGAAGGGCACACCACCTGTTCCTGCCAACAATATGTGTCAGCCTAGGCTCAGAGTGCTGTCCCCTCCTTCTCCTTGCAGAATGAATAGATGAGCAGTATATGGTGAAGATCGAGGCATTCCCTCTACGATTGGAATAGCTGTGTGTTTGTGGATGTGGAATCATTGGTCATGGGGTGGCCTCCGTGGGAGGAGGCTCCATATGGGTATGAATCCCTCTGGGGAAAGTCAGAATTTAGTGGCGGATCTGCTACTGGAGACTCTGGCATGGCCACCAGTTGTGGGGAGGTATACTCTTATTGATGGATAACTGCAGGGGGGAAAAGGAAAAAATGGAAGGCCGGTGGAAAATTGCGCAAGGGCTGGGCCCCAGGGAAAGGAACCTGAAGGACAAATCTCCTTTGGAGTGGCCCCCCCTTTCCCTTCCTCCCCCCCCCGCCCCTTCTTGTTTGGCAGCCCATCGTATGGAAGAGGGCATTCTGTTTGGGTGTGGGGGTCAGGAACAGCTGGGGGATATCGTAGACATCCTCAGGGGGATGTGGCGAATCTCCAAAGGGAGGAGGGGTGGGAACCATCTCCCCTATCCCTAGAAATTGTATACACTGCCCAGAGGCCTTGGAATAGCAACTAATATGAATACTTTGAGACTGCATCGTGAAAGAAATTGTCAAAACAAATTGCACCCAAAAACATACAGGTATTGTGAACATGAGAGCAGCATTTACCATATGTAAAGTAAGTCTGTCGTTTACGGTCCACATTTTACAGGTACAGTACCACTGCAGTAGCCATTTTTTTGTCAATGTATTTTTTCCGAATCCCCCGATTTTTACCCTTCCTCCTTGTTATTTTACAAAATTGGTCCCTGCTTGTAATTATCATCACAATTTGATTATATGTTTCACTGGTACAAAAAAAACAACCTACTTACGAGTATGTCTGAGGTGAAGACTTTTAGATGCATTTGGAACTCACCTGAATTATACTCGACAAACACTTTGAAGTGTATTACTTTAAATTTTTTATTCCATCGTCACTTTGTTCACACATGAGAAATCTTTGCACGAGGTTATTTTTATCTTTAATTTCATGAATGGATTTCTCTTGTTATATTTTAATTAACCTCATTTCTCCGTCTTTCACCCCATGGCTCCGCTTTCCCACAGGGCACTGGCGCTTTGACCCTCGCCACAGGGCTGGTTAATGCTCGAGGTTGTGTGCTTATTGAAGGTGCAGAAAAATAACGCTCCTTCATGTACGCACGTTTGATCTTGTTTGCATTTCACCATTTAATAGTCAATCTGGACATCAAATGTGAAGTCTCTAAGATTAGGCCAGGGTAGTTTAAAAATGCAATTTTGTGTCGGGCGGTTTCTTCAAAGGGTTGAACAGAGATTGACCTGACTTGCAGAGATCTCTGCGATTGTATGTCATCTGTAGTGATATTGCACGCGTTGCTCAAGTGTGGCGCCGCGTGTTGCTTTGTGCCGGAATGATGCGTCTGAACTGGAGTTGTTAATTAAAAACTTTCATTAATTTGATTGTGCATGCTGTGTAATAATAGTTTATTTTAAAGTGGTTAATATCAAGATCATTTATTATCTGCTAGATTTTAAAATCAAAATAAATAAGGTGATGCACTAAATTGTGGAGTTCATTGTAGTTTGTGGTACTGCCAGCAGATCAAGTTGGGATATCGCTTGTTTTATTATCATTAGTGGTATAAAACCCTGTGAAAAATGATGGGTGGTACAGCCTTGTGAGTACCAAAGTCTGAAGCCTCGGCCAAGCGTCGGGTGTACTTGTATCTTTATTTTCGACATTCTATGCATGTAACTGAACACTCGTTTTACTCTGCGCCTTGCACATCATCTGCAGCTAATTTCACCTTCCTGTGCCTTGTATGGTATTGTTGTTTGTTTTTTTTATTCATCTGTACACTGCCCTAGGGCCTAGAGGCTCGATTTTCAAGCCACTGTCTACAATTCCAATAGCAGAGACATAGTCACGTGAAAAAGTAAGTACACCCCATGTAAAGTTTTGACTTTTTCAACATATTTCAACATACAGTGATTTGATCTTCATTTCAACAATATTGACAGACTAGCCGAAACCCGTGGAACATCCACGGAAGGGAGGATGTGGTGTATGGATAGAGTGTACCATTATGGATGGCATAGGGGATTTGCTTGTCCGAGTAAGAGTTAGGAAGAAAGATGAGAATGAAGAGTGCGTATATGAACAACGTATTTATTGCTCAGATTTTTCGAGTATGGCTGTACGTGATAAACAAAGAGCGCGGTTGGAAGAAATAATGGTAAACCCACCTGATGAGGTTAGCGTACACCGCGATCGACGACACCGGCACAAATGCATGCTCTGGATTGTCCACTCAGTGGACGGCTTGCTTTCGCCTTCGCCTGTTCAATCAGCGGACGGCTTGCTTCGCCTTCACCCAGCAGACGCCAATACGATGGCGCCGTATCGGCAGTTAATCGGATGCTTTTGGGCCCCAAAGTCGACTAATTCAGATTTTTCGAGTATGGCTGTACGTGATAAACAAAGAGCGTGATTGGAAGAAATCATGGTAAACCCACCTGATGAGGTTAGCGTACACCGCGATCGACGACACCGGCACAAATGCATGCTCAGGATTGTCCACTCAGTGGACGGCTTGCTTTCGCCTTCGCCTGTCCAATCAGCGGACGGCTTGCTTCGCCTTCGCCCAGCAGATGCCAATACGATGGCGTCGTATCGGCAGTTAATCGGATGCTTTTGGTCCCCAACATCGGCTAATTCAGATTTTTCGAGTATGGCTGAACGTGATAAACAAAGAGCGCGGTTCGTCGATCGTAAATCCATTAGTGCCGTGGGCATCGGGTCACTGGGTGCTGCGTAAAAGGGATAACAAAGTCGAGTCCTTACGCTATTATTATATAGATAAAGGTGATATAATATAACAAATATCATGAAACATTTACATTTTGTAGTCCATTGTATAATTTAAATAAACATAAATGCAAATTTCGCATGTGGAAAAAGTAAGTACACCCCTACATTTATCACTACTTCAAATACCTAAAATTAGAATCAGGTGTACCAGCTCAGGTGCAAATTATTAGAACATCGTTGGAGAGGATCTTAGAGGAACCTGTCTTATTTAAACCTCAGACATTTCGTTTAGTTTGCTCTTTGTTGTTAAAGTGTGCAGCGCCACCACGCCTAGATCAAAAGAGCTCTGAGGCCTTCAGAAAGAAGGTTATAGATGCCTCTGAGTCTGGGAAGGGATTTAAAAAGATATCCAACCAATTTGAAATCAATCATTCGACTGTCCGGAAGATCATCCACAAGTGGAGAAGATTCCAAACAACTGCCAACTTGTTCAGGCCAGGCCGCCCCAGCAAGTTCAGCCCGAGAGCAGACCGCAAGATGCTGAAAGAAGTCTCAAAGAACCCCAGAATGTCATCACGGGACCTACAGGTAGCTCTTGCCACTGTTGATGTCAAAGTGCACGAGTCTACCATTAGAAAGAGGCTGCACAAATTTGATCTACATGGGATGTGTGCCAGGAGGAAACCTTTGCTGTCCAGAAAGAACATCAGGGCAAGACTAAAGTTTGCCAATGAACACCTTGGCAAAGACCAGCACTTCTGGAACAATGTGCTCTGGACAGATGAGTCAAAGGTAGAGCTATTTGGCCACAGTACCAGAAGACATGTTTGGCGAAAACCAAAGACAGCATTTGACCACAAGAACCTGATACCAACTGTAAAGCATGGTGGTGGAAATATTATGGTTTGGGGCAGCTTTGCTGCATCAGGGCCTGGGCAGCTCACCATCATATAATCCACTATGAATTCTTCATTGTACCAGAGGGTGCTTGAGGATAATGTGAGGCCATCTGTCGGAAAGTTGAAGCTCAACCGAAGGTGGACCTTGCAACATGACAATGACCCTAAACATATCAATGAATCCACCAAGGAATGGCTGAAAAGAAAGAAATGGAGGGTTCTGGAATGGCCAAGTCAAAGCCTGGATCTAGATCCCATCGAGATGTTGTGGGGGGATTTGAAACGATCTGTGCATGCAAGAAACCCCTCGAACATCGCACAGCTGAAAGAATTCTGCATGTAGGAGTGGGCAAAAATTTCTCCCAGTCGATGTCAGAGACTGGCAGACAGTTATAAGAAACGCCTACTTGAGGTTGTTTCTGCCAAAGGGGGCAATACCACCTATTAGAGCCAAGGGTGTACTTACTTTTTCCACATGCGAAATTTGCATTTATGTTTATTTAAATTATACAATGGATTACAAAATGTAAATGTTTCATGATATTTGTTATATTATATCACCTTTATCTATCAATATTGTTGAAATGAAGATCAAATAGCTGTATGTTGAAATATGTTGAAAAAGTCAAACTTTACATGGAGTGTACATACTTTTTCACGTGACTGTAATTACTCTTTTATGGAAAATGTTTTTCTAGGTTTTTATCTTCAAAAATAAACCACAGTGAACACACAGTCATGTTGAAAGATTGCACCTGAAAACCCGACTGAAATCCTCTTCATGAAGGAGAACAACACTGCGTTTTATATAGGTCGATTATTCTTATTGTTCAGATTTTTAGAGTTGTCTCTGGTAAAAACATGTCAAAAGACTAGAATAGCACTCGGTAGAGCGTATACCTCCACCAGGCTGAACAGTCTACGTTTTGTATCCCACTGATACACTTTAACCAAAATCAAATCTTCTTGCTCTTGTCATAGACCCAACTCATCCACCTGGTTTGGTCAGAACTTGGCCACAACATTTTGAAATATTGGCCCGATCTTTCAATGGTGAAGCATCACTTTAAAATTCTCGTATTCGGATCCCGATCTTCACTAAAATTGAATCGACTCTTCCTTGTCACACACTCGATCTGTCCACCAAGTTTGGTTCAAATCCGTCCACAACTTTTTGACAGATCCTGCTCACAAACAAACAAACAGGGGTGAAACCCTAACCTCCATCCACTTGTGGTGGTGGAGGTAATAACAAAAACAAGAAACGTTGTACAGAGAGGTACAGGAAAATAATTACTGTGCATGGAAGATATAGTCTTCTTTTGTATGCAGCACAAGGCTGCGGGGTAGCATCATTGGCTGAGGACGTGGCTGTGCCATTGATATGCCCTATATAGCTTAGAGCAGGAATTTGGAATTTGCTAATGGTGCCGGCGATAGCTCACCTGCTCTTCACAAAGGACATAGTGGGAGCTTTAATGTCCATCAACTAATGCCGGCAGATGGGACGCCCATCCAAGGGATGAATCAACCTGCCTCTGAAAACCTGGTGAATCAACCTGCCTGTGAAACACCGGGATGACATTATATAGCTGGGTCGGGATTCAAACCCGTCGCCTTGGAGGCGATCGTGTCCTGTTTTTGAGCGCCTCGGGAGGATTAAGGTGGGAAGCAGGAGCACCAGCCTAAAGTGGGGAGCCATATGCCACAAATTTTATTTTCACCTCGTACACCATGATGAGCTCGGTGAGATTCAACAATATACTCAGATGGTGACTAGCCTTTGACGCTCATTACCTCCGCCACGTAAGGTGGACGGAGGTTTTGTTTTCACCCCTGTCTGTCTGTCTCTTTTTTGTTTGTCTGTGTGGGAGCAGGATATCGCAAAAACTTATGGACGGATTCAGACGAAGCTTGGTGGACAGGTTGGGTGTCTGGCAAGAACAAATTGATTCGATTTTGGTGAAGATCCGGATATGATAATTTTTTTAAAATCTCTTGAAGCGATTTTTCGCTATTGAGAAATAGGGTAAAAACAATATATAGCATGATGTTTCAAAAAGTTGTTGATGAGTCATGACAAAACTAGGTGGATGAGTTGGTTAGGTGACAAGAACGAGCTGATTCGATTTTGGTTCACGTCTGGTTATAGATCCGGCCGATCAATGGAATACAAAACTTAAACTGTTCGGCTTTGGTCCACCGAGTGCTGTGCTAGTTTTGTCATGTGATCCTCACATGAAAAGTTATGGCAGACAGTGATGTGGAGGCGTTCCAAGGATTGCCCCTCTTGTCATCGTTTTTTCAGAGAAGTAGATTTGATTGTTTTATTGCCAATCCTTGTGGAGTTCCTTTTCCTCTTGCTTATTTTTATTTATTTATTTATTGCAGAAAAACAGGTGCACTTGTGTGTTTTGTGAGTTTCAAAATTCATAATTGTATTCTCCTTTGTTCACCTTTAAGCTGAAGAGGTTATTTCTCGGAACATTGCAAGGGAAACCCAAACTGGCTTCAAGGTAAGATGGTGCGAGTCTTTTGTATCAATTTGAATCGACAGGAACTGTAATCAGCGGACAAATGTGACCAGTAACCTGTGTTTTAATTTGTTTCCCTCTGTCAGTTGAGAAGTGAGCAATTGTGATGTTGGTTTCCAACATCACCATAATTATTTTTATTGCTGTTACTTTTAATTGAAACAGCTTCAAGAATGGCTGTTGAAGGGCCAAAGTGTTTCACAAAAGGAAGTTGTTGAATTACTAACAGAAGCTGCGAGCTCTTTGGAGGTTGCTTACTATGGTGAGTCACTCTGTTCATGTTGTCTTTGTACACTGTCGGAATCAATAGGATTTAAAATGGTTTGAGCAAGTTGACTCGAGTTAACATGAATACTCGATAAGGAGCTATCTGTTGATTGCATATGCATGGGGAAAGTGGCAGGATTGAGGTTTGGCCTCTCCGTAGGTGATGGTATTTTTGAAGTGTAACGTGTATTAATCCCAACTACGGGAGAAGTAGAAATTAAAGAAAATCCACTTTGTGTACATATGAAATAGAAGGTCCCGAAACTGATTGGAACATACAGGTAGTCGACATAAAAAATGGAAACAACAACAACATGCATTTTAAGGCCATTTTCCCTGCTAGAGCAGGGGTTAGCCTTGCGGTCCCCATGACAATCTTCTCCATTTTGCCCTATTTTCTGCATCTCTCCTTGTTAACCCCCTTGCCCGCATTTCTTCTTCCACCATCTTTAGCCAAGTCTTTCTCGGTCTTCCCCGTCCTCTACTTCCTTCTACATTCATTTCCATCACTCTTCTCAACCAGTCACTTTCATCCTTCCTCAACACATGACCAAACCATCTCAACCTGTTCCTCTTCACAGCATCAATCACAGGCTCTATTCCCATCATCTTTCGCAATTCATCATTTGTCTTCCTCTCTCTCAACGATACTCTGCACATCCGTCGAACCATTTGCATTTCCACTCTTTCCAGCCTTCGTTGCTGCTCTACGTTCATTACCCATGTCTCGCTCCCATAAATCATAACACTTCTCACACATGCAGCATACACCTTTCCCTTCAGCTTCAACGACACTCCCCTCCTCATCAGCACGCCACTCAGTTCCCAAACTTCTTCCATGCACATCTCACTCTTGCAACCGTTGCCGAGTCTGATCCACCTTCTCCATTCAGCAGTCACATAAAAAATGGAAACGCCAATGTAAAGTCACTTAATAGGGCATTGGGCCACTCACGTATGGCCTGTGTATGTGTCATGGCATACCGTTAATGGGAGAAACTTCCAGAAGGGCAACCATCACCGCAACACTCCACTGATCTGGGCTTTATGGCAGAGTGCCCAGACGGAAGCCTCTCCTCGGTGAAAGACACATGAAAGCCCACAGAATCTTGTTTCTCACAGTCTGAGAGTCGTCCTTTAGGTGCTTTTTTGCAAACTCCAAGTGGGCTTTCATGTGTGCCTTTCCAAATCATGTCCAATCAATTGAATTTACCGCAGGTGGACTCCAATCAAGGTGTACAAACATCAAGGTGTAGGAAGTTTCTTCCATCTCCACACAGGATCTCTGGAGCTCAGCCAGAGTGACCATCGGGTTCTTGGTCACCTCTCTTACCAAGGCCCTTTTCCCCCGATTGCTCAGTTTGGCCGGGCGGCCAGCTTTAGGTAGAGTCCTGGTTATTCCAAACTTCTTCCATTTAAGAATTATGGAGGCCACTGTGCTCTTGGGAACCTTCAATGAAGCAGAAATTTTTTTGTAGGCTTCTCCAGATCTGTGCCTCAACACAATCCTGTCTCTGAGCTCTGCAGGCAGTTCCTTCGACCTCATGGCTTGGTTTTTGCTCTGATATGCATTGTCAGCTGTGAGACCTTATATAGACAGGTGTGTGCCTTTCCAAATCATGTCCAATCAATTGAATTTACCACAGGCGGACTCCAATCAAGGTGTAGAAACATCTCAAAGTTGATCAAGAGAAATGGGAGGCACCTGAGCTAAATTTCAAGTGTCATAGCAAAGGGTCTGAATACTTATGTCAATGCGATATTTCAGGTTTTTCTTTTTAATAAATTTGCAAAACTTTCTAAAATCCTGTTTTCTCTTTGTCATTATGGGGTATTGAGTGTAGATTGATGAGGGAAAAAATGAATTTAAACGATTTCAGCATAAGGCTGCAACATAACAAAATGTGAAAAAAGTGAAGGGGTCTGAATACTTTCTGAATGCACTGTATGCCTCCTCATAATTATATCTCGGAGTTCTACGGACAGTTCTTTGTGCTTCATGTTAGAGTTGCTTCTCTGACATGCACCTTCAACTGTGGGCCTTGTATAAAAAGGTGTGTTTCTTTCTAAATCATGTCCCATCAATTGAATTGGCCACAGGTGGATTGCAATCAAGTTGTAGAGACATCTCGAGGTTAATCAAAGGAAATTGTATGCACCTGAGCTCAATTTAGAGTGTCTTATTAAAGGAGTTCAATACTTATTGACTCGAGACACTTCAGCTTTTTATTCTTAAATATTTTGTAAAAATTTCTAAAAAAAAGGAATTCCACTGACATTATGGGGTATTTATTACGTATAGATCAGTGACAAAAAATCTCAACTTATGCCATTCTCCGCTTTTAGCTCACCTGGAACGAAGTTCAGGGGAGCTTATGCAATGGCGCGTCGACAGTCCGTCCGTAAACACTTGAAACCTCTTCTCCGAAACCGCTGATGGGATTGCGACCAAATTTGGTACAAATGATATTTGTTGTGTCGTGACTAAAGTGTGTTCACGGCATTTAAAAAAAACGGAGTCTAAGGGGGTCTACCAGGGGTCAAGGTGGATCCAGGTTTGACCCCCAAAAATATGAATTGCTTTTTTCTCTGAAACTACACACAATATTTCGATGAAACTTCACCACATCCTCCACCACCCGTGATGCACCAAAGTTTGTTCATGGCATTAACAGAAATCTGCCCCTTTGGGGGTTCACGGGGGGTTGGGGGGGGGGGGTGGAGGCCATTTCCCCACCCTGGAAGGCATTGGGAGAGGGCTTATTTAGTGCCTATGACCTCACCCAATGTACCCCGATCACACATGCAAAATGTTGTGTGGAGATCGGCCCAGCCGTTATCCATTCACAAGTTCAGACATTTAACTGTACACCACTTCATTACAACTTGCTCTCAACCCTACACAATACTGACAACTATTTAACATTTATTCATTGTTCCATTTCTGGGGGAATCCGGTTGGAGCTGCCAGTTTCCTGTGGGCTGTGGGCTTTCTGTGAGAATACCTTGGACTACTGGTGTTAATGATGATGATGATGATGAAGGGTCAGACATTGATCCAGATGATTACTGAATTTTAGTATGACAACATGGGCCTTAAGAGACGATGGACAAATTAGCATGGTTTCTAGATTCAAGTCTCTTCCTAGTTTCACATCCTGGGATCATTACACCATTCGAGGCATTGACTTAGGAACTGTGAACAAATTACCAAGTGTGTACTTGCCCGACTAAGCAACATTTTATTGTGAAGTATTTTAGAAATGCCTTTGTGTTTGCCTGCTCATGAATTTATGATTTGTGATTAAAAACAAAATTCAAAAGACCTTCCTTCACACACAGGGTATGTATTATGTGGATTTCCATCGCTTTCTGAAGATTACTTAAAGATTGAGGAGCAGATAAATTTGATCAAGTCTTGGCCATTGAAACCAAACGTGATCATCAACATCAAAGTGCGTATACATTTTCCATCCTAATGTTTGTCTATTTATATTTCCCAAGGTGTGATCATCTTTCCAGCATATCTATATCAACATATGCAACATTTGGGTAATTTGGGTCAAATGACTCCTAGGTCAGTCTGACATATCTGACAAGGTGATCATATTCTGACATATCAATGATTCCTCTTTTCTCGCACCTCTGGAACAAACTCCCACACTCTCTTCAATCCCACTCCTCCCTCCAGGTCTTTAAAACAGCTGTTCACCACCATCTCTTATCTTCCCCCATCAAAAACCTTGATCCTTTCTACCCCTGTTAATTCACCCCAGATCCTCTTTTTTGAAATACCAACTTCTTTCCTAGAAGTCCTAGCAGTGTCCATGTGTTTTATACCTCTACCACCCCGCCCCCCCCCCCCCCACCTTCCCATGCCTCCTCCCCCCAAGCCCTCTCCCTCTCACAGATCCCCCGATGTCTTTGTTCTCTGCTGTTGTACTTGTGTGCTTCCTTCTCTCTCTCTCTCTCCCCCCATCTCGTCTCCCGCTCCCTTTATTATACGTTTCATGTCTGTTTTTTTTGTTGTTGTGATTAATGTTAGGCTCTTACACGAGCCTCGATCTTGTATACAAAAAAAATAAAAATAAAGGTGCTGACGTTGCTTAGTATAGTTTAGTTCATTCCTTAATGAAGGTAATCGAATGAGCATAAAGTAATTAATTGTGATATTAGATATGCATTGCTATACGTAATAGATAGACGACGTCCACCCCACCTGGTGCATGTGTCTAAAAACCTGGAAGAAGTCGGCCTGGAAGAAGCTGTGCTTTTCACTTGCTCCTGTTCGACCAGAACCATGCCAGAGCCACGTCCTCTCTTCTCCTTTCCTCAGGGGCCAAGAGTCATGGGATAAGGCGCCTGTTCTCCCTGCTTGAGCAAGCCGGGACTGTATCTTCATGTCCTTTCATATTCTACCGGGAGTGCCGGTATTTCTTCTGTCTTGTGAATTCCCCAGTCTTCTCTACAGTGATGTGCCTGTGAACCAAGATAAGACATAGACAGTTAAGGAATCCTGTTCATTCATTGATCCGTGGGCGTGAGATTTTCGGAACTTTTCCCGGATGTTTTCTTTCACAATCTCGCGATATTCCTGGAACTCTTCGGACAAAGACCTTTATAATGAAGTGGGTTTTATGGATCTTGGTCGAGTCTTTAGGAGGAAATAGTCGGAAACAGACCGCTGCCTCGATCGCTTCCCAAAATAAAATAAGAAAACCCTGGTTTGAAGCAAAGACGTGCCCACTATGTGCATACAGGCAGTGCCTTGAGGAAGTATTCACATCACAACCCTTGACTTTTTTCACATTTTGTAAGAGCGTGTAAGAGCTTAGTGAAACGGTTTTCCAACGGTTTTTCAGAGGAAAATTGCATGGTCAGTCAGGGTCACCCAGATAGCTCCGATGGCAGAGCACTGGTATGGTTTTCCAGAGGACCTGAGTTCGATTCCTGGTCTGGGCATGTAATTTTCCTGCATACACTACCGGTCAAAAGTTTTAGAACACCTCAATTTTTCCAGTTTTTATTGAAATTTATGCAGTTTAATTTCTCAATACAACAACAACAACAACAACATGCATTTTAAGGCCATTTTCCCTGCTAGAGCGGGGTTAGCCTAATTTCTGGTTAGTTTAATTTCTCAATGTACTCTGAAATTAAGCATAGAACAAATAAACAATTGGACATAAAAAAAGGAATCATAGAATCATTTTGTTTAACAAAATTTTATTTAAATTTTCCACTCAGCAAAGTAGCCACCTTTTGCAGATATAACCGCCGAACACACTCGTGGCATTCTTTCTACAATGGAAATCAAATATTGTTCAGGAAGTTCTTCCCAACACTGTTGCAGAAGTTCCCACAAATGTGTTGCACTTGTAGGTTGCTTTGCTTTCACCCTTCTGTCCAGTTCATCCCAAACCAGCTTGATGTGGTTTAAGTCTGGAGTCTGTGCTGGCCATTCCATGATTTGAAGCCTATCGTCTTGTTTCATGGCCATTCCTCATGGCTCATGGCCATTCCATGAGACATTAAACTGTGTAAATTTGAATAAAAACTGGAAAAATTGAGGTGTTCTAAAACTTTTGACCGGTAGTGCATATGAATTTAAAAATAGGATGCAAAACATGCATGCATGGGGTGGACAAGATGAATACAGAAAGAAACTCCAAGGAGAAAAAAAAATGGAAAATTGGAAGGAGTAATTTGGGTAGGAGTGACAAGTGTAGAAAAGATCATGCTTTTGCATTGGGTATGATCTGAGATGGTGGTGACCAGCTGGCTTGCAGACATGGAGGGAATGGTGAGATTGAAGAGAATGTGGAAGGTGATTCCACATGCGGGACAAAAGAGGAACAAATGAGTATCGGTGAGCTGTGATCCTGGACTTAGGGAGTTTCACCAGAAGGGGTTTGATCGTGGACCGTGTGTGCCCTGAAGAAACCTGGGTGGGACAAAGCATGGAAAGAGCAGAGGGTGCAAGACCATGAAAGAGGCTGTATAAGACAGCGAGACGACCATCATGACTGATGGTGAAGTGATAGACCCATAGATTCAGCTTAATCGTGGGAGATTCCATTGATCTTTAAGGCCTTGGTTTCCTTGCCATCAAGTTGAGTAAGATGTGAGGCAGGGGAGCCAGACCAGAGGGAAGAGCAGTACTCTATCAAGCTGCAAATGAAGGCCTTGTAGGTGGATAGTAGTTCAGGTGTACCAAGGAAGTACTTTGCACAATGGAGGATGCCCATTTGGCGGCCGGCTTTGGAGGTGAATTTTGAAATGTGCTTTGCCCTAGAAGTTCCTAATAGTATTTGATTTGCAGCTTTTCTGCTTATAAAAACAAAATGACTGAGGGTGTTTTGGCAGATTGTGTTACCAAACTGGGTGGTGTAATGGTTTGAGCGTCCACTTCATGTGTGAGAGGTCAGCAGTTGAAACTCCGGCCGAGTCATACGAAAGACTTTAAAAATGGCACATGCTCATCCTTGTTTAACGTTCAGCGTTTAAAAGGATACATCACAGACAATCCCCATGTGTTTGGCATCCAAAGGGAGGAGGAAATTCCTCCTTAGAAGAATGCTCCGTTGAGTGCGGTGAGAAATGTACGCCATTGTTGTGACGTCGCTGGTGCCCAGAGTATTCCGGGAAGTGTCGGCTGTATTTTTCTCGAAAATCAGTCCTATGTTTTGTCTCGTGTATTCGTCTGTATGTCCATGTGTGTGTAGCAGGTCCACTACAAACCTTAGATACTGTTAAAAAAAAAAACTAAAAAAAACTTTTGTGGTCAAGTTTTGCATTTCAAAAATTTTTGCGTTGTTTATCAAGCGATAAATATGACGTTCATTGTGGATACGTTTATTGTGTCCTGGAACTCGCACCTGCATCCATTTAAATTTGGGGGAGGGGGAGGTGGGCACAACAGCTCAACTCGTGCTCCGTGTTGTGATGATCGGCCTGTGAAGGCCACCTGTTTACTTACCTTTCTTGTATTTCCTTCCGAAGTGGTGTTGTCAGCTCATAATGTCACACTTAGCCATTTAGCTGGACGTTTATAAGAAACATTTTGACCTTCCTTTTCACCTTTCCCTCATAATATATTACAAAAAAAAGGTTTTGTAATGAAGTTTTATTTTGATTGGTCGAGTCTCCCTTTCTGTTAAATTTCAAATACATTTTACCAATTTCCTTTAGGATGTTTTAACATCTCTGTACGTCACCAGTGTCCAGATGCTCACGTTTTGCTGCGCCAAATGGGACAAAGGGTAGATCCAACCACCGGCGTATCATACACAGAGCGGCAATGGAATTCGATAAAGTTATCGAGCACTCTTCTTGCTGATGATTTGGAAGATGCAGAAGATGAAATATTATTGGTGAGAACACTTCTGCACGGCCACATCACACGACTGTCGGGCACGGATTCTTAAGTAACAGCTTTGTAACCAATTTTGATTCGAGATGTTGGCGATTGCAATTTGTGTTTACATTCTGCAAAGACTTGATAGATTTAAATTTGAGTGCATAAGGGTATGCAGGATGGCCTCGAGGTACGCACACTAACCTGTGGTACGCTTGGGCTTTAATCCCGACCCAGTTATAAACTGTGGGCCCTGTGTTTCACGAGCAGGGTGATTCATCGTTGTGTGTGATGTCATTCCGGTTAACGTGCACCGACTAGTGCTGGCAGATGGGATGCCCGTTTAACGTTCAAGACGCCACAGTATCCTTCAAGAAGAGTAGGCGAGCTATCGCCGGCACCATAAACGAATTACAATTTCCTGTCCTAACTCTTGCTGGGGAAGCAATGGCAAACCACCCAGTATAACTCTTATTCAGAAAGCTGCTTTGGTGGTATCGATGGTCTGTGAGGAGTGAGGTACCTAAACGCATTTGGAATAGAGGGGTACATGGGTATTGGCAGGAATGCTAGGTATCTGAGGTATGGGTGACTGATTTTAGACTGGTATCATGATTGTGATGTCTGTAAGGGGGTTTTGTCAAAAGATACACTGGGTGTTTCACTCCTCACCCTACAACCGTGTTTCACACATTACCTTCACCCCTCTCCCCACCCAAATACAATTACCAGTGTTTGAAATTTGTAGTCATGACCTATTGATTGACGCAATGATCTTAGCAAGACGAGGTACCTGCATTTGAGAACACTATTCTTTTCTTTCTCATGGTAAAAGGATTATATGATGTTCACGTCATATTTACAAATGATCTGTCTTCACTTAGTAAGAGCGAGCACGAATGAAGTGCAGTATTAAGGTTTAAGCACACCAGTGATGGCAATTTACATATGAGCAAGATGAAAGATCGAGGTCTGAGGATCCAATTTAGCCAATTAACTTGATGCAACCAATCGAGGGGATGATGCGTGCTTTGATTTTGCAGAATGGGCACTACCAAGTGCCACCAAAGGAGGTTTTGCAACGATTGGTAAAAAACCCAGAAGCATTTTTGGAGAATGGGCAGCGGTGCTTACAGATGCACAAGGACAGAATGCAAAGGCCCCCTCAAGGTTTGCCATCATTCTTGGCTTTTGTTAATCGTCTTTTTAGTGTACAATGGGGAATGATGGCATGATGTGTGCACATTATGTTTAAAACTTTTTGCTTCTTCAGACATACTTGGCGGAGCATGGACGTGATCACGCGATCCATGTTGATGGGACTCGAGAGCCTGAAGTTGTTTTGGCGGTCCGTTGAACTTTGAGAGATTTGATTAATTTTTTTTTTTAAACTTTTTTCTTTGCTTTCATTTGTGAGGTTTCCGAGTTCTATCTGACAGGTCTGACGCCTACTGGCACTACTGGCCACTGTCACTCCGTGGATTCCTTTGTAAAGCAGAAAATGTTTGCAGCTATAAACATGATATCTAAACGACAAAGTTCCACAGTGGCCCTCACTGGCTCGTCTATTGTGAACAATCTGCAAATGATTTTTGTTTATAGTGAAGCACCCTGGTGTTGGGCTAGCAGCTAGGGTGCCAGCTTAGGATCCTAGGATCCTGGGTTCGAATCCCGGTCGATCGCTGAATTAACGCCAGGGGGGTTGACTCAGCCTGTCATCCTTCCGAGGTCGGCAAATTGAGTACCAGTTCACTGGTAATTCCCTGTTTGTCGGTAAAGGCGGCAAAAAGGGTTGGCGTCAGGAAGGGCATCCGGCCGTAAAACATTGCTTCAAAAAGGGGACCAAAAAACAACAACAACCACGGTTCCCGAAAAAGGCCAACCCCCGCTTTGCGGGGGAAAATGGCCTCTAAAGGTGGTTATATATAGTGAAGCAATACCTGCAAGTTGTCCAGTTGGTACTATTTAGACAAAATCGTTTTTAAATTGTGAAATTTGTGTTCTGGTTCATTTTTTTTTTTTTTTTTTTTTTGTATACTGTACAGTACAGAGCAAAGGCTCATGGAAGACCTAGAACTTCGAGAACACCGAACGGATCAGGATGCAACAGAACAAAAGGAACAGCGGAAAGGGAGGGGAGAAATGCCAACAGCAAGGCCGAGGGAGATAATATATGGAGACGGCCAACAAGGGATGTGGTTAAGGATGAGTGGTAGGGAAGAATGCAGTGGGTGAACAAGATGGATACAGAATCAAACTCTCAGGATAGAAAAACTGGAAATTTGGAAGGAGGTAGTGGGTGGGGGTTGATGAGGGTAGAAAAGATCATGGAATTGGATCAGGGACAGTCTGAGACATTGGTGAACAGCTGTCTTGAAGACCTGAAGGGAAAATGAGATTTTAGAGAATGTGGAATGAATGAATGAATGATCGTTTTAAGGCCATTTTCCCCGCTGGAACAGGGGTTGGCCTTGCGGGCCCCATGACAATCATGGTTCCCTGTTTGAGGCAATGTTTTATGGCCGGATGCCCTTCCTGACGCCAACCCTTAGTCGCCTCTTACGATGCGCAGGGATACGGTGTACCTATTCTAAACCGGGGTACACACCGGGAAATATAATAATAATAATAATATAATAATACTGTACTTTGGTTTATTTGTATAAAACACCATACAAGGTAGTCCAAAGATTTAAATTTCTGTGGTTTACATTGTAAAATATAAAAGTGTTCAATAAAATAACGGCAAAATAACAATAATTACATCTCCATTGCATCAAAATAAAAACAATACCATTTAATAAAGAATTTAAAAAGCATTGTGGTCTTAAGTCTATAAATAACATAACCATTGCACGTTTAAAATCAGGCAATAAACAAAAAAGGTAGTAAATGTGCTCCAGAAAAATGGTGATGAAGGGGCAGTCCAAGTTTAAGGAGTTTCTTAGTTGTAGGCAGGAACGAGGTTGAGATTGACGGATAGGACGCAGCATTTCACGATGACTCTCCAATTTGAGGAGCGTTGTTCCAAACCTTGTGAGGAGTTCGTGTCTGCGCTCTGATGAAGAAGGAATGTCATGAGACGCAAGTTGGCATCACAGGGGGGGATAAAGATGAATGAATGAGTGAAGGTGAGCAGTGATCCCGGATTTACGGGGTTTCACCAGAATGGGGTTTAAACGATGCATGTGACGATTGAAGCTTGTATTTGATTTTGCAAATCATGTAACGTCGTCTTCTCATCTGTGATTGGAGCCAATTTCCGAGGATGCAAAATAGTCATTCAGTTTTTTCTCCATTTGACATCAGTTGCACATCACAATCTTCTATCTTTAAATAGAGGCCCATTATGTCATGCAGTTCTCTGATGTAAGCTTGGCCTCCTAATTTGTACAAAGTGATATGACTAACCGTTTCAGGTTTTATCATATGAAGAGCTAATGGATACAGATTTTAATAGTACTAGCAACGGTACCCACCCTGCGGGCGGGGCTTCAATTGGGAGGCCCAAATGAAAAGGTAAAATATCAGAAATTGAAGGCTTTTTTATTTTAAACGATTCATATAAACATCCGTTAAATCATATCACACGCAAGTCATCAAAATCTAAACAGTATCTTACTATAATTCACCAAATGTCCCACAGTGATCTATACACTATGATCGTGAATCGTGATCGATAAAAATCGTGTTCACAATCGCTATGTCGTATGTACTCCCGATACGTGTTTCCTTCAGTTGAAATGGGTTAGAATTCTCTCAAGCAGGGATTCAACCCGTGTCCTTATAAAAGGTCTTTGTCCGAGGTCACCGAGTCCGATCGGTGCAGCCGTGCAGCCGTTTGTGCGGCACCCGGGAAAACAACATCGTCACAATGAACATTATGCGAACGCGAATGTTATGCGGGAGTCCAAACCTGAGAATGTTGGAGACCAAAGCTGAAATTGAGAAAACTAAATAGCCTATTTTACTCCTGGAGATCCCAGGATTATCCACCCAAAATATTGTTGCGATCGGTTCAGCAGTTTTTACGGTACCTTCGAATGGACAGACGGACGGACATTTGGTGAATTATAGTAAGATTTGTATCTATGTTTGTATCTAACCTTAGGTTAGGGAGCTCGTATTTGTCAACAGTTAATTATGTCCAGGACATCGTCGTTTCCCAAGAATATTTGGACTCATTCTGACAGTTGAATTTGAGATTTTTTTTTTTGCAGGCTGTAGTGGAATGGCTTGACTTCATCGGTGTCCGTCACGTTGCGTCACCACTCCATCTGGAGCTACCGCCAGAGTGCTTTCTCGATGATATGGCCATGGTGAGCATGCAGTTCACACGGCACATTTAATGAAGATTATTTTGATTGGGATCAGGAACGGAATGGATTTAATGTATTACATGATGTAAAATTCCGTGATGTAAAAGCGGTCGTGATTCTTATTGCTACAGGATGTATGGGACGACTCGTGATCTGCACACAAACCTATATTGTTGTTAAGATAGTACAGTGGTGATAAACATTCTGTGCTGAAAATAACCAAGTCGGTTTGTCATCGATACAATTCAGGCTGCTTGTTACCATTTCAGGCAGACATGCTGAACGTATTATCACGGTCCCATAACGTCGCATCGGGTTGTCGGTGGCAGTTGAGCCAATGGGGTGATGTGTGTCCTGTTGCGCTCTATCGTGGCAGCATCATTCATGGGAAGCCAGAATTTGCTGTCAGGTAATACCTGTTCTGTTTCTCTTTATCAGACCTTTGATGTAAGATGAAACTAGCGATGTTCTTGATTTTGTTTCTGATTTGGATTGTACAAATGTTTCCATTTCAGATTGCTGGACAAGATGTACATGCTATCAAGTGAGGAGGCTATGAAGGAGTTTGTATGTAACCCATCCATTTACTTGATGCCTCCACAGCCACGTCATCCTTGCAAAGTTCTTGTGTGTGGGCCTCCCTCTTCTGGGAAATCGACTCTGTGTCACGCACTTGGTCAGATGTACAATGCTCAGGTGCAATTTCCATTAGGCAGCTGCAATGTCACGATATGTTTTGTATTAATTGTTAATTGAAAGTTCATCACGTTCGGCCTCTGCTTTTCCAGAAGAGGCAGATCTGCTGATACAAGCAGGGGTTCTAGCCAAGAGGGGAGGAACCAACTTTATTCAGAAGAGGCAGACCTAAAAACCTGCTGTGTGTTACGGATTCGTCACTTCCGTTGTTGTGGTTTTCATCCACTGTAAACATTTTTGATTCCATGTACTATTGTTGTTGTCGTTTAAGGGAGATAGAGGTTACTATTTTCAAAAGGTAAAAAGGTCAATGTTTTAAATGGAACCGGACGACGACGACGACGAAGAGGAAGAGGAGGAGGAGAAGGTGGAGCGAGTGAGTTGGGGAAGAAGCCTAGCTGCTTCGAGGTCTGGAGCAAACGTTGACGAACGGAGGTCACTAGCGAACTTCGGGTTTCCCGGGAAAGGGATTCTTGCGACAGAGTTGTTAACGCTGTGACAGATCAACCTGCGTGTCAGGTTTTGGCGGTTGATTCCGAGGAGAATCATCGTCGTGCCGTTATGCCTCGAGAACGGGCCGTCGGCCATTTTGACTCGCGCGCTTTGCACATCGCGCAAGGTTTTTCGCTTCGCTTCAACCATTTTCACCGCATCCAGACGTTTATCTGGTGTGTGTGTGTGTCACGTGGATTTTGAAGGTAAATCTGCGGTTCGCCGGTTTGGAGCCGTGAAACGTCCATACCCGAGGGTGTGATTTCCCAGTCGCCTGGAGGGCGCCTTTGGATTTCCCCGTCGCCTTGGGGGCACCTTTGCGCAGCTTTGGCCGCGTAACTGTGACTGTCACCCGAACGGGATTCTGGTCTCTATTGGACATCGTTCTGACGATCGCTGGAGCGGATCGACTTTGGCTTGATGCCGGAATAGAGACATTGGGGAATGTACTACTTTTCGCTCACTTGGAGCACAGTGAGTTATATTGTACGAACCTGATGGTACCATCATAGGAAATATATTGTTGCGGTTCTGAGAGTGTGAATATAACATCATTAAAGGTTAAAGGTTTTCCCCCATAGTTAGTCCACAAGCAACACGTAGGCCCCTTAGAACATTCGTTATGTCATAGTATGTGTGAGGATAAGGCCATTTCCATTAGTGATACCTGCGTTGTGTAAAAGAAATAAGCTTAGGTTCCGTTCATTGTGCGGCCACCCTCCAAGTCGACCTCGTTGGGCAGCATCCATCCCGTGCCCTGATTCGGCTAATCCACCTCGTTTGTTACGCGTTGGGCCGGCAGCGTTAGCTGCCAGCTGCTCGCTCAAACTAGTCGGGTGGCCATGAGGTGGGCCTGAAAAGGGGGAGGAGCGCGAGGTCGGGGTGTGGCCGCGTCAAGCAGCACGTCAAAGGCGGAGACGGTAAGAGCCAACGACCAACCAGGGCTCGGTGGGCATGGCTTAAGAGGGCGTGGTAAGGGCGCATCCAGCAAATGCTGGAAGGTTCGCTGCAAAGGCTATGTAAGCGCATGCACAAAGGCCTCGAGAGGACTCGTGCAGAAGGACTCGTGAGGAAAGCGCATTGTAAAAAGGACTCGTTGGAGGGTTGGCTTTGAGAGGACTTACAGAGGGAGCTTGTGCTGAAAAGGACTGCGCGGAGACGTCTGATTGTATAAGGACTCGCATGTTTGGGCTTGCGCGCTGTGAGAGGACTCCTGCGGGAGAGGCGTTTTGCAGTGAACTGTATTGGGAGCGCATATAAAGCCCGGTTCATTTATTACGTATGCGGCTGAGCCGCGAAGTAACCGCCAGCCAGCCTACCTTTCGCCCCGCCTTTAACCCCGTAATTGTCCGCTCCGCGCAACGACCCGCGGGGAGCTTCTGCTGCCCTGACCATCTCCTTCGCGGTACGAGTCGGGGACTGGAGTGAACTGCCTGGACGCCATCATCCCTGGACCATCGCCCTCACCATCTACATCCCCGTGTGAGTGTGTTTGAGTGTGAAACGGGCCCGTGTCCTGGGATAAGTTAAGACTGTATAAGCTTCACTGTGTGTTCTTCTTCTCCTTCCTGTACAAATTGTAAATAAACCAATCTGTTCTTCCTGTCTTTCCTGATTCGACCGTATCAGTATTTTCCTCCATTGGGTAAGCGTGGCACGATTCAGAACCGCTCAGATCGGGTATAGCTCTTAACGGCTCAGATCACAGCTCGCTGTCGCTTGGCGTTTCCACTTATAACCGTGATTCAGGCGGGGTTATTTCCTTGCTTCCTGGGAGGCGTTGGTAATTAGGTAATAGGAATTCGGCCTACCACCCTATTCAACGCCGTCCGGAAGGAACGTCATAGCCCTGGATCGCTTCGGCTAGTAAAAGACAAGGGGACTAACCCCCCCTTGGTAAGGGGAAAGGCCGACGTTGAGAGCCGCAACAATATATTGGTTGTACAATTGATTACTATTTTTTGTGTTGTTATTCTTATGTGACCTTAATACAATATTTGTTTGTTGGTAACAATTGGTGTGGTTTCACCATTGATCTTTGACACAGAATAACACATCTTTCTGCCGTGACTCCTCTCGGGGCTCGGAGGTGCACCGTGACCGGGGGTTGGGGAGGAGCACGTAACGTGCTGCTCTTGCACAACTTATTTGTGCTCTTTTTGCCCAACCATTTGCCCCAGGTCACCTTCATATGCTTGGAAATCAGCCAACATCCCCGCATTACATAAAAAGGTGCAAAAACCGATCCCCTCAACTACAGACCGATCAGCTTACTTCCAATTATCATCAAGGTCATAGAATCCATAATCGCTTTTGATATTAAATCCTTCTTTTTCTCCAACAGCCTCATCTCAGATCACAAATTCCAATTCAGACCAGGTCACTCTACCTTAGACATGCTGCTTCTACTCTCCCAACAATTTGGAGGCCCTCAATGTCAAATATGAGATCAGGGCCATCTCTCCGGACATATCACAAGCTATAATACAGTCTGGAATCCTGCCTTACTCTCTCGTCTAAACTCTGCCTATGGCATCCAAGGCTAACTCCACTCTTGGGTTACTGACTTGCTCTCTTCTTGTGTGGATCTCAATGGAATCCTTTCATCTCCTCTCCCAGTTAAGCCGAGAGTGCCGTGTTCTGCATCCAGTCCTAATCTTAATTTTCATAAATGATCTATCTGACTCTCTGGAAAACCCCCCTTATCTATTTGCTGATGACGTCACCCTGTCCAAATCCTGTCCAATCAATTGAATTTACCACAGGCGGACTCCAATCAAGGTGTAGTAACATCTCAAAGTTGATCAAGAGAAATGGGAGGCACCTGAGCTAAATTTCAAGTGTCATAGCAAAGGGTATGAATACTTATGTACATGTGATATTTCAGTTATTTCTTTTTAATAAATTTGCAAAACTTTCTAAAATCCTGTTTTCTCTTTGTCATTATGGGGTATTGAGTGTAGATTGATGAGGGAAAAATGAATTTAAACGATTTCAGCACAAGGCTGCAACATAACAAAATGTGAAAAAAGTGAAGCGGTCTGAATACTTTCTGAATGCACTGTATTTAGGTGTTTTTTTTAAATCTGTTTTTTTAATTCACGAAGTTAATAACTATCGTTTGTTGTTTTGCACAGACGTGTGTTTGACCTCCCCTTAACATTAAATGACGACGTTTTGGTGCCTCAGGTTGTTGACGTCACTTCGTTGCTGAAGCAGAGATTGCAGGAGCAGATTGAGAAAGCGACACAGGAAGCAGCTGAGGAAGCAATCGTGAGATTGAATACAGAGCAGCTGAGCAAGGACACTGAAGTGGCACAATGTACAATGTTTTTTTTTTTTTTTTTGTGTACAGAAGTTGTTGATTGACTGCTATTAGACATTTACATTGCTTTTCCATTTCACTGAAGAAGAGAGACTTTATGCATCTTCTCTTAGGGAGCATTAATAATCTGAGTGTTGTGGTTTGTGTACCTAACAATGCAATATTAATTTATCGTTAGGTTATTGTGATAATGCCTTTGTGTTATTTTGCCAAGTGGCTGAGGCTGGTATTGACTTGCTCAACATCCCAACAGTGACTGAAGATGTCAAGAGAGATGTTTCACAAGATTTACCATTGCTTATTGAGGATATGAACTCAATGCCTTCATCCATTATGAAAGATGAAGGTAATTTTGGCTTTAAATGTATGAATAAGGATGATGGCGATTATTATTATTATTATTATTATTATTATTATTATTAAGGTGAAAGGTGCGAGGAGAGCTCGGCGGGTGAAGTACCAACCGAGAATGAAGGTGTGGAGGTTGAAAGAAGTGACAGTAAGGGAGTCATTAAAAGAGAGGCTGAGTAGGGTAGAGGATGATGTGGTTGAGCTTGAACGTGGTTGGATGTCAATGAAAGATAGTCTGTTGGGAGCCGTTGGTGAGGTATGTGGATGGACAAAAGGACCACCGAGGCACTGGGAAACATGGTGGTGGGATGAGGAAGTTGGAAAGAGGATTGACGAGAAGAGGAAGAAGTTCAAGGAGTGGCAGAAGGCGAAGGGTACGGGAGCAGAAAAAGCAGAGCATGAAAGTTATAAGGCAGCCAAGAAGGCTGCAAAGAAAGAGGTAGCAAAGGCGCAGGAGGCATGCAGGAAAATGTTCGGAGAAAGCTTGGATTCGGAAGAGGGTCAGAGAGCGGTATTCAGTCAGGATTGCAAAGCAGATAGCGAAAGAGAGGTGTAATGTGATGGGGGTGAGTTGCTTGAAGGATGAAGTGGGACAAATCGTTGTGGACCCAGATGGAATTAAAGGAAGATGGAAAAGATATAAAGAAATGCTGTTGAATACAGAGAATGAATGGGATGGCAACATAGAGAGTAACCCAGTTTTAGGACCGGCAGAGAAGATAACTGAGAAGGAAGTTGAGGAAGCGATAAAAGCAATGAAGAGTAGAAAAGCGGGAGGGCCGACGGGAGTTGTGGGAGATATGTTGAAGGCAGCAGGAAGTTGGGGTGTGAAGAGAATGACAGAGATCTGTAATCTGGTGGTGAAAGAAAGCCGCATTCCAGTGGATTGGGAACTGAGTACCCTCGTCCCTCTATACAAGGGGAAAGGTGACCCTATGGAGTGTGGCTCGTACCGAGCGATAAAGTTATTGGAGCATGGAATGAAGGTATTAGAAAGGGTTTTGGAGAGGAGGATAAGGAAGAAGGTGAAGATCGACGAAATGCAGTTTGGATTTATGCCAGGAAGAGGAACGACAGACGCACTCTTTATTGTGAGGCAGTTGCAGGAGAAGTACATGAAGAAGAGGAAGAAGTTGTTTCTTGGGTTTGTTGATCTGGAGAAAGCATTCGATAGGGTTCCACGCGAAGTATTGACATGGGCATTGAGGAAGTTTGGAGTGGTGGAATGGTTGATCAGAGTAGTGATGGCAATGCACAAAAGAGCGTGCACAGCTCCAAGGACGAAGGACGGGAACAGTGGTGAGTTTGAGGTGAAGGTAGGAGTGCATAAGGGGTCGGTACTAAGTCCACTACTATTTGTAGCTGTGATGGAGGTGCTGGCTCAGAACGTAAAGGAGGGTTTACTGTGGGAGTTGTTGTATGCAGATGATCTGGTGTTGATTGCGGAAAGTATGGATGGACTGAAGGAAAAGATGAACAAGTGGAAGGAATGTATGGAGACAAAAGGTCTGAAGGTGAATATAGGAAAGTCGAAGGTGATGGCAAGTGGTAAAGCATGTGGTGAGGTGGAAAGAACTGGGAAGTGGCCATGTGCTGTGTGCAGGAAGGGTGTCGGAGTGAACTCCATTCAATGTACAATGTGCGCTGAGTGGGTTCATCAAAAATGTAGTGGTCTGAGAGGGTCATTAACCAGTGTGGCAGCTACATTCAAATGTAAGGTGTGCACAGAGGGAGCTGCAGATGGAGGAAATGTTGAGTTGGATCTTGGAGACGGCGTGGAGTTGGAAGGTGTGAAAACATTTTGCTACCTCGGAGACATGCTGTATGGAGAAGGTGGATCAGACTCGGCAATGGTTGCAAGAGTGAGATGTGCATGAAAGAAGTTTCGGGAACTGAGTGGTGTGCTGATGAGGAGGGGAGTGTCGTTGAAGCTGAAGGGAAAGGTGTATGCTGCATGTGTGAGAAGTGTTATGATTTATGGGAGCGAGACATGGGTAATGAACGTAGAGCAGCAACGAAGGCTGGAAAGGGTGGAAATGCGAATGGTTCGGTGGATGTGCGGAGTATCGTTGAGAGAGAGAGGAAGACAAATGATGAATTGCGAAAGATGATGGGAATAGAGCCTGTGATTGATGCTGTGAAGAGGAACAGGTTGAGATGGTTTGGTCATGTGTTGAGGAAGGATGAAAGTGACTGGTTGAGAAGAGTGATGGAAATGAATGTAGAAGGAAGTAGAGGACAGGGAAGACCGAGAAAGACTTGGCTAAAGATGGTGGAAGAAGAAATGCGGGCAAGGGGGTTAACAAGGAGAGATTCAGAAAATAGGGCAAAATGGAGAAGATTGTCATGGGGAGCGCGTAGAATATATAACAAGGCTAACCTCCGCTCTAGCAGGGAAAATGGTCTTAAAATGCATGTTGTTTTGTTTGTTGTATTATTATTATTATTATATATATATATATTTTTTTTATTGTTCGGGATCATTGGATCATTCTTATTATTTTTGCTTTATATTTGTTTTGCAGAGAAACACAATCTTTGCCTGTATTTTGGGAGAGTTTTATGTGTATGAAGTATTTTGCTGTTATGAAATTAACATGGTCATTAATCTATATTTTATGTGGGTTTTTTTAATTTCAAAGATAATATTTTTTTGAAGGACATTTTTGCAGTCATAGTTTTCAAATATACATGGAACAAAACTAATATACAAACTAGCGTAGCACTTGGTAGAGTGCTTAGTCTTGCCCCATGCACTCATTGTGAACAAAAACGAGTCGTTAACTGAATAGGCTACTATTATGGCCCAAATACCCATATCATCCATACACCCTATTATGTCACATACATTGCCATTATCCATAGCTTTATTGATTATTGATTCATGATGCAAATATTAAACGACCACTTTTGTGCACATTAAGGCTAAATTGCATCAATGAAGATGAATATGAAAAATAAATTAAAACTATATTCCCCATGGCTAGTTGATCATATGGATGACGTTTCTCATCGATCTGTTAACAGGTTCTGGAGAATTCTTTTCTTTTTTTTCAATCCAACATGGCTGCCAAACCACATGACCGATGACCTCATAAATTTAATTTCTCTCTCACATCGGGTTGCAGATCAGATATGTGAAGTTTCAGATTTTTCGGATATGGATTTTGATTCTACCAATTATGGCTGGAGTATCACATCACTGATGACATCATTGTTATCACCCTATATACAGAGCTTGGACTGCGCCTCTGGAAGTCAATGCAAACCTGCAGTCTGGCATGTCGGATGATGATGGTTTTATTTTATTTTCAAAGGAATATGGCTGCCATACCACATGACTGATGATGTCATGAATTAAATTCTTTTAAACAATTTCTTCGTAGATGACTCTCAAAAAAATTTCGTATTGATCGGATAAATAATTTGACATACCCATAAGGCACCGATGTCATCGTTAACAAATGTTCCCGGTGTGGAGTTCCTAATCTGTGCCAAGTTTCTATTTTTTTTTTCCCTTGAGCAGTTCCAGACAAGATGTCCAAAGTTTTCCCTTTTTTTCCAATATGGCTGCCATACCACATGACCTATAATGTCATAGTAATCATTTTTTTAAAATTCCATCGGTATTCGCTCCTATGATCAAAGTTTGTGTCAATTGCTCAAGCGGTTGTGGAGAAAAGGAAATTTAAAATGAATAAAGCTGAAAAGTGCGGTGGAAGAAAATAAAACAAACGGAACAAAAAACAATAGGGTACCCTCAGTAACCTAATAAGCAGTGAAAATGTCCGACGGAAAAATAATAAAACAATCTGAACAGGAGCAATCTGAACAGGTACACATCTGATGCACCTCGATGGCTGTAATGTGCATACTTATCGGCTAGATTGCTCACGTGATCCAGAGTGTCTGACAACACGCCATATTTCAGTTCGGGGTAAACTAGAAGGCCTCTTTTATTGCACATGCATGACAATCTCGCATACCACCAGGGAGTTCCCAATCACAGAGCATACATACTTTGACACTGTAGGGTAAAATCACTTTCACCATTAGCTTGTTATACTTATAATCCTAACACACCATCGATATCCAAAAATGTTGGAGGCATAATTGTTACCTTCAGATCCTACAATACAATACATTACTTGCTCAAAAATCGTAGAAGTGTTTGATTTTTCCTTCCCTTCCATCCCTTTCCATTCTCTCCAACTGCACTCATCTCTTCCCTTTACATTACTCCCACCTTCTCACTACATCTCCAATCCTAGAAGATCTCTTGCCATACTCACCAACAATGCATTCAAGTCGTTTAGCTGCTGTTGAGAACCTGGGATTGTTGGTGATAACTCCATGTGATTGGATGGCTAGGACTGTTTATATGAGTAAAAATTACAGCGTTACCGTGCTAAATACAGCAGCCCCCACCTCGGATGACTTGGCCACCATAGTAAGGGAAACATATGAAAATCTGTTAACTAAATTGTTACCAAAAAATTTCTTCACCAATATGTTTGTAAAGGTGTGTAATAACATGTGTTAAAATGTTGAAGGTCAACTCCCGTGGGAAACCCAGAAAAAAAGCTGTTGAATTCTGGTACCGAAAAATTATTTTCGAGAATTTATATTTTTTTAAATCGGCCCTTAAGTAACTTATGAGGGGTCAAATAAGGGTTTTTCATGATTCTGAGTTGATTGTTAACATTTATATTTCACCACAGACACTCCTTTGTGGAAAAATAATTTCTAAATACATATATCTCATTTTCTACTTTGCAGGACATGGAGTCTAGCAATATGGATGAAGACGTTACTCCACCTGTGCTCAATTGCTTCATCTGTGCACGCTCGGATACACCAGCTGAAAGGCTCATACAGGCAACTCCAAAGGGATACTCAACTTTATTGAAACGAGCAGAAACTGTCGAAAATGTTACTGTTGTGGAACGTATGAAGGAGGCTCAAAAGGAAGGAAAACTGAGGTACCACCAGAAGTGTAAAAATGATCTGTACAACAACTTTGTTGCAACCACCAAGAAGTCAGCTCAAGCATCAAAGGCAGAGAAAGAGTCATCAAAGTTGAAGAGAAGACGCACTACTTGTGAGTTCAGTTCATCAACTGGCTGCAGTTCTAGAAGATCACAGTCAGTTGACCTCCTGTATAAGGATGTATGCATTCTTTGCAACCAACCAGCCCAGCTCTACAAAAATAAACCAGCACAAGCTAGAAAGAAATACAGAGTGCCAGATAATTTGACTGCAGATACACTGAAGGCAAGCTTGCTGAAGACAGCACGGAGTCGCGGGGATGACTGGGGCACTGAAGTCACTGGACGCCTGGAAGGGATCAACGACTTGGTAGCAGAAGAAACACTGTACCATTTGCGATGCAAACTTATGTTTGCGAGAGGTGACAGTTTGTCCAAGACTGATGAGGAAGGAAAAAGGAAGAGAGGACAGAGGAGTATTGATGAGGAGCGAGAGGCAGTTTTTATTGAATTCTGCGAATGGTTAGACTCAGAATTAGAGCATGGGGTAATGAACATGGACCAAGTCCATGAAAAGCTGCAGGAGTTTGATCAGTCACCAGAGAAGAGCCTTTCTTATTCAAAGCATTGGCTAAAGATAAAACTTCTAGAGAAATACGAAGACACCTTGTATTTCACAACACAGGAAAGAAGGGCAGATGTACTCTGTCTCAAAGATGGCACCGACAATATTCTGCGAGCGCATCATGCTAATCTTGACCATGGAGATGAGAAGACTCAGATCATAAAGACGGCACTCAAGTTCATATCCAATGATATTGCCTTGATTGATTTAGGTCCAAAGTCATACCCCACCACACACAGTATGACTGACATCGATAGTCAGCTGACACTTGTTCCTGCAAGCCTTCAGATGTTCTTGAGACCGATTGTCAAGACAGACGAAAGAGTTGCCGTTTGGGGGCAGAATTTTATTAAGGCCTGTCGACCTCGGTCTGGAGTATTGCCACACCAAATGGGGCTTGCCATACAACTTGATCATAGATTTGGGTCAAAATGGATGCTCAACAAGTTCCACCGGCTGGGATACACTGAGTCTTACACGGAGACACAAAACTACAAATACTGCTTCCTTAATAGTAGGAGTGGAGATGATGTTCCAGATACTTCTGGCACTCTTGACACCATTGTGGAGGAAACCGATGAACAGATCAATGATGAGGTTGCGGTTGATGCTGCGCTTGAGGATCAATCAGTGATGACAGCCAAAGTGCCAGCCAGTGAAAGTGAATTGTCAAGTAATGATCAGGTGGTCTTTATGGAGGTTGGGGAAACAAACAATGCAGTCACTCAGTTTGTTGGAGACAATATAGATTTAAACATTGTCTCTATTCACGGAAACACTCCCTTTCACTCAATGGGTTGGATCGAAGTCACCTCTCCGGCACCACCTTTGCCTATGTCTCTGAACATGTCTCTGTCTCTGCAGCATGTCTCTGAACCCCAGTGACTATGGATGGACAATAGGTGTGCATGGGTATGAGCCAGTTCCAACACTGGACCCCACGGCTCCTGAGGAGCTATTGCAGTTCACGAGCTGTAATTGTCATGGAGATTGCAGCAACCGGCGATGCAGCTGCAAGAAGAATGGGGTCACGTGCATCTCGGCCTGTGGAGTCTGTAATGGCATTACATGCAGAAACTGCAGTCATGATGTTGTTGAGTCTGAAGAAGACATAGACAATGACTGTTGAAACTTCTGACATTGTGAATGAGAAATAACTCTTGAGTATTATATATGTATGTGAAAGAAAAGCTACTTTGTGTGTAAATGTAAAAGTGAAAATATAAATGTTAACAATCAACTCAGAATCATGAAAAACCCTTATTTGACCCCTCATAAGTTACTTAAGGGCCGATTTAAAAAAAAAAAAATTCTCGAAAATAATTTTTCGGTACCAGAATTCAACAGCTTTTTTTCTGGGTTTCCCACGGGAGTTGAACTTCAACATTTTAACACATGTTATTACACACCTTTACAAACATATTGGTGAAGAAATTTTTTGGTAACAATTTAGTTAACAGATTTGTGAAATATCTCATAAAATGCCCTTACTACCAGTCGAGACAACATTTTGTCCTCGAAAGCATTGTTTTTGTTAATGAAGTTTATTTTTTTAAATAAACCACAAAAGTCTTACTCTGAGATGCTTAACCACCTTTGCTTTCGTGTTTTTGCTCAGACATTGATGATTTTCTGGAAGTCGATGCAAACCTGCAGTCTGGCGTGTCGGATGATGATCAGTTTGAGGTTACAAAAACGACCATTGAGCTGTTACTTTCTTTCCCTGCACAGACGTACATGGATATGCTGAAAGAAGCACTTTTAAAGGTGTCTCTGTCATAGTAATCTGTATAATACATTAAGGGGTCTTCTTGGTGCACCTCGGCTCCCTTCTGTTGTCTCATAGGTTTCATGGCTTCTTCTTTTTCCATCGACGGTTTTGAACTTTCCCAGATGTGATTCTGGTGTTTGTTTGTTTTAAGGCAAAATGTTCAGCAACCACCAACATTACTCCAAAGGTAGAGTTTTTTTTGTTTTTTGATTTTTGGCAGCTGTATAGTTTTCATCCTGCGGCATGCATCTGGTAAGTGTGTGTTCACGTGCGATTGCTGTTGGCCAATCACACAATAACCACTTGACTCTCACAGCTGATCTGCAGCACATTGGACAGAGGAATGACATATAATTATAAGTGCCCGTAAGTCAACGTCACAATAACAACTTTCAATTTTATTAATCAAATTGATCTAAAAAAAAAAAGAAAGTAACGGTGCTCTAGGCAAGCAAGTATTATACGTCACGTGACTCCCTCGGCTAGGAGAGGAGCAGAGCTTGGATTGCGCCTCTGCGTTTGATGGTTGATGCTCTGTCGGGAATCAAACCCCTCTGCATATTCTTTTTTCTTTTTTTGGGGGATATGTATTGTATACTTCATATATGTATTATCTGCACACAGAATGGAATTATTATACAAAGGGTCAGTCTCCATGGGACTACACTGAATCCAACAAGTGGTCGCACAATCCTGTATGACCTTAAATAAGGGACGAGCCCATTTAGCCCATCATTGTTTAGCCCAAAGAATTGCCTTGTTGCATTCCCCAAGTTAATTTTTGCTACAGGTGTAAAACATCCTATTATGGGCTTAAACGGATTTTTTCAGTGTTTCTTCCCCTCACCCATTATTCCTCCAAGTGTCACTCTGTTGTGTCACTCTACCCTGCTGATGATGTTTCCCTCATTTCCGCTGCGATCATGTATTTATGACTTTGCTTGTAATTATGACTTGATCCTTGCAAACAACAGTCTTCTTGATGCTATGCAAAAGTTAAATGTCTGTCAGCTGATCGTGCAATAATTGCCTGGCACATGTGGATGATCCATACCTCTTCAGTATGGTCTTGGGTCGGGAACTGACACGGGCATACTTCTAAGGTTTCAAATTTTGTGAGTTTCAGCTCGTAATTAATAATCTTGTCATCGTTGAGCTTGAATACATGGTTGATTAGGTATGTGTGTTACACCATGATTTTAGCTCAATCATTCTACCCAGGACCCCCATTTTCAGCCTGGAACCATCCCCAGCAATGGCTGGGTGTTGGAGGTGCCGCCTTTGAGACCCGAGTACTGGATCGCCATGCTGGATGGCGATTTTTTTTACCAAATACTGTGTTTTGCCTCAGAGATATCAGCGAAGGAAGTGAGCTCTTTAATTCCAAGCTTTTAAAGCCATTCATTACACACTGTGGTTCCTTTGTTTTCAACTTGGTTGTTGTACATTTTTCCTCCATTGGTTTCTTTCATGTTTCTGCAGATAATTTTCTTCTTTCTCGACTTTACCACATGAACAAAGAAATGATAGATAATAGTGTCAGCAAAAGAATTGCTGAGAAACAGATAACGGAGCAAACTGTAAAAGAAATGAGGTAGGCAGTGCCATCTTGGTTTGCTCAATAGACCGGTCTTTTCTGGAGGTCGTGGCCAGGAATGCAGATATGAATGGCTGGTTTTACTTACCCTTGTGAAGGTGGGTGTGTTCTATGATGCATCACCATCCTCTCTCTGTGCACAATGGAGTTTTTCGACGAGCTGCTTCCCCCGAGTATGATACTCCAGGTCAACAGCATGACACTCGAAGGAAATGTGTGGTTTAACACCGGTCTTGTTTCCAACGCATTGTTACCTGCGCCACCAAGGGTGGACGGAGGTTATGTTTTCATCCCTGTTTGTTTGTCTTTCTGTCTGACTGTGAACAGGATATCTCAAAACGTTATGGACGGATCCAGGTTAAACTTGGTTGACAGGTTGGGTGTTTGGCAAGGACAAATTGATTAGATTTTCATGAAAAACCCGGATCTGAGAATTTTTTCATTTTCTTAATTATTCGTCAGCATTGATAGCTAGGGCCAAAAATGATAGAGAACGCTATATATAAATTTTTAAAAATGGTGGACGGATTCAGACGATTTGGACTAAGTGGACGAGTTAGGCGACAAAAACAAGTCGATTTGATTGATTAAAATTCGGATGCAGATCCAGCCTATCAGTGGGATACAAAACGTAAACTTCCGCCTGGTGGATGTATGCACTCTCCCGAGTTCTGTTCTAGTTTCAAATTTCATTGTTTGTTGTTTACAGGATTTGGGAGTCACGTATATTTTGTACGATGCTTAAACAAATTCAGATGAGAACTCTTTGATGGTTGTTTTTTGAACAATTTAACGTTTTATTTAAATTGGATTTGCAGACTACATGTTCCGATGCCTGGTTGGATTATGTGTGCTCTTACTAAAGGGTTGTCGTCAGGAAGGGCATCCCGCCATAACATCCGGCCATAAACATTGCCTCAAAAAGGGAACCATGATGATTGTCATGGGGCCCGCAAGGCTAACCACCGCTCAAGCAGGGAAAATGGCCTTAAAAAGGGGAATTTTTATTTTTTTATGTTCCGATGCCTGGTTGGATTATGTGTGCTCTTATGTTTCCTTTTTCTTAAAGTTTCCAAAATTTACCAACTATACATGAAGAAGAACTGCAGGAGATAGGTGGGACTGAAAATGGACTTCAACCCAAAGAGGAGGAAGAACCAGGACAAGTGAAACGCACAGAAGCACTGGATGACATTGTTGGTATGTTATAAGGCCTTGTCATTAAACGATACGTTATTCCAATATTATTATGGCTCAGAGAGGTTGGCATTAAGTAGTATTGGTGTCCATGGTGTCCTGCGTTTTGAAGAAGAATTTTTCCATTTTTCCATTATTTCATATTTAATTGCTTAATTTTTCAATTTGCAATTACTTATTTTTTTCTTCCAATTTTCAAATACTGTACCAATGTACACAGTATATAGCCCGTCCCCAGCATCGTGTCTGTGTCTGTTTGGGCCGTTACTTTTTTTTTTCTATTTGAGCTTTTGTCATCAAATTTTCAACAAAGCATTATTATTAGAATATGGGGAAGTCAAATTAATAATTTCATCAAAAGGTCAAATGTCAGCATCATGTAAAATCATTTTTTCATCCAATTACCGTATATACCGGTGTATACTATGCACCCATGTATAGTATGAACCCCCAACTTCCACCCTCAAAAAAAAAAAAAAATCACTCGTTTTCAGATTACAGTAGCGTGAATCTATGCATTTGTACACAAACTTTAAGTAGCACAAAATGAACATTTTGAAAGGAAAAAAAACCTCAAAATATTTAGCTATATGTAGTCAGTATTCTGTTACACACGCGTCAGTGTCCAGATGTGCATGCAATCGCGGGAGCTTCTTTGCTTCATAGAAGAAAGGAGAGAGTAGAGAGATTATTAAAACATTCTTTATTGTGGAGTTGTGGCCCTGCAAAGGGCCGTTTGGGTGTGTGATGGGCTTCTCAGCTGAAGCCAAGGAAATCCTCATCGTCGCTCTCCTCTTCGAAGACGGCATGCAAGTCCTCGTCTGGGTAGTACCATCGCTCTCGTTGTTGCTGTCGCCGCCACTGGAAGCTCTCTCCTGCCAGATTATATCATCTTCGGTACCGTCCATGCTGTTAGAAATGCAGCACTTGAGAAAGGCCAGCTTTATGATCGCTGGCGGCATCTCCTCCCACACCTTTACAATCCAGCCACAGATCGTCGGGAGGTCCACCTTCCTCATTCGCCCTCTCTTTGTGTAACTCTTGTCCCCCTCCAACATCCAATTCGCCCAGCATCGCCGCATACCTTCTTTGAAGGGCTTATTGATGGCCACGTCGAGGGGTTGGAGTATGGAAGTCATCCCACCCGGGATGATGACTAGGTCCGTGTTGGAACGCTGGAGTAGCTCTTTGGTTTCTTCTGTCTTGTGACAGCGAAACGCATCGAGGACCAGCATACTCCGTTGTCGAGAAAGGCCGCCATCCCGCCTACCCCACACCACTCGTAGCCAGTCCTGGACCAGGGCCAGATCCATCCGACCCTTCTGTTTGGCTCGATTGATGACACCCGCTGGAAATTTTATCTTGGGTAGAGTTTCCGCTTGAAGATGACATACGGTGGAAGCTTGCCCCCATCAGCGGTGCAAGCGAGCAAAACGGTGAAACTGTCTTTTCCGTGGCCGGTTGTCTTGACTGTGATGGTCCGCTCCCCCTTCACTCCAATGCTGGTCCCTTTTGGAATGTCGAAGGTTAGAGGGGTCTGGTCGGCGTTTCCGATCCTGCTGAGCGGGTAGTTGTGCTCCCGGCGAAGCTTGATTATGAATGCCTGGAAGCGTGTTGTTTTGTCGGCCGTATCGTCGGGAAGATGCTGTGCGATGTGCGTGCGGCGTCATACCGACAGATTATGGCGTTCCATAAATCTGTAGGCCCATGAAGTCTTCGATGTCTCCATCCAAAGCGAAGCTCCTTGCCTTCAGCCTGAGAGCAAGTGTAGAGATGGCGTGACCCTCTGCCCTCTTCTCCCGAACCCAGGCGATGACACGCTCCTCCATCTGAGGCCACTTCGCCGATTTTCCCCTGTTCGCCTTCTTCTTCCTCGGCATATCCTATATGGAAGCCTTTGTTATTCACCAGCGCCGATGACAGACTCATTCACGCCGTGCTTCCTCCCAGCTTCTCGGTTCCCAAACTTTTCTGCAGACTGGGAGACGGAGAGTTTGAACGCTGAAGTGTACGACCGCCTTGACATCTTGATCTTTTCTTCTCTGGAACCGGATAGAACGTATGAAGACGTTTCAGTCCAAGCTGACATTTACGGTAATCTGCCCTATAATTTCGGATTGCTATTGCAGTCGTAAAATAAAAGACCTTCAAAATAAAAGACCGATGTGGCTTTTCAGAGCGGGAAAAGCAGTTCTATTCACATTCCGGAAGCGGCGTTGCTTTGAGCGACAAATCCATAGAAAGCACATAATGGTACAAAACCCGCTTGCCATCCGGGGCGAACGAGCAGCAATGGAGGCCCTGCATGTCGGCGCAATTGTGCATGACACAACGGGGAAAATGTGCAACCGAGATCGCTTTTCGTAAAATACTTTTTTCTGTAAATGTATTGGAAAATTGACTTGCTTTTAAGCCGAATTTTTTTTGTTTGTTTTTTATCCCCGTGTATAGTACGCACCCCCAACTTTTGACTTTTTTTTTTTCCAATAAAAAAGTGCGTCTTATACACCGATATATACGGTAACCTGAAATTTCAATTTACCATTTGAGCTTTGTCATCACATTTTCAACAAAGTTTTATTATGAAAATAAAGAGAAGATAAATAAATATTTTGGTCAATAGGTCAAAGATCAGCATCACAAAAAATTGTCGCTTTTCCTCCGATTGACCTTAAATTTTAAGTATTTGCATATTGGGTCACTGAATTGGTTCACCAATCAAAAGCTATAAGCCAATTCTTACTTTTTTTTTCTTTTTTTTTAGATGAAAAGGTTTTAGACAAAAAGGTCAAGGTTGCATAAAATTTTCATTTTGTATTTTGTTTTAGCTGTTTTTGGCATGTTTAACATACAGAAGAAAAAGACCTCTGAATGCAAAGCAGATGCGGACAGCTTTGCATTTTCAGATGCTTTCTAGTTTTAATTTTCAATTATTTAATTTGCAATTATTTATTTTTCAATTATTTAATCTTTCAATTATTTCATTGCTCAATTATTTGTTTTCTGAAATTTTCAATTATCTAACTTTTTGTCCCCCGTCGCACCGTGGAGCGAAAGGGGGACTATGGTTTTCCCCTCCGTCCGTGCGTGCGTACGTGCGTGCGTCTGTGCATGCGTGCATAAGCGAAGGACCGAATTCTAATTTGGTGTGTGGGTGCAACCCATGTCAAAATCCAAGATGGCCGCCGCCATGTATGTCTGACGCCATGTATGTCTGAACCTTGTGAGCGGAATATCTTGAAAAATAAGCGAAATACCAACTTCTAATTTGGTGTGTGGGTGTATCTCCGCATCAGGAAGAACGCTATTGAAAATTGGGTCGCCACGTCAAAATCCAAGATGGCCACCACCATATATATGTCTGAAACTTGTGAGCGAAATATCTTGAAAAATAAACGAACTACTAACTTCTAATCTGGTGTGTGGGTGTATCTCGGCATAAGGAAGAACGCTATTGAAAATTGGGTCGCCACGTCAAAATCCAAGATGGCCGCGACCATATACATGTCTGAAACTTGTGAGCGAAATATCTTGAAAAATAAACAAACTACTAACTTCTAATCTGGTGTGTGGGTGTACCTACGCATAAGGAAGAACGCTATTGAAAATTGGGTCGCCACGTCAAAATCCAAGATGGCCACCTTGCGTCTTCCACTTTGTCAACGCACATCACTTCAACGACGGGGGACCTAGGCATAACGCTTGTTCAATTTTCAATTAAATATTTCCATGATTTAATTTTTGTCATTCATTTCATTCAGGCATAATTTCAAGTGCTATCATTTGGCTAATATTATGAATTGGCTATACCGGGAACCATCAGCGATCTCTAATTTACAGCGATTGCAGCGATCTCTAATCGCAGCCCTCTAGTTAATAAAGACATGCCGGTTTATTCATGCGTGTAACCTATCTATAACTGGCATGTGACATTCTTTATCTTTTTTTTATTATTGTGGCTTAAAATTCGTTTTTGCTTTTTTGTTTTGCCATGTGATGTTTTGTGTTAAAATGTAATTTTGCTTGGATGATCCTTGCGTTGAAAGAGTGCAAGGTGGGTTGCCTCCTAAAGAGACTGCTTGCATGACTCTTAGGTCCTTTCTATAAGTTCATGTCGTCGGTGGTCAAAGCTGTGCTGTTTTGCATTTGTATTCAACTACAACAAATTATCCACTTGGTTTCAGCATTATGTAGCTTCTCACATGAGTATTTTCCAGATTGACAAATGACTTGCTTTGTTTGTGAAATATATAGTATTTAAACTGGTTTTAATGTAATTTTGGTCATGCATTGTTATTAAAATTTGTGAATTATTTTTCCCTTTCTCTGGCCAATGCGTCTCTGTGCCAGAATGTTCGAAATACGATTTCCCAGATGTACCAGAGATGGAACATTATAGACAACAAGTGAAGGCATTTGAGACGGAATGGGAAATATTTTTTGACACCATCAATGATACGTCTACCATTTGTCCATATATGTTGGACATTGCATGGAAAACTTCAATGGAACTTGCAGATGAAGCTTTGAACCCCATGAAAAGTATGTGAGATACAACTGTGATCAGTATGGACTTGTTTATTTTTATGGACGAAGCAAGTGAAGATTAACACTTCACCAGCAGTGTCGGGAAAAACGGAAAAGAAAACGTGTGATAGTGCAGCGGCATAGCAAAAATTTAAGAAGAATTGTGCATTTTGTGATGGAAGCACCAAATTTGGCACAATGATAGAATGTTATATTTAGAACATTTTCAGATATGGAACCACTTTGAAATTCACCCAAGGTCGCCGCCATATTGGATTTCAAAATGGCGGCTTTAAAAATCTGTAACCCTTAGGGGGGGTGGCGGAAACAAATCCTACAGGCACAATTATTGCCCCATTCACCCTATATCTTTTCTAACATCAGTAGACACATTACAGCGGCGATTCTGAGCTCAAGGGAACATCTAGGGGTCTGGGAAGTGAAAAATTTGAAAATTTCGGCCAAAAATACCCCTAAAAGAGGTCATTTGGTGTCAAATTTCAGGGGGGGTCGTGTATTGTCCTGTAGATAAAACATGCTGGTCCGTTGATTAACCCCTAATTAAACGACTTTTTTGTTTGTTTGCTCCATCCAGGTTTCAATCATGTCGAAGCAGTTCAAGTTAGTTCATGTTACCAAGCATGTAACTTCAATGCCAAAGACGCCACTGGACTGGGAACTCTGTGTTCTGTGTCAAGTTGATATAGGAGAGTCCCTACAGTGTCCTGCTGTCACGAAAATAACTGATGCAGGTGCTGGATACAAGACACTTGAAGACAATCTATCAGCATTCAATAAACTAGGCAAGCTGCCACAAGACGTGGACTTGCAACGACTGGATGAAGGCCAAGGGATAGCTGCCACTCTAGCTGCCCACCAAGCCAAGTGGCACAAGTCATGCAGGGTGAAATATAACACTACCAAGCTACAGCGGGTACAGAAGAGAAGTCATTCAGAGGGAAGCCCTATCCCCAGTACAATCACAGATAAGTACAAGCTTACTAGGTCTCAGGCAGCTTGTGTTGATAGCATATGCGACAATTTGTGCTTCTTCTGCCAGCAAGAGCTTGGTTTGGAGTTTCATCAAGCAGCGACATTGGAACTAGATAAACACGTTCGCAAGGCTGCAGAGTTTCTTCAGGATACCCAGCTGTTGTAGATACTGTGCGTACAGCTTTACAGATTGGGAGAGATCAGTTCCATTCATTTGAGAAGGAACGTCTGGCAGACAGATCCAAGCCACTCAATGATGTCATCAAACGCAACAAACTCCCGTTGTTTTCATCCATCAAGGTCAAAGCTGCCCAGAAGAGCAAACAACAAGTAGCCTCTGCAAAGAGTGATTCAGAGCTCTTCTCCAGACTATACATCGCATGCCAAACCAGAGATGGGGGTCTCGAGCAGTTCTTCAAACATGAGAACAGCGCACATCCGCCAGCACTCTCGCAAAATGGACAGCTCCGCTTTGGTTCCAAAGCTGACTTGTTGCAGCCCTTAGAACAGCTTGTCGAAACAAAGTCGGACCCACCACAAGTATCTTCTGTGATCCTCGATGGAGCTGTAATAGTTCAAATGCTGAGCCCAGGCCAGACCAAAACATTTCTTGACTATGCCACAAAAGTATTCGTTCCATACATTATGTCACAGCTTCAACATCGATCTCGTCTCGATCTAGTGTGGGACCGCTATGCAAAGTCAGGCAGCCTGAAGGCAACTGCAAGGACCAACAGAGGCAAGGGAATACGCAGACGTGTCACTGGCTCTGCCCTCCTACCAGGCAACTGGCACAGTTTCCTCCGTGTCGACGAGAACAAGGAGGAACTCTTCAGCTTTCTGTCTAAGCAGGTCACGGAGTCCATCGATGTGCCAGACAAACAGCTGATTGCTACTGACGGTGAACAGGTAATGTGCATGATGTATGTTAGTGTGTGTTAGTTAAAGTGTGTGTATGTGTCTGGGTGGTGAGAGTGGGTGCGTGCCTGCTTGTGTGTTTGAGAGTGTGTGTACAATCTTCTGTGGTTTCAGTACATATTATACAATGTATTATTGATTTATGCTGTTGTAGAGTAAATTCTTACCCACATATGTGTATTCTTTTCATATAATTTAATTTTGATTATATAATCCCGATTTGTATTATCTATTCGGAAGAATATTTTGTATTGTATATATAATCTTTAGCTGTCCACGGTACACTCCCTCAAATTGTTAAGAAAGGCCTATTGGCCATAGTGTTCTTGAATTGCTTTTTTCTTTCCTGGCATATTGGGGGAGTGTACATGAACAGGCTACTGTTATATGTACAATGTCATATTGTATGATTTCATGTGTTTGATGCCAAGTAAATAACAATAATAATAATAATAATAATAATAATTGCCCTGTATTTATGTACTTGAAATAATGTACTGAAATAAATTAATAAATGTTATGCAGATTCATGTCAGGTTTTATTCGTGACCACCTACACCAAAGGAATTCACATTTAATTTACATCACGGTATTGTTCATGCTTACACCAACAGGTCATTGCTGTACCACCATGTGCAGACACAGCCGCTTTGGCCCCGTGCAATCACGAGGAAGCAGACACGCGCATGATGCTCCACGCAGCAGCTGCTATGAAATCTGGACACCGCAGAGTACTCATCCGCACCGTGGACACAGATGTGGTGGTTCTCGCTGTGTGGATGGCCCAGGAGCTTAATGAGGTAGTGGACGAACTCTGGTTAGTGTTTGGAACCAGAAAGAACTTCTGCTACATAGCAGCACACGAGCTGTCTGCTACCCTGGGACCAGACAAAGCCAAGGCACTGCCAATCTTCCATGCAATCACAGGGTGTGATACCGTCTCGAGCTTTGCAGGTCGTGGCAAGAAAACAGCATGGGCAGTATGGGAAACTTTTCCAGAAGTGACCAATGCATTCCTGGACCTGGCATCTGCACCAAGTGAGATCTCTGAGGATACACTGGCAACCCTGGAGAGATACGTAGTGCTTCTGTACGACCGCACATGCACATGTTCTGAGGTGAATCTGGCAAGAAAGAAACTCTTTGCAAAGAAATCTCGATCCATTGAAGCAATACCTCCAACACAGGCCGCCCTAGTACAACACGTGAAGAGAGCAACTTACCAGGGTGGACATTGTTGGGGACAGTCTCTTGTCCCACACTGCTATCTCCCATCACCATGCGACTGGGGGTGGGTGGACAATGACGGACAGTTCGATCCTCTGTGGACAACACTACCAGAAGCTGCCAAATCCTGCTATGAACTCATCTGTTGTGGGTGCGAAAAAGGTTGCAGTGGGAGATGCAAGTGCAAGAAAGCGGCTCTGAAATGCACAGCACTGTGTGCCTGTGATGGTGACTGCTCACATTGAGTTGGAACTGTGACACTTGGCATGACTTGATGCAATACGCTCGCTAGTTCTCTTGCTGAACGTGTGTATACAATGTACGTAATATGGGATTATCAGTTGCTTATGTGCATTAAAACATATTTCAATACAACCATTCAATTCATTGACCTCAGAAATGTACATCTAGACACCAGAATCAAGTATCTAGCTGGCATAGAACCAGAGATATCGGTCAGCAGATTTTCGGAAGCCGCCATCTTGGAATCCAATATGGCGTCAGTAAATCAATTTCCGCCATCTTGAAATCCAATATGGCGTCAGTAAATCAACTTCTAAGTAGAACCATTCAATTCCTTGACCTCAAGTTTGTACATCCAGACACTAAAATCAAGGCTGTAGCTGGTATAGAACCAGAAATATTTGTAATTAAAGATTTTTAAGCCGCCATTTTGAAATCCAATATGGCGGCCACATTGGGGTGAATTCCAAAGTGGTTCCATATCTGAAAATGTTCTCCATATAATTTTCTATCATTCTGCCAAATTTGGTGCTTCCATCACAAAATGCACAATTGGTTTGCTATGCCGCTGCACTATGAGTGATGAATAAACTTGAATATGTTTGCATTTGCTGAGCGATGGATTAAATCAATAGGACATTGATTGTGAAATTGCTAACTGCCATGGGAAGCAAGGAGAAGTTGATGTTTTGGCCTTTAACCCTTCATCGCAGGCGACTGCCTTTGGAGGCCAACTTTGAAATGTGGTTTGACCAAGAAAAATCATGGCTGATAGTGAGACCCAGGAGTTTAAGTGACTGAGCTTCATTCAGAGGATTGTTAACAAAGTAGATGGGGGTCAGAGGGGAGTGTTCACTAGACAGTCCTTTTGGAGAGAGATAGAGTGTGCGATTTGTCAATGTTGAAAGTCATATTCCAAGTGTTTGACCAGCTTGTGATTCCATTGAGGTCTGAAGAGCAGCCTGTTGCAGCCTGCCTGTATGAAGGATGAGAAATGTTACAGCAGAGGATGTAGTCATCAGCAAATCGATAAATATGATTTTCCAGTCAGAGAGATCATTGATGCAGATAAATTCATTCTCACATGTTAGTTTTGTTTTACTTGTGTTTTCTCCAGAAATGTTTGATTATAAGGTGACAATTGTATCCTCAATGGAACTTGAGCTTGAGGAAGATGAAGAGGAGGAAGGAGACGATGACGATGGAGCAAATGATTACGACTTTGAATATGGTGATGAAAATTTGGAAAATGAAAAGCAAAAGGTGCAGTTGTTGTGGTTTCAGGATGTTGGTTGTTTCAAGGATTTGTAAGAGGTTTAAATTTGCACAATTTGTATTCACATCGCGTTTGATTCACCTCCACAGGGTGAATCGTTTGCCAAATCATTCAAGAGGCAGTATGGAGACACGAAGCACTATTTTCCGGTTGCTCTGAAAAACAACTTTGTTCTGATCCCAGGAAGCCTAGAAGCTGCAACCATTTTCCGAGGAAACCTTTACCTTTGCTCAGATTCAAAGGCCCAAGGCATGTTCCTGAGCGATCCACAGTTTTATGTGGGTGGTGACAAACCATTGCAGGTATAGTCTGTAGTTGCAGGATTCCATGAGTGTTATTTACCAACACACGTGCACAAACAGATGAATGATGGACAGCCAGCTTTATATCCTGCCTGAGAAAGAGATTACTTTGTTTTGAGTCACTTAAAAGTGGTGGGTTTGCACCTTTCCAAAAAAGGATGTGGTGTCTTGCTCACCAATTAGGATTTCTTACCTGTTTAAGAGAAGATAGTTGATGTTGTAGCGGCTGCCGCTGGGGTTTCACAATCGCCTTGCACCTATCAAGGACGCAGAGCGATCACCATGCCGGGCTCGTCCAGGACGCCCGGGCAGGCCCGCGCTCAACTTGCCAGGCCTCGGTCGGGACGCCCGGGCATGCCCGGGCATGCCCGGGCAGGCTCGCCCTCAACTTGCCAGGCCGCAGCCAGGACGCTGGGCCACGCCCCCTGGCGCCGGGCCTGGGCAAACCCCCTGGGTTAATAGATATATATTGCTGACCGATAAACGGGTTTTCAGAGTGCCTGAGTGTTTGATTTCAATAAAGCAACTCAGATGAATTCCAGCTTTTTGTCGCGTCCATTCTTCTGATCGACGTGGGAGCCCCAGCTCCTTCATTGGTGACCTATCGACATGGACACGGCAGTCGCCCTTAAACTGCCTACCTTCTGGGAGGCTCACGCTGCGGTTTGGTTCGCACAGGCGGAGTCCCTGTTCGCCCTGCGAGGCATCACGGCCGACGACACCCGCTTCCACCATGTGGTAGCTGCGCTCGGGTCGGCTACCGCAGCCCGCGCCCTGAGCCTCCTCGAAAGCCTGCCAGCCGCTGACAAATACGGCGCGATTAAGCAGCTTCTCCTCGATGCTTTCGCCCTCCCATCGGCGGAACGCGCACGGCGCCTGCTCGAACTGCCTGAGCTCGGCGACACGCGCCCTTCCGAGCGAATGGACTACATGCTTTCACTGCTCGGCGAGCACTCTCCGGCATTCCTGTTCCGGGAGCTGTTCCTCCGTCAGCTGCCTAACCCGGTACGCCTCGCCCTGGCAAGCACGACGATCACAGATCCCCGGGCCCTTGCCAGAGAAGCCGACAAGATCTCCGCTGCAGGACGGCGCATCGCAGCGGCGACATGGGACCCACCGCCGTCCGACGCAACAACCATGGCGCCCGAGCACCCGGCACGGTCGACGGCCGAACTGCCGACGCAATTGGCGGCCGCTCTACCGTGCCGACCACCTCCACCCGACCAAGCGTGGTGTTACTATCATGCCAGGTTCGGACAAAAGGCCCGGACATGCCGACCCCCGTGCACCTTCGGCAGGCCGGGAAACGGCCGGGCCGGCGTTCATTACCAGCCATGAGCGCCGGCCATACGGGCAACTTACTGTTCATCACGGATACAGCGTCCGGACGGCGCTTCCTGTGCGACACCGGCGCCCAACTGAGCGTCATACCCGCCTCTGACCAGGACAGGCAATCCGCGGTTTGCGGCCCCTCCTTAGTTGCGGCCAACGGATCGACTATCCGCACCTTCGGCCCGCGCAACGTCACCCTCTGCTTCGGCGGCCAACGCTTTGCTTGGACGTTTGTAACCGCCAACGTGCCCGTGGCTCTGCTAGGCGCCGACTTCCTCTGCGCACACGGACTGCTGGTGGACGTCCAACGGCGTCGTTTAATCAACGCTGAAACCTTCAGCTCCCTGGTATGCACATTGAGCAGCTCCGCGCCGACCGAGCTGGCATGCACCGTCCCGGCGGCGAACGAGTTTGCTCGCCTGCTCACGGAGTTCCCGGCCCTCACGCGGCCGACGTTTTCGGCCGTCGCAGTACGGCATGGGATCGAGCACCACATACCAACCACGGGCCCGCCGGTCTACGCCAGGGCCCGCCGCCTCGACCCAGCCAAGCTCGCCGTAGCGAAGGCCGAATTCGACGCGTTGGAGCACCTCGGCATCGTGCGGCGCTCCGATAGCGCGTGGGCCTCGCCACTGCACATCGTGCCAAAGCCGGGGGGTGGATGGCGCCCGTGTGGCGACTACCGCCGTCTGAATGACGCTACCACCCCCGACAGGTACCCGATCCCGCATATCCAAGACTTCTCCGCCCGTCTGGCGGGACGGGTCATTTTTTCGAAAATTGATCTCATACGGGGATATCACCAGGTACCTGTCAGGGCGGCCGACGTCCCTAAAACGGCAGTCATCACGCCGTTCGGCTTATTCGAATTCTTGCGGATGCCGTTTGGTCTCAAGAACGCGGCTCAGGCGTTCCAGCGCTTGATGGACGGCGTGCTGCGTGACCTGCCGTTCCTGTTCGTTTACCTGGACGACATCCTCGTCGCCAGCACGTCCCGGGCCGAGCACCTCCTCCACCTCCGAACACTGTTCGAGCGCCTCAGCGAGCACGGCCTCATCGTCAACCCGGCCAAATGCCACTTCGGCACGACGGCCGTTGATTTTTTGGGCCACCACATCACCAAGAACGGGGCCGTGCCGCTGCCAACCAAGGTCGAGGCCATCACCACGTTCCCGCGTCCCCGCACCATAAAGGCCCTGCAGGAATTCCTGGGAATGGTGAATTTTTATCACCGCTTCGTGCCCCGCGCTGCTCACCTCATGCGGCCCCTCTACGAAGCCCTCCGGGGCAAGCCGGCCAAGCACGACATCGTCTGGGCCGCAGCAATGGATGCGGCCTTCCAAAGCTCAAAGCGGGCCCTCGCCGACGCAACACTGCTCGCTCACCCGGTGCTCAACGCTCCCATCGCCCTCACCACGGATGCCTCCGACTACGCGGTGGGCGCCGTCCATGAGCAATGGGTGAACGGGGTTTGGCAGCCACTCGCTTTTTTCAGCCGGCAGCTCCGGCCGAACGAGCTCAAATACAGCACGTTTGACCGGGAGCTCCTCGGTCTACACCTGGCCGTCCGCCATTTCCGCCACCTCCTGGAGGGCCGACCTTTCACGGCGTTCGTCGACCACAAGCCGTTGATTTACGCCATGGCCAAGGTCACGGAGCCATGGTCGGCCCGCCAACAGCGACACCTCTCCGCCGTGTCGGAGTTTACCACGGACATCCGGCACGTCGCCGGCAAAAACAACGCCGTGGCCGACTGTCTGTCCCGGGCCAGCGCGAACGCGGTCCACCTGGGCGTGGATTTTGCGCTTATGGCGGCGGACCAAACCACCGACACCACGGTGCAAGCCCTCCGGGCGGCGGACACGGGCCTCCGCCTGGCCGACATCCCCTGCGCGGACACTGTCCTGCTCTGCGACGTCTCCCAAGGCCAGCCTCGCCCCATCGTGCCCGTCACCTGGCAACGCCGCATCTTCGCCTCCCTCCACGGCCTTTCCCACCCGGGCCGGAAAGCTTCCCAGAAGCTGGTGTCGGCGCGTTTCGTCTGGCACGGCCTTCGTCGGGACGTCCGCGATTGGACCAGCGCCTGCACGGCCTGCCAACGGGCCAAGGTCCACCGACGCACCCAGGCCCCGCTGGCACCTTTCACCGTGCCCGAACGACGTTTCGACCACGTCAACGTGGATCTGGTGGGCCCCCTCCCCCCGTCACGGGGGTTCACACACCTGCTCACCATGGTGGACAGGACCACCAGGTGGCCGGAGGCCGTTCCCCTCGTCTCCACCACCACCGCCGATGTGGCGCAGGCTTTCATCGCCACCTGGGTCGCCCGCTTCGGCGCACCGGCGGACATCTCGTCAGACCGCGGACCACAGTTCACCTCCGAGCTGTGGGGCGCGGTCGCCCGCAACCTGGGGGTCAAGCTCCACCATACTACGGCCTACCACCCCCAAGCAAACGGGTTGTGCGAGCGATTCCACCGCTCCATGAAGGCCGCGCTCATGGCCGGCCTTCAAGACGGCGGTTGGGCCGACCGGCTGCCGTGGGTCCTTTTGGGCCTTCGCACGGCCCCCAAGGAGGACCTCCAGGCATCCACCGCCGAGCTGGTCTATGGCCAGGTGCTACGCGTCCCGGGCGAATTCGTGCCCGACGCTACCAGTCCCTGGTCCGCAGCTCACCAGCGCTCGGACCTCCAGGAGGCCGCCCGACGGTTTGCCCCCGTGCCGACATCCCACCACGGTGACCCCCGGTCCTACGTCCCCCCAGCACTCCGCACAGCGGAGTATGTTTTTGTGCGTCACGACGCACATCGGTGGCCACTCCAGCCGCCGTACGACGGGCCCTTCCGGGTGCTGCGACGGGACGACAAGTCGTTCGTCATCGACATCGGCGGCAGGTCGGACCGGATTGCAGTGGACCGCCTCAAGCCGGCGCACGTGGACGTCGACCACCCACCACGGGTGGCCCTTCCGCCGCGGCGAGGCCGCCCCCCGTCCACGGGGCCCCCCACTCGACCGCCCACCACCTCACCGGACCCCCTCCCACGACCCGCCAGGGGTCGCTTCGGCCGGGTCATCAGGACCCCCCTCAAGTTGACCCTGCCGGTGCAAGTCGATTCTGGGGGGACGTGTGTAGCGGCTGCCGCTGGGGTTTCACAATCGCCTTGCACCTATCAAGGACGCAGAGCGATCACCATGCCGGGCTCGTCCAGGACGCCCGGGCAGGCCCGCGCTCAACTTGCCAGGCCTCGGTCGGGACGCCCGGGCATGCCCGGGCATGCCCGGGCAGGCTCGCCCTCAACTTGCCAGGCCGCAGCCAGGACGCTGGGCCACGCCCCCTGGCGCCGGGCCTGGGCAAACCCCCTGGGTTAATAGATATATATTGCTGACCGATAAACGGGTTTTCAGAGTGCCTGAGTGTTTGATTTCAATAAAGCAACTCAGATGAATTCCAGCTTTTTGTCGCGTCCATTCTTCTGATCGACGTGGGAGCCCCAGCTCCTTCAATGTTCAGATTAAAAACAATTGCTATTAACGAAAATACTGTTCATTTTTATTTTATTTGAATGCAAATTCGAGGCTCATGTTCTTTCCCCTTCTTTCTCAGGCTCCCCCAATCCGTGTGTTCCTACTGAGTGCTCTTGGTTCCGGTAAAGGGCTGCATGGATGGTGGCTCACCACCAAGTTGGGATGCTTCCACTTGCAGTTCCGAGCTCAGTTGCAGGAGATGCTTTTACCCAAGCTTGGCTACAGAGCGGGCGATGATTAAGTTGAGCAGGATGATCTTGGCGTACCAAGCAAACTCGGGGCTGCAAAAATAATATGAGTCGGAGTCGGTGGAGGAGGGGAAACAGAGGAGGAAGAGGAAGAAACTCCTCAGAATGTGATTGTAACATGGGATTGTTTATAGTACCCACTCCTCAGAACATAACATGTAACATGGTAACCTCTGCTCATTGAAATGTAATAGTTTTGCTGCACTCTGCTGTGCTAATTAATGACTTGTATACCTGTGCGCCCTTTTAAAAGTCCTACAATGTCTTGTGTAAGTGATATACCTTTACATGGGTCTTTGCTTTGCCTTACCAGGTCAAGCTTTTACAATGGATAGCAGGATATTGCTGCATCTGCAAAAGCGATGGAGTTTTAAAATATATAATTTTCTGGTACAAATATGCACACGTTTTTTTATTGTGTTCTTTCAAAACTAGGCTAAAACAACTCTTTCTGAGGACGAAGAGTCAATTTTACATTTCCTTGTGAAAGCAACACCCTTGACAGTATGTGCCCTTGATAATATTATCCATGCATGGTGGAACGAGGAACCATTCAGGTAAGAGATGAATGAGTGGGGATGATCATACCTGGCTGAAAACCCTATATCGCGGCAATGAGCTTTGACATTTGTTACCCTTTTAACCCTTAGATGCAGAAGTGGGTAATTTTTGACCCGCCATGGTTTTTGTTTTGCTCTAACTTTGTTAGAAAAACATTTCTATGCATGACCTTCCATATATGCTTCAAATAAAGGTTAATACATATTCCTATCTGTTTGTTTTATTTTTGTTGTCTTTCAGGATTGTTGTAATAATGTTTTATCAAAAATTTCGCGTTCATCCAGGAGTGGGTACTTTTTGACCCGGGCTAAGAATGATTGTTTTATCACTATAACAATACATTTTTACACATGACCTTTCATATGTGCTGAGAATAAAGGGTTATACATATTCCTTTGTGTGTTTTATTTTATTTTTATTTCAAGATTGCTGAAAAATAGCACTTGACTGTGCACCTTTGCATCCCAGCTTTGGTCGCTTCATAGGAGATAAATAATTGCATACATAGGGAGACAGCCTGGTCAACCTGTGCAGAGAATTTGGCACACAATACCCCCCCCCCCCCCTTTCCCATGCCTCCTTCCCCCAATCCCTCTCCCTCCCACAGATCTCCCGATGTCCCTGTTCTATACTGTTGTACTTGTATGCTTCCCTCTCTGTCCCCATATTGTCTCCCGCTCCCTTTATCATATGTTTTATGTGTCAGTTTTTATTTTTTTGTGATTAATGTTAGCTCTTACATGAGCCTCTCTTGTATACAAAAAAAAAAAAATCAACATTGTGCTTTTTAGGGGTACAGGAAGAAATGTGACGATGGACAATTTTCTTCACGAGTGTGCCACTGCCTGAGGAGCTGCTCACCAAAGGACTCACACTTGTAGGCACACTCAAAAAAAACAAACCTCACATCCCACCAGTGATGGCAACCAATAAGCAATGACAACGGTACAGCAGTGTATTTGGATTCAGGGACAACACCACCATGGTCAGCTATGTGCCAAAACAAAAAAGCTGTAATTCTTCTCGGCACTTTACACCACGACAATGCCATTGATGAAGACGAGAGAACGAAAAAGAAACCTGAAATTATCCAGTATTACAACAGAATAAAAGCTGGTGTGGACACGATGGATCAGATGGTCCACATATGCTCGTGTAAACGGCAAAGCAGGAGGTGGCCTCTGGTGTTGTGGCTGGACGTCATGGATGTAGCTTACCTCAATGCATACATCCATTACGTTACAACACCCACATTATATGCTGAATGTGACCCACAAACACCGCTTGTTCATGAAATAACTTGTCCCATACACACGATGGGGGGAGGTCATAGCGCAAAACAATTCTGGGGGAGAAAACGTTCTTTATGCTAAGTTTGAGTCCTGTGGGTAAAGGGTGTGTAAGATACATTGGAACAAACCACACTTACACACACACACACACACATACACACACACGGTTCCTGTAAAGGGGATGTGGGGTGGCGGGGTGGTTAAAATAGAATAAAACACAAAGGAATATGTATTACCCTTTATTCTAAGCACATATGAAAGGTCATGCGTAAAAATGTATTGTTATAGTGACAAAACAATCATTCTTAACCCGGGCGAAAAAGTACCCATTCCTGGATGAACGTGAAAATTTTGATAAACCATAACAACAATCCTGAAAGACCCCAAAAAATAAAACAAACACATAGGAATATGTATTACCCTTTATTTGAAGCATATATGGAAGGTCATGCATAGAAATGTTTTTATAACAAAGTTATAGGGAAACAAAAATCAGGCCAGGTCTAAAAGATCTAGGAATGCATTGAAGGGTGGAGAAATGTTTTTTTTTTTAATTCGTTAAATATTCAAAGAATACACCTCAAAGAATATAAAAAGATAATTGCATTTACTTTTGATATTTCTTTTTTACAACAATAAAAGCCTGACAACTCAGGGTCACTAATTACCCACTTCTGGATGGAAAACTTTATTTTACTACTGCATCTAAGGGTTAAAATACACAGCATGACGTCAACATGACATACGTCTGTGTGAGATCAAAGAAAATGGCCTAAAGGTCACCTGTCTTCCGTTGTCAATATCTTGGAAGCACAATAGTGCAACTTGAGTGATTATGATTCAACACTACCTTTGCCATTTAGTTGGATTGATGGAAGGAATTTATTTATTTACCAATTATTGTACTATTTCCAATTTGTGCAGGTCTTATGGCTTCGTTTTGGATGGCTTTCCGACCACCACGGATGATGTAGAGTACATTGAAGTGAAAGAACTTTTTCCTGATATTGTCATTATAATTACGGCAACAGAAGAGGATATTATCGAATGTCTGCTTCCTGATCGCTTGGAAAAATTTCGAATCAAAACTGCTGCAAAGTTGCAAAAGCAAAAGGTACTTTGTGAAATGTCTAAGGCAGTGGTTGGTGGTTGATCACGCTGACGATGCTTATAATTAGGTACATAAATGGGGTCATTCTGAAAGCCCCATAAGCTCTATTTACATCCTTTTCCGGAAAGTCAGGTTTGACATACGTTGGTGGGAATTTAAAAAACATAATGAAAATGGGAGACTTTGGTTGGAGTGGTGGAGGAACATGATTGGACAGACACAAAGATGCCCCTGCCACACTACTACACCTCCATCTCTCTCCTCTTTCCCCACCACCCCTACATCTCCCTCCCTTTCTTCCTTCCCCTCCGCTCCTATATCTTCCTCCCTTCCCCCTCTTACACCCACCTATCCAATGCCTTGGAACAATCTGGGTGTTTATGATATTTAAAAACATCTCTAATATGGAATATCGTCGTTTTCTTTTGTGTGAGATTGATTAGGATGACGAAACAATTGAAGCAGTTGACAATGAGGAGGAGGGAGAGGAAGATGGGGGTATGGAAATGGAGGAGGAGGAGGAGGCTTGGATACAAATTAAGAATGATATTCTGGAAAATTTTGATGAGAATCTTTTTCTTCTTGAAGAGATGCAGGTAAGCTGAGCAAATAAAAGAATTGCAAGGATTTGCATTTTTTATTGATTGAAAACGAGGAATGTTTGGGTGTGCATTTATAATAAATAGATGAAAACCGCCTTCAGAGGGATTCTTCATCATCCTGAAAATTCGAGGAGACGAGCAAGATTAAAGGAGAGAAATGGGTGTAAAATGGGAGGATTAGCAATATAATTATTGTCCCCCGTCGCACCGTGGAGTGAAAGGGGGACTGGTTTTCCCCTCCGTCCTTGTGTCCATCCGTCCGTGCGTGCATGCGTCGGCGAAGGACCGCATTCGAATTTGGTGTGTGGATGCAACCCACGTCAAAATCCAAGATGGCCGCCGCCATGTATGTCTGATGCCATGTATGTCTGAACCTTGTAACCTGCATATCTTGAAAAATAAGCGAAGTACCAACTTCTAATTTGGTGTGTGGGTGTATCTAGGCATAAGGAAGAACGCTATTGAAAATTGGGTCACCACGTCAAAATCCAAGATGGCCGCCGCCATGTATGTCTGAACATTGTGAGCAGAATATCTTGACAAATAAGCGAAGTACCAACTTCTAATCTGGTGTGTGGGTGTATCTCGGCATAATAGTCCAGTCATTCTAGCGAACTTTTACCCCTAACCCACCACTAATTGCAAGAGAAAAAAAATGATATTTTTCTGAAACCTGTCGATCCTCTGAACAAATACATAAAATTATACTCAATTATAATGAGTGGATCATACTTTATTTTCAGATTGAACGAGAGCCGTGAACGAGAGGTGGAGTGACGCTTGCAGTGAGAGATTTGATCAGTGTGCTGAGGACAGTTAAACGCTGTGGTCATTGTGAATGTAAGTCGTATTATATTTAATTTATGATTGTTTAAGGTTTTATTTTTATTTTTAAAAGCATTTTTAATTTTAACATTTTAAAATGTTAAATGTAAAATGTTTAATTTTAACATTTAAAAAAATTTTTTTTAACATTTAATTTTATAATAAACATGTTCAAATTTTGTATTTTTATGAACCTATACATTTATAGTAGGACAACACAGGGAATAAAATGTAATCCTAAGTTCCCTCTCTTTTTCAGCAACATGGGTGATGTCGACTGTGTCTTCTGTAAGAAACCCCTCTCCAGTGATCCAACCAGTACACTGACGGATAAAGATTGTACGAGGATCGAAGAAGCTGGACGTGAGCGTGGTGAAGAAGTCCAAGTCCATCCAGGACAGGCAGTTCATACAGATTGTCGTTGGGTGTTCTGCAATGTGAGAGACATTGAACTTTCTCTGAAGCGAAAACGTGTTTCGTCTGAAGCAGACAAAGGGAGGTGCCTTCGTTCAATGGATTCAGCGTTTGACTACAGAACTCAGTGTCTTTTCTGTGGTAATCCTGACAAGTACCAGGGGAGGAAAAAGGACCATATGTTGATCCAGGTTAAGACATTCGACTTCCAAAATAATGTGTCTGCTGACTGTGAAAATCGATCTGACAACTGGTCGGGTACTGTGAGGAGCAGAATGGCATTTGTTGGCGATCTACACGCAGCAGATGCGGTATACCATAAGGTGTGCAGTGTTAACTTTCATACAAAGAAACAGATACCACTCAAATTCCAATCGGAAGAGGCGTCTTCATCAAAAAAGCAGAAGCTTGGTCGACCCAAGGACCAGATCAGACATGAAGCGTTCCTGAAGGTGGCAAAGTACCTTGAGGAAAATGATGAGGAACTAACCACAATTAGTGATTTAATTGGGAAAATGGAGGCCTTCCTAGTAGACACTGGCTGTGATGCATATGGTTTTTTATACATGAAGGATAACCTTTTCAATCACTTTGGTGATAAGATCATAATTGCAGACATTAATGGAAAATCAAATGTTGTGACATTTAGGGGTGTGGCATCGTCGATTCTTCATGACTTCTATCGTCAGCAAAAGGAAAGGGACCCTGAAACAGAAAAGTTGCGCCTGATCAAGACAGCTGCTGATCTCATTAGAAGTGACATAAAAGAGGTATCTCAAAATAAGGACATTTACCCGACTACTCTCGATATGTCCACTGTCAATGCTGCAACCAAGTTCCTACCTGAGTCACTAAAGCTCTTGCTCGAAATGCTGTTTGTGGGGAAAGGAAAAGACTTAAAAATCTGCTCACTGGGACAGGCGATCATGCAAGCCGCGAGGCCTAGGATCCTTCAAGCTCCACTGTTGGTGGGTCTTGGAATCCAAATGCACTTCCATTTTGGTTCTCGATTTCTCATAGACACGCTCTTTGCACATGGGTATAGTTGTTCATACACGGAGGTGCAAACGTATGAGCGCAGCGCAGCAGTCACGTGTGGAACAGACACCCCTGGTTTTACCCCTGGACATTTCATCCAATATGTGGTGGACAATGTTGACCATGACATCTGCACATTAAATGGGAGAAACACATTCCATGGTATGGGCATTATTGCGAGTGTGACCCCGAAAACAGTCCGGACACTTCAGATTGCCCGTAGAGCTGTCTCGGCAGAGGACATCGCACAAGTGGGGCGAATCAATATACGACCTTTCACATCAGCATGTGGAGGAATGCAGTCCTTTCTCTACGAGAAGCTTCCAGCCTGTACCGACTTGAGACAAATCAGCTCAAATGTTGACCTCCTCTGGAAGGTTTCGCTTACTGTTCGATCACCTCGGCCCTCTTGGACAGGAATGATGCAGATGGTACACAAGGGAGAACATCTGGGTGAGGCATCAATAATGTTTCTGCCCATGATTGAAGGTCCCTCAACGAAAGACTGTGCCCATCAGAAAAGGGGTGAGCGACCATCAGTGAAGGTATCTTTTTCTCAAACCATGACGCTTTCTGTCAAGAAGGAAGAGTTTCTTCGGAACAAGGAGAACAAGCAACAATTCATAGACATTCTTGGTAAGAAACTGGAAGAATCTCATTGTGAAGTGCTTCATGCGAGTGGGGATGCGGACCTACTCATAGCAACAACTGCAGTTTGTAGCTCTTCAAAATCCAACACTGTTCTTGTTGGCGAAGACACTGACTTGTTGATACTACTGTGCTACTATTTTCACAAGAATACTGCGCACACTCTCTACTTAATGTCGGAGCCGAAAAAGGGTTCATTGAATCCAAGACAATACTTGGACATTGGCAAAGTCTGGGTCTGGGTGATACTGTCTGTGAAAACATTCTCTTCATCCATGCGTACCTGGGATGCGACACGACATCAAGGGTCTTTGGGATCGGCAAAGGCACTGGACTCAAACTGTTCAAGGACAATGAAATGTTCCAGCAAGAGGCCCTAATTTTCGGCAATAAAGAGTCAACACAGGATGAGGTCATTGCTGCAGGAGACAGAGCAATGGTTTGTGTGTACGGAGGCAAACCATCAGACAATTTGAACGAATTGAGGGTAGCAAAATTTCATGCTAAGGTGACAACAAACAAAACATCGTTGCACCCACGGGTACTTCCGCCCACGAGCTCAGCTTCCAAATATCACAGCCTATGGGTATTTGAATTGAACCGATCCACCCGATCCGATTTTGGCCCGATCCACGCTCGTCGTAAAAATAAAAACGGGTTTCATATACCGAGTGAAAAGTCAGACAGGTTCAGGAGTGGAAAGGACACAAACTCAACCCGCTTGACTGGGGATGGAGGATCATGGACACCAGGATGATCCCTATGCATTCTGACCTCGCTGCAGCACCAGACTGTCTCCTAAAGCTGGTTAGGTGTTCTTGCAAGGGTGGTTGCACTGATAAACGTTGTGGTTGTCAGAAACTTGGGCTGCCTTGCACATTTGCATGTAGGGAGTGCAGAGGTATTTGTGCAAATGCAGACGAATCAGTGGACGTTTTCGAGGATGCTGATGATAGTGACCATGGAAGAGACGAAGTGACGTGTTAAATATTGTGAACGGACAGAAGGACATTGGGTACAAATAGTTGTGGTAGTGTATTCAAACATGGTTAAATAAAGAATTTAGAGTTGATTTGGTGTATTATTAAGAGTGATATTGTCATATAATTAATTTCTAAACATTGCGGTAGTCCGAAAAGTTCCCAAATCGGAAAGGACCTGAAAAACCATGTTCCACTCAATATATTTAAGTATAATTTTGGGCAGATATTTAGTAGACATCAAGGTCTCAGAAAAGTATTACTTCGTTTCTCTTGCAATTAGTGGCGGGTCCATTCACATTTTGACTGGACGATATCGAAGACAACAACAACAACATGCATTTTAAAGGCCATTTTCCCTGCTAGAGCGGGGGTTAGCCAAGCCAAGTGTGTTGTTGTTGTTGTTGTATATCGAAGAGAAGGATGTTGGATTTCCAGAACAGCATTGATTTTTTTTTTTTTGTATACTGAATCGAGGCTCGTGAAAGAGCTAACATTTATTTCACAAACAAATCAACCAGACAAACAAAATATACAAAAAGAGGGAGCGGAAGACAAGATGGTGAGAGAAGGGGAAGCACACAACCACAACATTTGAGAGCAGGGAGATGTGTGGGAGGGAGAGGGCTTGGGGGCAGGAGGCGTGGGAAGGGGAGGGGGCGGGGGGGGGGGGGACATATTGGTCAGTAACATAAATTTGGATGAAATGATAGCGCTGAGCCTTATTCACACTTGAAGCACCTGCTCTCTAAGGGAGCTACCAAGGGAGAGGGTGGGGTGGGGGGGCGCAATGTTATTATCTTTATGATTATTTTACCAAAGCAAAGTACCCACCCTACGGGTGATCTTGTTCCAAGCGTGTAACAGGTTCTTCTGACATCCCTTTATTTGGGCAGTGTATAGGCAACAGACCACTGCCTTGATCACTCCCGAAAATAAAATTAACCAGTATATGTTATGCATAAAGCGAAAACATGCGTGCCACATAATACATTGTGGTTATGCAACTGAGACCCCCCCAAAGGAAGAAAATGCCAAGATGGGCATCTTTAAAAAAAAATTGATGGAATCAAATGAGATTTGCACATGAAAAACTTCATGGAGCCCTTGAACTTTCAGCTTCCTCGGTCAAATCCTCTCGGAGGAGTAGATGTTACATATAAGCATAATACATACACTTGCTCCATTATATGTGGATGTTTCTCTTACATAGGTCAATCTTGTAGAGGTTTGGGTTTCATTGCATTGTCATGTCATTGTTATTGAGGTTGTTCTTGTGCCAGGGCTCTTAAAAACATCAAAATTTGTATAAATTGAGAAGAATACCAGTTGGTCGAAACGAGCTGCACACTCCTTTTGTTTAAACAAACAGGCTCCATCCTGATAACGAAGGCCCCGAGATCCTGGCGTTGAAGAGCCTACATTACGGTGAACACATTATGTCACTCCGAGACTCGTATGAGCATCGCTTTCAGAATTGGCAAGAGATCGATGGAGGACGGAGCAAGTGGTGGGTGTGGGAACACGTCCTGGATGTTCTCATTAATGCTACGAGGCAGTTACAGGTGTACGTGGACAACATTAACCACGGTAGGTTATCTTCAATGGCCATTGGTCAGAGAGTTACATTTCAACCACTAGAGGGCGTAGTTAGATCAAATCATGGCCACATTGGAAAGCTTGTCCGCCATCATCGTTCCGGGTAAAATTGCATCTGAAGCTGCACTTGCTACGGTTGTACCAACAGAACAAGAAACAGTGCAATTTCCATTCATAAGTGAGTAGTATAGTAGAGTACATAGCGTCAAATGATAACGGGTTAGTCGTACTTTATTACCAGACAATGACCATGTTAAAGTTACCCGTCATCATAGACTGACTAACATCAACATTGTTTAATCCAAGCAATCAATGAGTTGGTTAAATCATGCATCAGTTTAAAATTAAAGTGAATAATCTATATAAACGATAACGGGACTCACTAGAGAGCATACCTCCACCTGGTTAGCCGTATCACTCAATGGTGAAGAATCACATAAAATATTCTACAAGCTGGATCCGGATCTTCACCAAAACTGAATCGATTCTTCCTTGTCACACACACACACACACACACACACACACAGTCCAACAAGTTTTTGAGATATCTTGTTCACAAACGGACACACAGGGGTGAAAACATCAGCTGCGTCCACCTGCGGCAGTGGAGGTAATAAACCCGAAAAACACGGTCCGTCCGGGAAGCCGTATGATTATATGTCTATTGATTACGTACTGTTGAAATATACCTTTCGACCCTTTCGACGGCTGAGACCCCTTAGACATTTGGAAACCCTTTAAGTCCCCGAAGACCTTTAAAGATCCAGAAGACCCCAACGATCCTTAAAGACCACACACACCCAAAAGACCCATAATACCCTTTAAACCAGCTTGGACCCTTGACCATTTAGAGCTTTAGATCACTTGAACCTTTTTTATTGCAAATAAATTACAAATAAATAATATCACCAATAATACAAATAAATTTGTACAAAAGAAATGTTTGTATTATGATTGGTGTAAATCATGACAACACAGAAAGTCAAGTTCAGTCAGGTCATTATCCTCAGTTAAAACAAGCCCGTGCCTCTGCAGCGATGACGTATGGTGAGGCGAGCGGAGCGAGCCGATCCCCGCTCGTCGTAAAAATAAAAACGGGTTTCATATACCGAGTGAAAAGTCAGACTAGTTTTCGGAAGCCTTTTAACAAGTACGTGGCTGTGTCGGGGGACCCCTGTATTGTCCCATGCGGTGCTTGTGATTGTTTCAGTCAGCAAGTTTTTGGTCCTAAATATATTCATACTAGCAAGGTTACTTGGCGTTGTTAGGGGTAGAAAGAACTGAGAAGGGGCAGGAGAACTGCTGGAGCAGGTGAGGGACAGAAGAACTGGTGGCTGCGAAGATGCCAGTGTAACACCACACCCCTCCCACTCCACCTTGGCCCAAGCACACCCAGGCTTGTTGAAAGGCAAGCTAATGCTCAAGCAGTATGGCAAGCAGGTATGTTCCAAGTGCATGAAAACCAATTAAAAATTAGTCCAATGGACCAACAGGCCCACGACAATACACAATAAATACGGGCCCGCACGGAAGTGGCATAGAAATACTGTTCAACCAACGATCTAATCTGACTTCAATAAAGGGGGATGTATCAATTAACTTTCTCATAATTTCCACCTCAAATTGAGTGCGATATAACTCAGGCCGGCTATGATTTTACATTGAGCATTTCACATGGAATCACTGGGTTATTGAATTTGATGAAACCAATTATTTAATTCATCATTTACTAACCTACGACCGTGCACTATACTGGACATTTAACAGATAATGTAAATACATGTAACACCAAAAAAGGCAGGGAGACCGAGTTAATAAGGTACAACTAGTGGATTAGAGCAAAGCCTTTCCACAAAGTTTTCACGTCAAATCGCATCCAGACACATTCTGGTGATGGTGGACAAGCTTTCTAATGTGGCCATCTAATGTGTACTGTATTCTGGATAAATCTACTTGGTAGATGCAAGTCTGTGCCATTGATGAATCGTTTTCAGCTCACGTGGAACAAAACATTGTTCAGGTGAGGTATTGGCATTGCACGAGGCAGTCAGGCTGTTTGTAAACACTTGGAACTTCTTCGAAACTACACACACGATTTCGATGAAACTTCACCACAACCTTCATCACCCGTGATGTACCAAAGTTTGTTCACAGCATTTTAAAAAAAAAGTATCTAGGGGGTCGACTGGGGATTTGTCCCCCAAAATGTAGGTATTTGTTTTCTTCTCCAGATCCACACACACCGTTTTGATGAAACTTGACCACAACCATTATCACCCTTGATGGACTAAAGTTTTTTCATGGCATTTCAAAAATCAGGATCGACAGGGGTCTACAGGACTGGCGGTGGGGGGCTAGGGGGGGGGGGAGGAGAAGTGTGAGGCAGTCTTGACCCCCCAAAATAGATATTTGCTTTTTCTCCGAAACACATAATTTGAATAAAACTTTACCATAACCTTCATCACCCATGATGCACTAAAGTTTGTTCATGGCATTTAAAAAAAACATCAGGGTATGGCCCCCCAAAATAGGTATTTACTCTCTTTTCCGTTACATATTTCATGGGTCATCCACACTTATCAGTGGTTCCCTGGTTCTACCAGGTGAGCCCAGGGGCATTGCCTCTATTTTTGGTTTATACTTGGAGCAGATTTTGAGCTTGCTTACAAAATGACAGTTGTCTTTATTGGATTCTTGCTGGATCTTTGTGCAGACATCAGTTATATCCTTTTCAACGTTTTTTTCCACCTCCTCAACATGGCGATTTGTGACTAGGAAGGGCAGCTTGTGTTTTCGGATTGTGTTTCACCACCGAGGAGTGTGAAGCGAGACTCGGCGAGTTTGGCTCATACTGCCCTGTCTCTCTGGCCCTGCACGGAGAGCTCGTCTGCACCCACAGTCCCTCTATGCGCTTTGTCGCTGAGTTCAAAAGGCATTTCTACAAAATGGCATCTCAGGAGGCATTGCAGGTAAGTTTTGTACAATCATAATTACGAGGGAGATACCCGTGCTACGGGTGGGAGGCCAGAAGCAAACAGGCAATGCAGATATGGCGAATACTAAAGCATGAAACCAATAAATTCCACATTCATGTAGCACCTTCAGTCGCACGTCAGACATGGACAGCAAGTTCGTGAAGGACTTCCATGAAAAACGTACCCGTTCGCAAACAAACGGGTATGTTCACGTATAGAAACATCGATCGTGGGCCCGTGGCGAATCTGCATATGGCGATCCACGAAGTTCACGTTTAGAAAGTAGAAACCATCACGGCATGTCGTCATTTACTTGAACTCGATATCTTTTTTCATTCCCAACAACATAACTCAAATCACAAATTAATCACAAAATAAACTTTTAACATTGTTAATATTTCCTTCATTGTAAAAACTACCAAATCAACAGTTAAAAGGATTTTGAGCCGATAGGTGTTACGGCCTTGGCAAAATCGATGGAGACAGAGATCTGTTAGCGTATACATCGCCCAAATAGCTATGTGGAATTCTCTCATGTAGAGATTAAACTCACGTCGTTTGAACTTTGGCCGAGGTCATTATTTACTTTTAATGATGTTTGTATACGAATCAAAAAGAAGATAATTGGTTTTGGGTCGTCCTTTCTGCATATCTCGTGCGATTGTGAGTTGGACCGTGATGGCGGGGAGGGGGTTGGCATTCTCTTAAGCAGGGATTCAACCCATGTCCTTATAAAAGGTCTTTGTCCAAGGTCACCGAGTCCAATCGGTGCAGCCATTTGTGCAGCACCCGGAAAAATAACGTAATGCGGGAGTCCAATCGAGAATGCTGGAGACCAAAGCGGAAATTGGAAAAACAATATAGCCTATTTTACTCCAGAGGATCCCAGGATTACCCACTCCAAATATCGTTCCGATCGGTTCAGTCGTTTTTGCGGTACCTTCGAATGGATGGACCGACAGACGGACAGACATTTGGTGAATTATAGTAAGATAAAGAGCTCAAATTGTTCATACACGAAGGGCTGAATCGCAGTGCATGCCAAATGCATCAGGTTGTATCCATTTTGATGAATAATTTTGAATCAAGAATGGAGGAAAAATGAGACTGAAGAGGCTGTGCAAGATGGTTCCACAGGTGGGGAAAAAAAAGATACCACCGACCCATCTGCGATGGTAACGTGATAGGCCCATAGACTCAGCTTCATTGCAGGAGATTCCAATGATCTTGAAAGCCTTGGTTTTTCCTTGGCGTCAAGCTGAGCAATATGTGAGGCAGGGGAGCCAGCCCAGAGGGGAGAGCAGTACTCCCAACCTGTGGATGAAAGCCTTGTGGGTGGATAGTTCAGGTGTGCCAAGGAAGGAATTTGTATGACGGAGGATGCCCAGTCGGCATCCGGTTTGGTGGCAAACTTTGAAATGTGGTTTGCCCAAGAAAGATCTTGGCTTAGAGACCCAAGACTTTGAATGAGCGAACTTGAAGAGGTTTGTTCAGAAGGTAGATGGGGTGAGGGTGTGGCGGATGCTCCTTTTTAGAGAGTGAGAGAATGCAAGATTTGTCAGAACTGAAAGACATATTCCGAGTTTTTGGTAATGAAATTCCATGCAGATTCAAATCCAGGAACTTATCTTGAAGTGCCCTCTGGCCATTAATTTAAACGAACTCTAATGTTAACCCTTTGAAGTTTATAAAAACCCAACAGACCATCTACCATACATTGTCTTTGCATGAGAACTCAGTTCCTTGTGCAGTTTACCACAACTGATCCACAGTTTAGTCCTTGTTCTCTTTCTGGATAGATGTTTCTCGCTGAACCAGAGACGTACACTTCAGTGGATATTATACGTCTTCTTACGCCAGCGGATCTCTTGCCGGTGCATCTGGAGTTATCAAAAGCTCTCGGTTTGCTCGAAACCGATGTGGAACTGGACGGCTTTTGTCCCGTCACTTACAGAGATGGGAAAGAAAGGTAAGTGGTGTTGCTCTCATAAAGGGAGAACCTTTGCTTTCTATTTTTAAAGATGGATTTTACATTTCACACATGTCTTGTTTTCCACAGGACAGAATCTCCGGTTCCTGGAAACATCAACCATGCTGTCAAATACAGAAACAAGGTCGTCTATGTGTGTCATTCTGAAGGAGCAATGGACACATTTTAAAAGTGGACTAAACCCCCAACAAGTCTTGCATAATGTTTTGTGTAAATCGACATTTATTTTCATTACTTTTTTGTTACACGTGATAAGAACAACCTTCTTTGCAGATTACCAGAGGTATACTCCAGTGTAACTCTTCCCAAAAAGCTTCCACCCAAGAAAGAACCCTTGGTCTTAACAGCTCTGCCAGTTTTGGGCTATTTGGAGCAGGTGAGCACTTGCACTGCAAAGGGACAACCCAAACAAATATGTGAACCCCATGCCCAATCACCATGTAAGCTGTTGCAATTTGTATTCAGAGTGTGGGGAAAGCTCTCACTCGAGCTTTGACCTTGGTGGGCACGGTGAAGCCCAAACTGCCACTTGTGAGCATCAAACTATCTGCGTTGCTCTACACGGCTTGCACTTTGAAAGGTACGGACATTGGATGTGTTCCGCAGGTGGGATCATGTCCTGGAGCACCATGTGGGAGGGTTTGCCATGTTTGTATTTCCACTTGAGGTGCTAACCACAAACAACTGCATTCTCAGGTTACGCAACTACCAAAATAAAACTTGGAATTCCAAAAATGGAATTACTCCTGTTCCGTTGCCATTGCAGTGAACTGTAGTAGTCTTTGGAATGTCAATGTAGTCGACTTTTTTTTTGGAATTTTAAGATAAAATGTGGAATCTTTCACAATTCACATGAGCATGCAATATATTTGGCTTCATCGCTTCCAGTGGGGTGGCAAGATGGCATGGAGGTACGCACACTCACCTCCAAGCTATTTAGCCTGGGTTTGAATCCCAACCCAGTCATCCCGGTGTTGCAGAGGCAGGGTGATTTTTCAATGTGCCTTGCCTTGGATGGACGTTAAAACAGGCGTCCTATGTTCCAACATTAGTTGGACTTTAAAAAAAAGAAGAAAAAAAAAACCAAGGTGTCTTTCATGAAGAATATGAGCTGTCACCAACACCCTGAAAAAAAATCCAAATTCCTGCCCTGACTTCCTGTGTTGGAGTAGCGACCCATCCAAGATTGTAACCGTTCGATATACTTGCTCTGATGTCACGTGCTGAGAAGTACCACGATGATTCGTAGTTGTTGAATATTTTATTCTTCTTTTTAAATTACAGCTTTTAATGCCCAGAGTGAACACTTCGTGAGAGAAATATGCAGCTGAACTTAAAAAGATGGAGTACACGGAATTGATTGTGTGTCTAGGATTGAAAGTCACTCATCACAAAGAGCCATGGGAGCAACCTCATGACGTGCACCAGAAAATGGAACAACTATTGGCAAAGAAAAGGAACGCACCAGTGTTTACAGGAAATGTTAATTTATAATTCTATTAAGTGTGCCCCATACACGCGCTCGGCATGTTTAAAGATGTTCACATTTGTGCTCCTGCTACTGAATTAGAATGAAACCAGATTATATTTTACATTGAACTTGAAAATACAAAATATCAACTTCTGCAGAAGGACGGATTATTCAAGGATACAACAACATGCATTTTAAGGCCATTTTCTCTGCTAGAGCGGGGGTTAGCCTTGCGGTCCCCATGACAATCTTCTCCATTTTGCCCTATTTTCTGCATCTCTCCTTGTTAAACCCCCTTGCCCGCATTTCTTCTTCCACCATCTTTAGCCAAGTCTTTCTCCGTCTTCCCCGTCCTCTACTTCCTTCTACATTCATTTCCATCACTCTTCTCAACCAGTCACTTTCATCCTTCCTCAACACATGACCAAACCATCTCAATCTGTTCCTCTTCACAGCATCAATCGCAGGCAATATTATTGGTTATCTGTAATCATTGGTTATCTATCAACAAGGATAATCATTGGTTATCTGTTGCAGTGAAAGATTACTATATATATATATATGTAATGCCTGTGTATGTATGACTGACAGACCCTCTCATGGCACAATGGTCTCTTTTTGGAGGGTAGAAGGAAGCTTGGTACTTTGAAGAGTTGTTTCAAATTTGTAAAAATCAGTTCGGAAATTGCTTGGAATTGTAGTTAGTAGTTTTAATACCTTCATTCTGATTGTTTGTTTAAAAATTCAATTTTATTTTTAACATAACAAAGAACCTTCCCCCACAACCCCACCCCCTTTCCAGATCCCCCAATCCACGACCCCCTCGGTGAGTTGGGGGGGGGGGGGGGGGGAGGGGAAGAGAGTAAGCTGGGGGAATGAGAGTCAGGAATTGAGTAAGGTGAGAAGGGCGTGAGGGAGCGGTGGAGGTAATGGGGAGGAAGAAGGCAGGAATGGAAGGGGATGGAGAAAGGGCGTAAGAGTGAGCGGTTGAGGTAATACAGGGAGAAGGGTGGGGTGGTAAGGAGGGGAGAGAGTGAGAGATCGAGGAATGGGAGGGGGGAGAGGGAGTGTTGAAAAGGGAGTGCAGTAGAGGATGGGGGGGCGGTGGGGGGAGGAGAAGAGGGAACGGAGGGTGGGGGAGTAAGGGGTGAGGAATTAAGGTAGTAATGGGGATAGTAAAGGATGGAGTAAGGTGGGCCATGGGAGGGGAGGGAAGGGGGAGTTCGGGAGTAAGGCGGAGGGATTAAGGGAAAAGGGAGGGACGAGGCAAGGAGTAATGGGGTTGGGAGGTATGGAGGAAGTAGGTGGAGGGGGAATTGAGAGTGTAAGAGGCATGAGGAGTAAGTGAGTAAGGGGAAGGAGTGAGGGGGCTAGGGGCAGCGATGAAGGGAAGTGGAGGTAGTGAATAATGGGAGAGGGAGATGGGCAGGAGGTAAGAGGGCGTAATGGGCGAGGAAAAGAGCGAGGGATTTAGGTAGCAAGTGTAGTGGGAAGAAGAGGGGGAGGAAGTAAGGGTGTAAAGGAGGGGACAGAGGGAGTGAGGGGTAAAGGAGGAATGGATGAGGAGAGTAAGGTTGGGCAAAGGTGGTTGAGGTAGGAGGAGTGAGGGGGGAAAAGGGGGAGAATGTGTGTTAGGGGGAGGGGGAAAGGGAGGGAGTGGAAAGGTGAACATGGGAGAGGTGGTGGAGGATGAGGGGAGTTGGTGGTGGAGGAGCAGGTTTAGGGGAAGGCAAAAGGTAGCAGGCAAGATTTATCTTTTAAGAAGACCTGAACTTCATCTTCACCTTCAAGGGAAGGGAAGGGAAGGGAAGGGAGAGCAGGTGTAAGGAAGTTGCTAAATTCAGCAAGAGTCTATTAGATGTGAAAACCAATTTTATTGCAGAAATTAGCCAAAGTTTAGGAGGAAGAAAAAAAACCAATTATTATTTAAAAAAAATAAATGCAGTGATGGTTCTTTTATTTGTTGAAGCTTGGGAGGAAGTGTCGCTTTTTTACAAAGCTCTTCTTCTCCCTGATGTTGGACCTGTGGAAAAAGACAAGTGATTAAAGTGTTAAAAAGCAAAGCTCCTTTCATGAATATCTCTTGTTAAATGGTGTTTTCACACTGACTAGCAAATACCACCCATCACCTAGCGACGGGAATATTAAGCTAGGAGGTGCAGGTGGGAAAATGGGAGGGGGGGGGGGGGGGGGGAGAAGAGACACACACAGAGAGAGAGAGACAGAGACAGAGACAGAGACAGAGACAGAGAGAGAGAGAGAGAGAGAGAGAGAGAGAGACACACACACAGACAGAGTTAGGAAGTTGGCGTTTGCAGTTTAGCTACATGGCCATACACGAACATTCCTTCCTTTTGATATTTTCATGCCTCTGACCCCAGAGGTGGCTGGAGGCATTATGTTTTCAGGTTGTCCGTCCGTCCGTATGGGCTAAACCTCGTTTTTCTCAGCAACTTCCCCCATCCAAAACCTTGATCTTTTCTACCCCCGTTAATTCACCCCAGATCCACTTTTTTGAAATTCCGACTTCTTTCCTGGAAGTCCGAGCAGTGTCCATGTGCTTTATACCTCTCCCAACCCCCCCTCCCCTCACCTTCCCACACCGCCTCACCCCAAAGCCCTCTCCCTCCCACAGATCTCCTGATGTCCCTGTTCTCAAATGTTGAACTTGTGTGCTTCCCTCTCCCCATCTTGTCTCCCGCTCCCTTTATCTTAAGTTTTGTGTCAGTTTGTCTTTTTGTGATTAATGTTAGCTCCTACACGAGCCTCGATCTTGTATACAAAAAAAGAAACCACATGTCCAATTGAGACAAAACTTTCAGGGTAGGAGTGACACCCATGCAGAATGTTTTTATGATAATTGTGATGTCATAGGTCACGTGGTATGGCAGCCATCCTGGATTAAATGAAAATAATTTAATAATGATTTCTTGGAAATCGCTGAATGGAAAAATTTGAAACTTGGCAGATTGTCAAGTACTCCCAATGGGGAACAAAACATGATAATGATGACATCATAGTTGAAGTGGTCTACCAGCCAAAAATGTTTTAATCGAATTCCTTATTGTAAAAATCTGAAATTGCATGCATACGATCTATGACCCATTTGTATTGAAATATTAAATTTATGACATCATAGGTCACATGGTTTGGCAGCCATATTGGATTAAACTTAAAATGTAAAAAAGCATCTTCTCCTATACCACCAAATCGATTGACTCAAAACTGTGTGTCATTGATGAGCCATGGTGATTAAAAGATGATCACAAAATCATCATTGGTCACATGGTGTGGCAGCCATATTGGATTGAAGGAAAATATTAAATAATTACATCTCTGAAACTGCTTACCCTATTGATGCGAATTTTTACAAATATCATCTAACACCACTGTTGCATATAGTTTGAAAATGATGTCATAGGTCACGTGGTTTGGCAGCCATATTGGATAGAAACACAAACCTTATTCGATCAACACGAAACTTCACAAACGTGATCCCCTACCCATACATATGCAGAGTGTACATTTTTTTTAAGGTCATATGTCACGTGGTGTGGCAGCCATATTAGCTTGAAAGCCCATCCCTTCTCTGAAGCCGCTTCACCGATCGATGTGAAACCTGTCCTGTCTGATGAAAATGTGATACTTGAAAACAGCTGAAGGGATTTAAATCAAACTTGTTTATTTTTAGGACAGTGAACGAGGGCATCTACCTGTTGTGGGACTATGTGGAGGCATATTGGCGACAGTCGCATTGCTCTAGTTTTCTTTATGCGTCACAAACCTTCCTGGGAGTTCCCTGAATCCACTGTCATTGGTTTCATGTTAATCTGTTCTCAAGTTATAGCACAACAAACAGACAAACACAGCTCTTTTTATAATATAGATGGATTTTAATCTGCGTTTTATAGAGTTGCCTCTTGTGATGGGACGCCAATATCAATTCTGCTTAGGTTGTTCCTATTCAAATCAGACTGATGCAACAAATTGAAAAAGTAACAATTGTGATTATTCCCCTTACCTCTGCGCCTGGTGACCCTCAGCCCAGTAGAGGGGCTGGAGGAAACGGGCAAACAAATTGGGCGACGAACCTGCACCGCACCTCCACCTCTTTCTGTCCTTCCACCTCGTGCAACCCTAATACCTCTCGCACTTCTGGCTGCTCGTCCCCGTGGTCCTCTGCTGCTTGATGCTGTGGGGTTGGAAGAGGTTTTGCTCAGATATTAGAAACCAAAAGCTTTTTTCTTTGCACCAGAACACAAATTTCATAAAAACTATTTTCTCCCAGATCAGTTTACCTATTGGTGTGTCCTGGCTAGTTGAAGGAACAGGTGCATCATCCTGCATCCCTTCTCCTTCTCCCTCATCTACTCCTTCAAGAGTTTCCATGTCCATCTGTCCCTGGCCAGAACTGATAACATATCACAAGCACAGAGTCAATTTCAGGTTTCCAGTTCACATATGACATATGTAAAGCACAAAATCAACAATGCACCTGTCAGGATCTGCTTCCAGGTCATGGGTTGAACTTGTGTCTGGGGCAGTTGCTCCTGTTGCCACGGGTACAGATTGTGATGGATTCTCCGTTTGTTCCACTAGTCCTTCAAACACACAGGCTGTAGAAGGGGAAGGTAAGCGTATCAAAGTTATGCTTCAGCTCTTACATCAGCAAGCTTGTGCATTTGGAGTTTGATGAGAGAATGATCACCTGGTGCTGTCGGCTGCAGCGGAGTGGTTGGTACACTCCGTCCACCATCATCCTCAGAGGCTGGCTGCAGACATATTGGTGTCTCATACATTCCCAAGCCTGTAGACAAACAACGGCAGGAAATAATTCCTTTGTTAAAGTACAGTCTGGTATTATTAACTTCACACAAACAAACCGTAATTTCAAAGTCTGATCAGTTGAACAAATCGTGCCCAAACCTCCTTGTGATGCAAGCTGGCGTAAATCGGATTGGCCACTCGTGGAGGCCGAGAGCTCCTCTGGTGGTCCAAACTGAAACCGAGGCATGCGTGCTACCTGTGGAGAGCTTGAGGGAGAGAGAGAGAGATAGAGAGAGAGGGAGAGCGAGAGATGCCAATTAGAATGGAAACTGTAAAAAGTTTGAGGTGATATGTGAGAGCATAAAGAAAGAAGTGAAAGACTTGCTTTATAGCCTGAGCAAAATCATCAGTCCGGTGCGGCACCGGAAGAGTTGGAGTGCTGGGAACCATACTATCATCGTCTTCGAATAAAAAGGAAGCCTGTGATACAAAAAGACATGACGACAAGATGTTTAAAGCAACGACTTATTAGCGCATGATAAATCTCCCTCTATAATACCTCAGTGCAGTGCTTTGTCAAGTGCAACCGTTCCTAGAACTCCTTACCGCTGTGCCAATGCCTGGAGTGACGGGCCCACCACGTCCTCCCATGGATGGTCTGCGGAATGAACCTCGCTGGTGGAAAAAAGACGAGAAGAAAATTAATAATCGAGGTGAAAAGGGGAAGGATTCTCCGAAGTTCATGAAGACAGATAGCGTACCTGCACGTGCGGTGCTGGGTGTTCTGTGGCAGGGGGATATATGGTGAGCCTTGGTGGCAAAATAGGTGAAGGGCGACGATGGGACGGGGGGTATCCTACGTGCCTTTCTCCTCTGGAATACCCTGAGTTGTGTCCATCTTCCACCTCCTACAAATTAAACAAGAGCAAGATTTGCTTTGAAATACATGTCCCCTACCGGTGCCAATGATTGATTTTTTTGTTGAGACAAATAAGGAAAGATTGTGTGAATAAGGAAAAGCAAAAATGTAGCTTTTATAGGGCTGACCTCATTGGTCCAAATCATACTGTTGTAACAAAAACAGGGGGTTTGAAAGCTATCCAGGTGTTTGTTGGTCCAACTACATGATGCTTTAGCAAAATTCTAATCCTCACAGGACTGCATTTGTACCTCCGAGTCTTCATACCCCACTGACTGCGCAGCCTGGGCTTCTCCAGGTACGTCTGGGAATGTGTGGGAGGGAATGGGGAAAGATCACAACTGAGTATATAATCATGTGATGACATTTCAGTGGAAGAAGATCAAATTCAACTCTTCAAACAACTCCATGAAATAAAGTTGCCTCTTCACACAACTTCGCCTGCTCTCTGTTCGTTATACCACTTCACAAGTGCAAGAGGCTGCTCACCAATGGTAGAATCATCCTCAGGTCTTGATCTTCTTGCTTCACCAGGTAAATCACATTCTCCCTCAACTTGTTCCACCTCCTCTTCCTCCTCCTCCTCCTCCTCAGCTTCGTCCTCTTCCTCTTCATCATCCTCATCATCTTCATCATCATCTTCATCGTCATCTCCAACTGCCTGCAGAAACATAAAAATAGGAGATTGTCGATGATAATTTAATCACAGAAGAAGCAGAGCAAAATAGGCAGGAAGTGTGTGTACGCTGATGTCAGAACCTCAATTTGATCTTGTGAATCTTCATCCATGACCTCATCTTCCTCTTCCTCTTCTTGTTCATCATCCTGGTCTGCGATGTCAACATCTCGTCCCTCCCCATCATCATCATCATCATCATCATCATCATCGAACTGCAGACATACACCCTGAAAACCTTAAAACATTACCAATGGACCACGGACAAGCCCACAACAACCACTCCCTCCCAATTCAGCACCAAACTATTCCGGCTGAGAGTAAAGAGTGCAGAATACCCTGAGGTGAGAAGGTGAATGTCAGTATGAAATATATTTTGTGCCATGGCTAATAATCCCGTCTGCAGCAGGGGTCAATAAACCACTTGCACTGTGGCAGCTGTACATGCCAAAAATCGCAAGTCTTCTCCTGGGAGGGGATTTTTTTTTAGGCCTCCGCGATGGTCGCCTTTTCACTCTTTCGAGGCTTTACGTTTTCAGATTGTCCCCTTCTGTGCGTCTGTCTCCGATAGGTTTTCATTACCCCAATAACTTGAGAATGGCTGAAGAGATCGAAGTCAAACTTGGTGCAGGTATGCATCATGACGTAAAGATGCACTGATTCGATTTTGGGGTCACGAGGTCAAAGGTCAAGTTCGGTAAAGATCATGTTACCACGATAACTTGTGAACCAGTGATGGGATTTTGACGAAACCTGGTACAAGTATGTATAATGATGCAAAGATGAACTGATTAGATTATGGTGTCCTGAGGTCAAAGGTCCCATCAAGTAAAAATTATATTACCAAAAATCACCAAGGGCAATAATAACCAAAACAAAGGAATTTATCACGATTATATGAAGCAAGGTACATGGCAGTACTGTATGCGCTGTGTGTCTCAGACTCTTAGTTTATCACCTGCACAGCAGCAGTGCCACTGATTCACAATTACATGTGCAAAGTCGAGACCGCTGTAAAGTTGTTTTCTTTATGTTGAAGGCTCCAGTCACGGACTATATAGTCCTCAGAGGCCAAGCCTGAAATAAATTAACTGTATTGATAAATGTGAGGAAAGAGAAATAAAAGAATGTAAAGGTGAGGAGTGAAAATGAGCAAGAAAAGTGAATGATGGAAAGTGTATGATGTTTGTTTGCAAGAGAGGTTGAAGCTAGCCCGGTAGCTCTAGTTTGAGTGAGACAGAAAGTAAAACCAATCAGCTTACTTCCAATAATCAGCAAGGTCATGGAATCAATCATCACAGTTGACAAAATCATTCCTTTTCTCCAACAGTCTCATCTTGTCACCAATTTGGATTCAGACCAGGTCACTCTACCTTGGACATGCTGCTTCTATTCTACCAACAATGGATGGGGCCCTCAATATCAGACCTGAGATCAGGGCCATCTCTTTGGACATATCTCGAGTCTTCAATACAGTCTGGCATCCCATCGTCCTCTCCAAATTGTCTGCCGATGGAATCCAAGGCCAATTCCACGATTGGATTACCGACTTCCTCCACCCTCGTAGCCAACATGTGGCTCGTACTTTCTCCTCAGACCTTGACAAAATCACAATCTGGTCAAACACTTGGAACAGGTCTTTCAATCCTGAGAAATCCCACACATTCACTCTCTCCTGGCAAAAGGACCGTTGCACAAACCCTCTCATTTACTTTCTCATCAAAGAGGTTCAGCCACTCAAACTCTTGGCTTTCACTCTCAGCCACAATCTCTCTTGGACAATCCACATTTAAAAGTTGGCCTCCAAATCCAGACCCCGTCTAGGCATCCTCTGTCGTGCAAAGTCCTTCCTTGGCACACCTGAGGTCCTATCCACCCACAAGGCTTTCATCCGCAGCTTGATTGAGTACTGCTCTCTCCTGACTAACATCTTGTTCAGCTTGGCGCTCTGGAAACCAAGGATTTCAATATCATTGGAATCCCTCGCAATGAAAGTGAATCTTTGGAACCATCAGCAACAGGTTTGTGGTCTCTTTGTCTTCTTCCTCCTCATTTCTGGTCTTGCACCCTCTGCCCTCTCTCCATGCTTTGTCCCCCTCCCCTCCCCAGGTATCTGTGCAACCCCATCTTAGTGAGACTGTCCAAATCGAGAGCCTCTGCTCAACTCCACTCATTTATTCCTCTTTTTTCCCCACCTGTGGAACTGCCTTCCAAACTCTTTAGTCTCATTCTTCCCTCCAAGTCTTCAAGACAGCTGTTCACCAACATCTCAAGTCACCCCTCCTCCCCCCATCCAAAACCATGATCTTTTCTACACCCGATAAATAATCCCCCCACCCCTCTCAAAATTTTGCGTATCTATATTGTCCACCCATTGCATTCAACCCTACCCCTCATTATTACCTGCATCCTTTGTTTGTCCGTCTCATTCTACTTTCTCACTCCGCCCTGCTGTTGGCATTCCCCCTTTGTTATATTGCGTCCTGATCTGTTATGTGTCCTAGCTCTTCCACAACTCTAGACCATGTAAATATATAGTTGAAAGTAAATGGACACGGCCTTGTGTGTCAAAAGACTATGATGATAAGTAAGAAACACAGTAGATTTTATTTATATCTCAGATACTGTCTAACGTACCTGCCCATCACGATCCTCATTTTCGCTGTCAATGACAATGACATCTGTAAGAACAGACTGGAAACTAGGGTTGACCTCATCTGCCTCAAATTCCCTATTACTCTCTTCTGTACCATCATCTGCTTCCCGCTCTCCATCACCTTCCAAGACAACGGTGTGGGGACGTCCTGACACCTCCTGTTGGGCACTTGATGGTGACATTCCGGTGTCCACTGTGGTGTCGCTTGATCCAGCTCTTAACACGTCCTCCTGAAATATAAAGTGCAAACAAAGTGGCAGTAATCACAAATGAGAGTAACAGGAAGTAGTGAAGAAAGTGAACTGATACGAAGAGGAGAATACCTGCGATCTGGGTCTTTTTGCTTGCTGGGAATCAGGTTCTGTGGTAGTGCTGCTAGTTCCAGGCTCTGCCTCTTCACGAGGCCGCTTCCCCGCCCCTGGTGGATGATATATGATGTCAATGGATAATGGTGCGGGGAAGGATAAAAAAAACACAAAAAAAACCATCATGAGTGGAAGAAATCAAGTGGAATTAAAGGATTAAATAAGCCGGCAAGGAAAATTAAAAAAAATGAAACCAACAACATAACTGAATTAAAAATAAATCCAAAAGATAAATCAATTTAAATAAAAATAAACAAACAAATCTGACAACTTACCAAAAACAACACCAGAAGATCCTGGACGTTCCACATCTGTTCCGCTAACCACGACTGCTGAGCCACTGTCACTCCCTGGAAGCAGTTGCATGTTGGACAAACCAGGCTGGACACTGGGGTCCAGTCCTGCGGCTTCAGTCGGTGGAAGCAAGGGGGGAGTTTGCTGAGTTGGCTGCACGAAAACCTTAACGAGAGTCGGAAGCTGCAGTGACAAAGTTGGGCCAGGTACAGATGAAGCTGCAGATGATGAAGAGGATGATGTTGCCGCCGGTGACGGCGGAGGAGGAGGCAGGGTAGTTGACACACTGGGGCTCGGGCTTGGACCACCCGATGAAGAGGGGCTTGGGGACGGAGCTGGCGCGGCCGAGATGGGAGGGGTCACAACCGGGCTGGTGGAGCGAACAACACCGCTGGCACTTCGAAGTACAGGGGATTGGTCGGGAGGAGGTTGGTCCGGTTGAAAGGCTGGATAAGGTTAATGGGGAGTGGAATGAAAGAAGTGAATATGAATGAATGAATGATCGTTTTAAGGCCATTTTTCCCCGCTAGAGTGGGGGTTGGCCTTGCGGGCCCCATGACCTCATGGTTCCCTGTTTGAGGCAATGTTTTTATGGCCGGATGCCCTTCCTGACGCCAACCCTTAGTCGTCTCTTACGATGCGCAGGGATGCAGGGATACAGTGTACCTATTCTAAACCGGGGTACACACCGGGATCATTCCCCCAGCAAGCTGGTACTCAATTTGCCGACCTCGGAAGGATGACAGGCTGAGTCAACCGCCCTGGTGTTAATTCAGCGATCGACCGGGATTCGAACTCAGGATCCTAGGATCCCAAGCCAGCGCCCTAACCGCTAAGCCAACACCAGGCTTGGAATGAAAGAAGTGAAGAGTACAAAACAGTAAGAGGAAAACAAAATGTTCTCTTTTCTCCAACTCATAAGACTCAATCCACTTTTCCTTTCTCCTCAATTTTTATTTCACATCTCACCCTCAGGGCTCTCCATTGGCATTACAGTAGCAGTGGGCGTGCCAGTTGAAGTTCCAGGAGTGATCATTGGACGAATGCTAGCCCTGGGTGTGGCCTTTCCCCCAGTCCCTGGTCCCACGGTTGGCTTGATATTCATCATCGGAGGGTCTGCAGATGTGCTGATGAACATGGAGGAATTTTTTTGTTAAACATGCTAATAATTTAAGGTTAATGTGAGAAATAATATCAATGGTTTATGAGGCAATCAATTAACAGACGAACAAAACAACTCACCCAGCCCTCTCCCCTGCTGAAGTTGGTTTGATTGCCCTTTGCTGGTCAGTTGTGCGAGAAGTCTCGGTGGCCTAAAGGTAAAGCAAGCAAATGAGGGGACTGGAGGGGAGGAGGGGGACAGGAGTGTAGACGAAAAACAAAAAGGCTATTTCAGCCAAAATCATGCCCTACTGATCAATGATCAAGATTTTGTAGTTTATCCTGTTCTCGGCTCTCAACTGGCAACCCCGCCTCACACCTTGCTAAGCTTGACGCTGGAGAAGCCAAGGCCTTCAAAACAATTGTAATCTCCCAAGATGAAGCAGAGTCTCTTGGCCAACCTATAACATACAAGTTGGTGGTCTCTGTCTTCTACCATTCCCTTTCTGGTCTTGCACCCTCTGCAGTTTCCGTGATCTCTACTACCCCCGCCCCCTTCAGGGGCATACACAGTCTGACAATAACCCTCTTCTGGAGAAACTGCAAAAATACAGACCCACTGCTCACCTCCACTCACTCGTTCGTCCTTTTTCCCTCCTGTAGCCCAACTTTCTCATTCTCTTTCATCTCATTCCTCCCTCAAACTTCAAGATAACTGTTCACCAAAATCTCAGGTCATCCCCTATCCACAACCAATATAGTTTCCACCCTGATTATACTCTCCCCAAGCCCAACGCTTTCCAAGTTTCCAGTTTATGGCTGTATCCATCTCATCCACCCCTAGCCATCTTTCTTCTTCACATCAATTTCTCCAAGACTCCATCGATTTTGTCCCTCAACCCTGCTGTTTGTGTGTTCCCACTCACACTATTTCTGTTCCTTTTGTGACTTCCTGATCCATTCTATGTTCGAGCTCCTCCACAAGTCTACACATTCTACAAAAAACCCCAAAAAGAAAAAAGTCTAGACAGACACCTTGGATCCATCTGGTGAGCCCTCTCGGGCCTTAAGTGGGGGTGCAGAGCGGAGTTCGTGCTCGAGACGGAGGTTCTGAGACCGCAAATTGGCCACGCGGGCCTGCAAGTCCTCCAGCTGATGCTGCAGTGCATTTGCTCGATTGCGCTGCTCCTCCACTTCTTGGGACAGCTGGTCACGTGCAGCTGTGTCACACACATTAGCAAGATGACATTTAAATCAATAAATCAAAAAACACTCTGCACCCTGACAAATGATAGATCACAAAGAACTGACACAGGAGGCCATATGGGTCATCAACCCTGTGCTCCATAAACACTACATTAATCTATATAATAATGCACATGTCTGTCGTCAGTCTGTGTTTAACATTCCTTTTCACCCATTGATTGGACAGCTGGCCTGGCTCACCCACAATTGTCCCCTGAAAAATCAAAGCCGTCATGTTGGTGCTATGCATATCCAAAGACATTTTCGGAGCTGTCATATGCACAATCGCCATGCCCTCCCTATAAGTTTTCCTTTCAATGTATAACGGCAAAAGCGACTGTTAAGAGGATCATCAAATATAGAAAGGTTGGAGGTAATAGGCATCACCGACCGGTCTTATGAAGGCCACAGTAAGTTCAAGTATCATGCTTCGGTTTCTAGGCTTCAGGCCTCTGGTGTCAACTTATGGGTAAGTGCAATAGGAATCTATCCGAGCTACAGCGCCTTCAGTAAATATTCACACGCCTTGACTTTTTCACATTTTGTTGTGGTACAGCCTGAATTAAAATGGATAAAATGGAGATTTTTGTCATGAATCGACACATAATACCCCATCATAATGCCAGTGGATTTTTTTTTTTTAAAAGAAATTTTTACAAAATAATTAAAAATGAAAAGCTGAAACGTCTTGAGTCGACAAGTATTAAATATATGCATATGCATATATCTGCGGTTCTGCGTACCGTCACCCCAGGGCAATGACAACATATAGGTTCTCGAGTTAGTTATTTCATTATTAAACATGTGCTACCGTTTCCACTGTTCCCTCCTGTCAGCGGCGACCCTCCGGTTGTCTACCATGACATCTTAGCCACAAATAAATGTCTTTGTCCTGCTGTACTTTGTGAATAAAACCTGATTGAATGAATGTTCTATATACCTTTCCCCCCCCACCCCCATCCCCCTTTTGTAAATAATAAACCCCCCTTACACATGTTCTTACAATCTGCTTGTGATGTCTTATCCTCCATTGGTCTCACATAATCCGCACTAGCGTTAGCCAGGATGCTCTTCCCCACGAATTGACTCCACCACTTAGCCGGTGCATTTTCAACAGTACTGCTCGACTGTTCGTGCTTTTCTAAAACTTGCATTGTGGCCGAGTATTATAACCATGGTTTTCCAAAAACCTGGTGTCGTGGTCTTTGCCTTCTTATAATATGACACTTCAAAGGATACAAAGCCCAAGGCCTGCTGCCAGTGCATTGAACCCACATGTTAAAAACCCACTCACCAGACAGCTGTGTGATTTTCTGTTTGGCTGAAAGTAGCAATTTCTTTGCCTTTTCCTCCTTCTCTCCCAGCTGTTGGCGCAGTTGTTCTTCCGTGTCTGACCGTGCAAATACCTCTGCCCTGAGCTGCTCACCGGTCTGCCTCTCCGCAGCAAGCTCAACCTCCCTTGCAGCCAGGGACTGCAACATCACAACATGTAAAAACATGAGCTCATTTTATAAGTAGAACAGACTGGTTTGTACCAGCAGATTATTGTCCCTCCACAAAGGCGGCTATGATTGAACCAGATGGGTTTGTAACACAAAAAAAAAAAAGAAGAAAAAATAATAATTCTGTGACTTGCTCAGTTTTCAGTTGAAAATACTTGTACTGCTGACAAAGTGAACCCATCATCTCTGAGTTCCTAGTATGGAATTTTCATCACATCTAATGTGCATCAACTTGAGTAATGGTCATGTCACAAAAAATTCCTGCAATCAGCACACCTCTAACAAAAATGTTGGAAGATAAAACAACAAACCTGTTGGACGGCATCAAGATTGGTCTGCAGCTCTTGCAGCCGAACTCCTTCCTGTTGGCTTGTGGAATCGGAGGTCGTGGGTATAGGTGAATGGGTTTCAGAGGTCACGAGGTTGGCCTGGGAGGACACAGCTTGAGCGGTTCGGTCAGCAGCTGAAGCTTGGCTGGCAAGAAGCTGTACGTGAGAGGGCAGTGCACACAAGATGAGTATCCATCAACGTTAGAAAAACAAAATGGAAGAACAATGGCCAAAACAGGAAACTCAAACAAGTCAACCAACCTGATCGTATTGCAACTTCAGCTCTTCGTATTGTGATTTGTATCTTCGGCCAATCTTCTTCACCTGGTTTACCATACGGCCCTTTTCAGCAACTTCATGCTGCAAAGCTTCCCGCTCTGTACGACTTGCCTCAGCTGTTGTCTGTGCCACTGCCTGTGTTGCGGAAAGCCTGAACAAAAAAAGAAGGGGGAAGAGGACAGAGAGACACAGAATGAAGACCAAGAAGTCGAACAAATCAAGTGCGTCACTGAGGTCTAAAGAAAGTGCTGTGATGTAGATCATAAAGGTCTGTCCACAACGAATGTCCCACCGAGCATTCTCAGCCTTGAGTCTGGCAACATCCTCAACGAGCTGCTGCTGGCGCTGCCGGATGCTGTCGCGTTCACTTTGTAGGCGTTTCACCTCTTCCGCCTCTCCTGTTCGTACTGCCTGGTTTGCAATCTGCTGGGACAGGGCCATGGCCAGTGGTAGATGAAGACGATTATAAATGTTCAGGAGTTGCTTGTTCAAAGGCAGCAGGTAAGCACACATCATGCCGACTCTGAGGTAGGAACACGGAAAAATAAATGCAAGGAAGTGGTGCAAACCTGAACTCTGTTCTTCCATCGTTTTATCTCATCTTCAGCAGTCCTCTTCTCGGCCTGCATCTGCCCGTTTCTCTCACAGAGCTCCCGATTAGATTGTTGCAGAGGAGCCAACTCTCCTTCCAGACGTTCTGCCTGATGGAACGGAAAACACAGTCAAATGACGGGGCAACGGGCAGTGTATGAAAGTAGTTCCCAGGGCAAGCCACATCCTTACCCTGGCAGTTGTTTGCTTTAGCTTCTGGATGAGGCCTTCCCGTTCCTCCCGCAAAAGTCGGTTGGAATCTGTTACCACAGCCAGCGTCTCAAGTTTTCTCATTAAGTCCTCATGTTGGGCTGGGCTCTGCATCTCTCCCTGGTTCCCATAAAGACCAAGGTTTATTTTTTTGAGCCTTTTCAACACCAAACAGTGAGAAATGCTTTGATCTATTACCGAACACACAAAAGCCAATGGCAGAATACTTAACTGACTTATTGTTAAAAATTTCATGCAGTATTATCCATTTCAAAATAAGCTTTCAAACATTTAGCTTTGATGAAACGACTGATCACATGATTCATTCCTCGTATGCTCAAAGACTGAAAAAGAGAACAAAAATAAATAAATAAAAAAGACTCACATAACTTCCAAGGCCACATATTTGACAAAATGTCATCTTTAACCACCGATAAGTCCATTTTTTCAAACCATTTTTCATTTAGTCACCTGAGTCGTCTCTCGTTCGGTAGCAAGAGCCGTGCGAGTCACCACGAGCTCATTCTCTACCTGCTCCAATCTTTGCTGCACCCTCAGTGCCTCAGCCCTCGCAAGTTCCCCCCGTGCCTCCATAATATCTTTTTCTCTTCGCACAAACCTGAAGGAACATGTGTGAGTTAGAACCAGTTTGATATTTACTTTCATGCCTCCAAATTGGTGAACATTTGATTAAAAATAACCGTAACCGTACCGTAAAAACGGCTGAACCGATCGCAACGATATTTTGGGTGGGTAGTCCTGGGATCACCTGGAGTAAAATAGGCTATATTGCTTTTCCAATTTCAGCTTTGGCCTCCAGCATTTTCAGGTTTGGACTCCCGCATAACGTTATTTTCCCGGGTGCCGCACAAACGGCTGCACCAATCGCTGCACGGCTGCACCGATCAGACTCGGTGACCTCGGACAAAGACCTTTTATAAGGACATGGTTTGAATCCCTGCTTGAGTGAATGCCAACCCCCTCCCCGCCATCACGGCCGTCTCTCCAACTCACAATCCCACGAGATATGCGGAAAAGACGACCCAAAACCAATTATCTTCTTTTTGATTCGTATATAAACATCATTAAAAGTAAATAATGACCTCGGCCAAAGTTCAAAGACGTGGGTTTAATCTCTACATAAGAGAATTCCACATAGTTATTTGGGCGGTGTTTAAGCCAACAGATCGCTGTCTCCATCGATCTTGCCGAGGCCATAACACCTATTGGCTCAAAATCCTTTTAACTGTTGATTTGGTAGTTTTTACAATGAAGGAAACATTAACAATGTTGTTAAAAGTTTATTTTGTGATTAATTTGTGATTAGAGTTATGTTGTTTGGAATGAAAAAAGAGATATCGAGTTCAAGTAAATGACGACGTGCCGTGAGGGTTTCTACTCTCGAAACGTGAACTTCGCGGATCGCCATATGCAGATTCGCCACGGACCCATGATCGATGTTTCTATACGTGAATGTACCGTTTGTTTGCGAACGTACCCGTTTATTTGCGAACGGGTACGTTTTTCATGGAAGTCCTTCACGAACTTGCTGTCCATGTCTGACGTGCGACTGAGGGTGCTACAGGAATGTGGAATTTATTGGTTTCATGCTTTAGCATTCACCGTATCTGCATTGCGTGTTTGCTTCTGGCCTCCCACGCGTGCGGAGCACGGGTATCTCACTAGTCTTATTAATAATAATCTTTATTTTTCTTTACCATTCACCGCTGGCATGGCTGTACAAAGTAAGAGTTATATCACCCATTGAGAACAACTCCACAAAATTTGGTGGTTTAGATACCTGAGGATTTCGAGCAGCTGTTCTGGTGTCGTCGGGTCAGCTGCTGTGACTGACACGCGATCACTCTCCTGCAATGAGATGAGTTGAGCTCCGAGTGACTCAAGCTGAGTGTGCAGGAGGACATTCTGCGTCTCCAAATCATCAGCTCTTGCTGAAGCTCGTTGGTTCTCTTCCTACATGGGAAAACGATAGGATGAGTGGTCAAGACAGCAACATCAATGTCGTACCCAAATCAAAGATGAGACTAGAACGACACTCTTCAATGTCACGACGTCGACCGATATCTCTCCGCCCAAATTACATCATCATATATAGTTGTTCCAAGTTTGATTTAAATCCATCCAGCTGTTCTGAAGTTTTCACACTTTTACCTGGCATGACCTCTGACCTGTTGATGCCAGAATCCAATCAGTTTATCATTGCATCATATATAGGCCTACTTATACCACGTTTGTTCAAAATCCCATCACTTGTTCAGAAGATGGTGTGGCAACATAATTTTACTTAACATGACCTCATGACCATGACTTAACATTTCCTCTTCTCCAATGGCTTAATCTCTGATCATCAATTTGGTTTCAGACCTGGTCACTACTCTGGACATGCTGCTTCTGCTTTCTCAACAATGGATGGAGGTCCTCAATGCCAAACAGGAAATTAGAGCTGTCTCCCTTGACATATCACGTGCCTTCGATACGGTCTGGCACCCCGCTCTGCTCACCAAACTCTCCTCTTTTGGTATCCATGGAAATCTCCACGCATGGCTGGCGGACTTCCTCTCTAGTCGTAGTCAATGTGTGGCCCTGAATGGGTTTCTCTCATCTCCTCTTCCTGTTCAGGCTGGAGTTCCCCAAGGCAGTGTTCTGGGCCCTGTGCTTTTTCTGGTCTTCATCAATGATCTCTCTGACTCTCTTGAAAATCCCCTCTATCTCTTTGCTGATGACTCTACTCTCTGTCGCTCCATTCTTCATCCCTCAGATCGGCAGTCTGCAGCCTCCTCACTCTCTGCAGACCTGGACAAAATCACAGACTGGGCAAACAAGTGGAACATGTCTTTCAATCCTGACAAATCTCACACTCTTAAGATGTCTCTCCAAAAAGACCGACTGGACAACCCTCCCATCCTCTTTCTGAATAATCCTCTCCAAGAAGTTCTGTCATTCAAGCTTTTGGGTCTCACTATCTGCCATGATCTTTCCTGGGAAAACCACATTTCAAATCTGGCCTCCAAAGCCAGTCCACAGCTGGGCATCCTCCGTCGTGCGAAGTCCTTCCTTGGCACACCTGAGCTCCACACCACATACAAGGCTTTCATCCGCAGCTCAATGGAATACTGCTCTCCCCTCTGGGCTGGTACTCCTGCCTCACACCTAGCCCGCCTTCACGCTGTTGAAACCAAAGCATTCAGAATCATTGGAATCTCCCGCGATGAAGCTAACTCCAAGGGCCTCTCACTCACTCACCGCAGGCAGGTTGGTGGTCTTTCCGTCTTCTACCGACTCCTCTCTGGCCTTGGCCCCCCAGCTCTCTCTGGGCTCTGTCCCGCAAATATTCCTACAGGTCGCACAAGATCTGCCTGCAACCCTCTCATGGTTAAACTGCCAAAATCAAGACTCTCTGCTCACCTTCACTCCTTCATTCCTCTTTTCTCCCACCTCTGGAACAAACTCCCTCACTCTCTTCAATCCCACTCCTCCCTCCAGGTCTTTAAAACAGCTGTTCACCACCATCTCTTATCTTCCCCCATCCAAAACCTTGAGCTTTTCTACCCCAGCTAATTTCACCCCAATTCCACTTTTTTGAAATACCAACTTCTGTCCTGGAAGTCCTTGGTGTCCTTGTGTTTATACTTCTCCCACCCCCCCCCCCCCTTCCCACGCCTCCTCCCCCCAAGCCCTCTCCCTCCCACACATCTCCCTGCTCTCAAATGTTGTGTGCTCTCAAGTGTTTGTGTGCTTCCCCTTCTCTCCCCATCTTGTCTTCCGCTCCCTCTTTTTATATATTTTCTTTGTCTGGTTGATTTGTTTGTGAAGTAAATGTTAGCTCTTTCACAAGCCTCGATTCAGTATACAAAAAACAAAACAAAAAAAAAACCAAAAAAAAAAAAACAACCCATTATCTAATCAGTTCATTTTTACCTCATTATACATATCTGCACCAATTTTGACTAATATCCCTTCAGCCGCTCTTAAGTTATCGTGGTAATGAAGCAATTGTAACTTAACATGACCTCTGATCTTTGACCTCTTGACCCCAAAATCGAATCGGTTTATCTTTTCATCATCTATCTATAATTCCAGTAATCTCTGTGTGTGTGTGTGTATGTGTGTGTGTATGTCTGTGTGTCTGTGACCGCTGTTTCTCGACAACCACGGGTCCGATATACTTTAAACTTGCCAGGTATATTGCTGGGGACCCGAGGATGTGCCTTTTCAAGGTTTCATATTAATCGGAGAAGTAGTTACCGAGCTATGGCGATTTCTTTACCAAACTCCGCAAGCCGTTCGCTTTGGACCAAACCATTTCATGTAAATAGAGGGGGGGGGGGGATTGTCACCGTACTCGCAAGCCGTTCGCTTTGGACCAAACCATTTCATGTAAATAGAGGGGGGGGGGATTGTCACCGTACTCGCAAGCCGTTCGCTTTGGCTTTGCGAATGAACCAAACCATTTCATGTAAATAGAGGGGGGGGATATAATTTTAGATATCTATCTATAATTCCAGTAATCTCTGTGTGTATGTCTGTGTGTCTGTGTGTCTGTGACCGCTGTTTCTCGACAACCACGGGTCCGATATACTTGAAACTTGCCAGGTATATTGCTGGGGACCCGAGGATGTGCCTTTTCAAGGTTTCATATTAATCGGAGAAGTAGTTACCGAGCTATGGCGATTTATTTACCAAACTCCGCAAGCCGTTCGCTTTGGACCAAACCATTTCATGTAAATAGAGGGGGGGGGGGATTGTCACCGTACTCGCAAGCCGTTCGCTTTGGACCAAACCATTTCATGTAAATAGAGGGGGGGGGGATATAATTTTAGATATATATATAGTACGGGCATGCCCTAGTCTATCTATAATTCCAGTAATCTCTGTGTGTCTGTGTGTTTGTCTGTGACCGCTGTTTCTCGACAACCACGGGTCCGATATACTTGAAACTTGCCAGGTATATTGCTGGGGACCCGAGGATGTGCCTTTTCAAGGTTTCATATTAATCGGACAAGTAGTTACCGAGCTATGGCGATTTCTTTACCAAACTCCGCAAGCCGTTCGTTTTGGACCAAACCATTTCATGTAAATAGAGGGGGGGGGGGGATTGTCACCGTACTCGCAAGCCGTTCGCTTTGGCTTTGCGAATGGACCAAACCATTCCATGTAAATAGAGGGGGGGGATTGTCACCGTACTCGCAAGCCGTTCGCTTTGGCTTTGCGAATGGACCAAACCATTTCATGTAAATAGAGGGGGGGGGGGGATATAATTTTAGATATATATATAGTACGGGCATGCCCTAGTCTATCTATAATTCCAGTAATCTCTGTGTGTGTGTCTGTGTGTGTGTCTGTGTGTTTGTTTGTCTGTGACCGCTGTTTCTCGACAACCACGGGTCCGATATACTTGAAACTTGCCAGGTATATTGCTGGGGACCTGAGGATGTGCCTTTTCAAGGTTTCATATTAATCGGAGAAGTAGTTACCGAGCTATTAGTAAAAGTAACGCAAGCCGTTCGCTTTGGCTTTGCGAATGAACCAAACCATTTCATGTAAATAGAGGGGGGGGGGGTTCTGTGGTCGTTACTGCCACGTGGTTTCAAAGTTTTTTTTTGTTGTTGTTGTTTGCACGCATGTTTTTTTGCACCCACGTACTGGCACGCCCTAGTAATATATAATTATACTAAGTTTGGTGAAAATCCCATGACTGGTTCACAAGTTAGCTTGGTAGCAGAATTTTTACCTGAAGGGCCTTTTGACATTTGACCTTCAACCTCTTGACCCTAAAATCTAATCAGTTAATCTTTACATTATACATACCTGTACCAAGTTTCAATTCGATCCCTTCAGCCGTTCTGAAGTTATAGACCTATCACAGACTTTGACCTCTTGACCCCAAAATCAATGAAGTTCATCTTTGCATCATAATAATTTAGATCCTAATTTTAGGATCATAAATAAATAAATTGCATCATAATTTAGATCCTGGGGGGACAGGGCCTTCTCCATCGCTGCTCCCACCCTCTGGAACTCGCTACCTCACACCATCAGAGACTCCTCCTCACTCTCCACATTCAAAACATCACTCAAGACCCACCTGTTCAACACTGCATTCAACATTTAACCCACAGCATCTAACCCCTGACTATCTCCTCTCCTTCTCCCTCCTTTGTGCTTTGAATATTTCCCTATTGATTCTTCTTTTTTTTGCAATTGTTTTTATGTTTTGCTATGCATTATGTTTTGCACTCTGTCAAAGCGTCTTTGGGCTTCCTGAAAAGCGCTATATAAAATAAATGCATTATTATTATTATTATAATACACACTTTTACCAACTATGGTCAGAATCCCATCACTGGTTCACATGTTATTGCAGTCACAGGATTTTTTTTTTTTTAACTGCAGGAAGTTTGACTAAGATCCCTTCAGTCGTTCCCAAGTTATCGCGGTAACGAAAAGCCATCATGGTCAGCTGGACGGACAACCTGAAACAATGCCTCCGGCGACTTCATCGGTGGAGGCATAATAAAAAAAAGAAGCAATTCTGAAAAAAAGAAGACAAGTGATAAAACTGATCTCCCTCCACCCAAACCCATTGCTTTAACAAATATTTTGGACTCAAACACTTGAAAATTGAAAAATAAAAAAAAAGATAGCACAGTTGGAATGCCCCTTGAGCCATAGGAAGTGAAACACCCAAGGCATTGAATAGCTAAACTCTAAACCATGAGAATAACAATCAAAATATTCCCAGAAACTTCCATTCACCTTCAGAATCCTTTCCTGAGTGGTCCAGGTTGAAGAATGTGCTTCCATTTTGATCTGTATGCCTTCAGCCTCACCAGCTGCCTTATGTGCAGCTTCTCCAGCCTGGGAAAGCTGGGCACGAGCAGCTGACAGGGCCTCAACATCTGCTGCATGTAGAATGAGTTCACGTTGATAACGCTCCTGAGCCTCGGTTGCTTCTCTTGCCTGAGAAATGCGATATCGAAAGAATTAAGGGTGTAGTACTGGTGAACTTTCCAATATGCCTCTTTAAAAAAAAACTATGTTTTTACGGTTTAGATTCATACGTATTGTATAAACTCATTCAGTATTTCCTTTAAAATATCTAATGTTATCTTTACACGCAATTTACAAGAAATATAATATTTTGCATGAAATTTGTTATAACTTTAATTTGCATCATTCTTTTGGGCTGAAATTTGGACAGGATATTCAGAATATCACTTCCTTTAAAATGATGAAGGCTTTTGTTTATAGGAGTAGCCATTGTGGATTTATTGAAGGACAACCAAGTTTTATCTGGTAATTGGCATAATTAGCTAATTAGTGAACATTTGACATAATTTCACAAAATCCTCTCATCAGGTAGTAGAGTAACACATGTATAATACATGTACCAAGTTTTGTGTGAAAAGAATGATCGGTGACATAGAAGATAGAAGTAGAAATGTGTTCTTTGTTTTTCCTTGTTTTTTATTGACGGTCTAATTTATGCAAATTATATGCATGTAATATGACAAAGAAGCGTTGAAACTGGTCTGAGTTAAAGCCAAAATTATATCTTTCAAGAAAAACTGAAAATTAGACATTAACTTGACTTTGTTTTTGTGTAAAGGCCTCTCAAAGGTACCTATGTAGTTTTCTCAATTTTTCACCAGTACTACACCCTTAAAGAACAAAATATGAGAAAGCAAAAGAAAAACGCATACCTGAATGACCATCATACCTGTTGCTGGCATTCCTGTTGGGCAGCTCTCTCTCGGCTGGTTGCCTGTGTTGACGATTCAAATGCTTCCTGCAGCTGCTGGCGCAGCGAGTCAGACGAGGTTCGCAGAGAATTTATCTAAAAAAGGTGAGATTTAATAACCAGTGAGAAGAGTAAAGGCAATTAATGTAAGGATATTGGGAAAATAGTCGATGCAATGATCGTTTTGAAACAAGTGAAAAGGGTGCAAAACAACAGGTAGTTTAATATACGGTGTTATGCGCTAGCTGCTGTTCAATCCGTCGCTCCTCTGCTATTGCTTCTTTTTCCTTGTCAGCGTCACTCAATGCTTGCTGCAGCCGTTTGGCCATCTCGTGCATCTCTTCGGTGGCTCGCTCCAGTGCTTGCCTGGTGGCATCGCTGGCCTGGACACACCACACACAAGACCATGAGAAGCACCCACTCTCTCAGGGAGTGCCCAGGGGGGTGATGTTATTATCCATTATTATTAAAACCATTTCGGCCCAACTTCGGTGAGCAATTTAAGGTGGTGATATTTCCACAGTGATACTTCCTTCTGTGACACCACAAATTTCAGCACCCACACCACCAAGGGGCACTATTTTCCATCACATACATATACATATATACTCCGGGGCAAAAATATTTGGAGCCAAAGATGAGCAGTACATATTCCAGGTTAAATTGATTACTCAAGTTACAGGAGCAAAAATTCCTCCGTGTAGTTTACAGCAATTTTTGTGAAAAAAATTGTTTCAAGAAGTTTTGTTCTCAAAAAAACGAAAATTACGAAATTTCTGTATTTTCACCTTTCATCTTCAAAGGCCAATAACTCAAGACAAAATAGATCAAAATTTTTAAAATAGAAAAGGAAGATAAGTCTGTTTTAAGTTGTTCTGGCACAAAAAATTCAAAAATATTTTTTACTGTTACAGTCTGTGACCTTTCTTTTTTTTCTTCCTTCTCCCCCCCCCCCCCCCCTCCTCCCGTGAGTTAGACTAAGTGGTTTGGTCTATGGGTATAAAGCCTATAATTGGCTGTGGGGTAGGGGAGGGGCCAGGAAGGTGATTCAGAGGAGAGAGAGGGGCCATTTTGGAAGAGGCCTCATGACGGAGTGCCTTGTCGTGTGCTTGTAGAGTCGTCAGCGGAAATCTCTCCACCTGAAGGTTGTGCTGGATCAACCCCTGCGGCCACCTCTGTACCTGAAGGTTGACTTGTGCCGGATCCACCCCTGCGGCCACCTCGGTACCTGAAGGTTGACTTGTGCCGGATCAACCCCTGCGGCCACCTCTGTACCTGACGGTTGACTTGGATTAAACTCTTGCTACCGCTGGGCCTGCACTGGGGCCTAATCTTGGACCTGCATCCTCCTACCCTCTCGTGCTGGCCTACTGCTGGGCCTGCATTGGGGGCTACTGCTGGGCCTGCCTTGGGGCCTACTCTTGGACCTGCCTACTCTTACCCTCGCGTGCTGGCCTACTCTGGTTTTTCCCTCTCTTCTCCCTTCTTTGTTTTATGTGTAGTGTTACGGATTTATGTGAATTACTATTCAGGTCTTTGCTTATTAATGTGTAGTCGATTAAAGGTTGTTGTGATTAAAGGGTCAGGAGCCCTTCTGGGGAAAAGGAGACTGGAAACGGAAGAAAAAAGACACGAGGTCCGGGAGAAGCGGCGATTCTCTTCTTCTTCCTCGCCCAGCGCCGAGAAGAGCGGTATCGATATTGAGCAACGGGGAACGCTGCGTTTGAAAGCCCGTCTGGCGAGAGGAGTTACCTGGGCGGGGTAATTACCCATTTACACGTCAAGTCGCCGTGGGTTCGTGCACGGAACCCAGCGTCCGGCACAGTTCGCCTCACCATCTACAAGGACGCGTACGGGTCGCACCTTGGGCCTCGCGCGCGTTGCAAGCCGCGCTTGGTTTTGCCCCGTTGCTTGGCAAGGAGGTGTGCGCTGCAGCAGCTGTCCCCGGTACGAGACGTGCACGTTTGGAGCACGTCCGCCCGGGGTTCGTTCAACCGCCCGGGTGCGGAGAAGAGAGACATTGTGAGGGACAGTGACCCAAGTGGTCGTGAGTGGGGACAGGGGGGGACACATATGTAAGATGGCCATCTTCGTAATATTGATTGTGGATTGTTGATGGTTGTTGATTGCTCGGGGAATATATTATTGATTACTCCGGATCCTTGGTGTGGGGTTTCTTATTGACTGAAATTCATATTGATTGCGTTACGAAAGCGTATAAATCATAGATCTTTCTGGCGGAGTTCCTCTCACGGTCCGGGGGTCACCGAGACCAGGTAGTCACCGGGAGGACCACGTAACAGTAGGAATAGATTTTGAGTGTGATAACCCATAAATAAAGCCAGCGTGATTGACGGCTTGGCTTGGTGTGCGTCAGGCCGTAACAATACTTTTAAAGTTCTGCAATGCATTTTTAGGGTGTTATGTTTTTTTTACCCATGCCTGAGAGGGCATTTCATTTGTGTCCGTTTGTTTGTCTGTTTGTCCGCACAGAATAAATATGATTTTCTCTGCAACCGTTGGTCCGATTGACAGGAAATTTTCACCATAGGTGCAACTCCACCTGTAGAATTTTTTAATGATAATTATGACGTCGTAGGTCACGTACACGACCGGTCAAAAGTTTTAGAACACCTCAATTTTTCCAGTTTTTATTGAAATTTATGCAGCTTAATGTCTCAATGTACTCTGAAATCAAGCATAGAACAAATAAACAATTGGACATAAAAAAAGGAATCATAGAATCATTTTGTTTAACAAAATTTTATTTAAATTTTTGACTCGGCAAAGTAGCCACCTTTTACAGATATAACCGCCGAACACACTCGTGGCAATCTTTCTGCAATGGAAATCAAATATTGTTCGGGAAGTTCTTCCCAACACTGTTGCAGAAGTTCCCACAAATGTGTTGCACTTGGAGGTTGCTTTGCTTTCACCCTTCTGTACAGTTCATCCCAAACCAGATCGATGGGGTTTAAGTCTGGAGACTGTGCTGGGCCATTCCATGATTTGAAGCCTACCGTCTTGTTCTTTTCCTCGAACGTAGTTTTAACATAGCCTGGAGGTGTGTTTAGGGTCATTATCTTGCTGTAGGATGAACCCCTGACCAACTAGGCGTATACCAGAAGGTATTGCATGGCGCTGCAAAATGCTGTGGTAGCCCTTTTGGTCCAGAGTGCCAGTCACTCTGTGCAAGTCGCTGACTCTGGATCCAGCAAAAGATCCCCAGACCATCACGCTTCCTCCTCCATGTTTGACAGTTGGTGTCACACACACTGAGGAACCATCCTTTCGCCTACTCGACGGCGTACAAAAACCCTGCGTGATGAACCAAAGATTTCAAAGTTTGATGCATCGGTCCATAGGACCTTCTTCCAGTCTTCAGTAGTCCACTGGCGGTGCTTCATGGCCCAGGCAAGCCTCTTTTTCTTATTTTGCCATCTTAGCAATGGCTTTCTTACTGCCATTCGACCTGTCAAACCTGCAGCTCAAAGTCTTCTCTTCACAGTTGAAACTGAGACTTGCTTACTTCGACCAGTGTTAAGCTGTGCTTGAAGCTGTTGTCCTGTGAGCTGCCTATTACGCAAGCTGTTGACTCTCAGAAACTTGTCTTCTGATTCTGTTGTGGCTTTGGTCTGCCAGACCTCTTCCTGTCAGAGTTTCCTCCAGTTTCCAATATACTACTTCCTGCAGTGCAATATTGTCCAAATAATGCTTCAGAGGGTGTAATAACAGTCTGTTCCAATACTGCTTTTATACAGAGGGGGTTTGTAATCAAGTAATCAGCAGAAGTTGGGACCCCTGTAGGAATTGTTTGCATCAACTTTCAAGGTTTAATTTACTTACATTGCTGCAGAACAGCTGTAAGTTAACCCATTACTTGTTCCCTAAAGAAGGCCTTTTTTACAATATCACTGTGCAATTTACATTATTTTCCCATTTTTGCTGACCTAAACTTTTTTCTTTTTTTTTTAACCTCGAGCAGTTTACTGCTTACCTTTGTACCATTTCAGGTTATTCACTGGACATTAAACTGCGTAAATTTCAATAAAAACTGAAAAAATTGTGTTCTAAATCTTTTGACCGGTAGTGTAGTTCGGCCGCCATCTTGGAAAAACCGAAAAACATTGCACCTCTATATCTACGAAAGCGCTGAATAGAAAAAAATAGAGACATGGCTCATTGTAAAGAACTCTCCATGGGGAATAAAATATGTTAATGATGATGTCATAGGTGCTTCCATTATGACGTTATAATTCGACAAGTACAAAACTTCATCCTATCAAGATGAAATTTCTTGTCATGTAGGCATAATTTAGTGGAGAAAAAAAAAATAATGACGTCATCGGTCACATGGTTCGGCCACCATATTTGTTTTAACACAAAAGCCTTAAAACCACTGAAAATACATCCTTGTGAGGGTTTGCAATTGCTTTTTTTTGTTTTTGATTCATGCATATGTAGTGCCTAAATTGCTCTAATTTATGACTTGTACAGTTAATTTAGGTCGTGTTTTTTGTTTCAATTTAGAAATACTTCCAAAGAAAGAAGTTAAGAGAAGAAAGTTTATCATATGCTTGCGAGTCAACATCTCTCTGGCTATTCTGAGAGCTGCCTCAACATCGGCAAGTCTGGCATTTCACTCAAGCAGATTGGCAGGGACTGCATGCATCCCTCTCTCTTCAGGACTGGTCTCCCATATCTACTGCCGCTGATGTTAACTCAGCCTGAGAATTATTCTACAGAAACATGCTCTCATGCACAGATTCATCCCATCTCGTCTTCAATTAATCCTACCCTAAATCCTGCCAATGGTACCTTGAATCCTGTGATGAAGCAGTTGTTCTGAAACAATTAGCCTTCTCTTCGTGGAAGGCTAATCTGACCGATGGAAATCTCAGTGCATTCCCAAAAGCCCATTGTCTAGCCTCATTGTGTTTATGGTGCATTGCATTGGATACATGGGAACACCTGCTGTGCGGATGACGACATCACGTGAATTGGAGGATGGGAGGCCTGCTTAACTTTCGGAATACAAAACGGTTGCTCTTGGAGTCCCTGGAGTTACGACGTTTTCCTGCTTCCTGCATGCTCTTTCGATACAAGTGTGTGTCCACTCTCAGGAGAGCGAGAAAACATCTGGTCAACCTCAAGGTTGACCTTTCAAACTTGTCATCCTCCAGAACCTGGTGGCACCTTGTTAAGTCTGTCTCTGCTCATGGACTCTGTCTTTTGCACCAGAGGAGGTGGAAATGGTGGAGAAGGTTCTTGCAACCTTCATCTCTGACACTGCTTCTGGGCCGGAAAACATCAGCTCACGAGTCCTAAAAACCTGCTCTGCTGCTCTTGCACATCCCCTCTGCCATTTTCACCTTGTCATTTGCCCCAGGTCATCTTCCATCTCCTTGGAAATCTGCCAACATCACTGCACTACATAAAAGGTGCAAAAACGGATTCCCATCAACTACAGGCCGATCAGCTTACTTCCAATCAACAAGGTCATCCATCATCTCAGGTGATATTAAATCATTCCTTGTGACACACCTGATAACCACCTATGAACCACCACCTATGTTCCTATGAACTCCTAACCACCTACAAGGCCTTCATCCGCAGCTTAGAGTACCCCTCTCCCCTCTGCGCTGCCTCACACCATGCTCAGCTTGACAACATGCAAACCAAGGCCTTCAGTATCAATGGAAACTCACATTCTAGAGCAGAGTCTATGGGCCTATCACTTCGCCATAACAGACAGGTCGGTTGTCTTCTACCGCCTCATTTATGGACTTGCACCCTCCGTTATTTCCATGCTTTGCCCCCCACAAGTATTTGCAGCATGCACATGGTCCACCATTAACACCCTTCTCGTGAAACAACCTAAATGCAGGATCACTGCTCACCTCCACTCATTTTGTTCCTTTTTTTCCCACCTGTAGAACCAACTTCCACATTCTCTTCAATCTCAATTTCCCCTCCAGGTCTTCAAGACAGCTGTTCACCACCACCTCAAATCATTTCCAAGCCATTCTCAATCTTTTCTATCTTCATTAACCCACTCAAACCCCAAGCCCTCCTACTTCCAAATTTCCACTTCTTCTCTTCTGAGAATTTCCTTCTCCATCCATCTTGTCCACACCCTGCATCCTTTTTCCTGCCCCCCCCCCCCCCCCATGCCTACCCACACCCACTGTTTGTTAAAGTCTTCCTCCATCTTGCCCTTCATATCGACTGTTGGTACCCTCCCCCCAACCCCTCCCCCCACACTTTCCCTTCATTTTTTTTATGACCATGGCAATTCATGGTAAATCTAATGTACTTATACCAAGTTTGGTCAAAATCCCATCATTGGTTCACAAGTTAGTGCAATAACATAATTTTTACCTAACCAAGCTTGCCTCTTGAGAAAAGTCTCTGACCTTTGACCTCATAATCTATTATGTTTATCTTGTGTCATTTTACATGGGCTACTTGTACCAAGTTTGACTTCGTTCCCTTCAGCCGTTCTAATGTTATCACGGTAACGGAAACCCATTACCGACTGACCTTTTGACCTCTTGACCCCACACTCCAATCAGTTCATCTTTACATAATAGTACATACTTGATCCAAGTTGGATTGAATTCCCTTCAGCTGTTCTCCAAGTTATCACGAACAGACGGACAGCTAGACGGACAACCCGAAAACAATGCCTCCGGCGACTTTGTCGGTGGAGGCCTAGAAAGTCCTGCCGTCCAATCCCAATGTGTACCCCCACAGCCCCACAAAGTACCTGTGTGCAGAATCACACCTGTTTTTCCTGAGACAAAGCTTCCTCCAAGTCAGAACACATGCTACGTAGTTGTCGCATACTCTCTGCACTCTGCTCCAGTCGTGCGCGCAAGGACGTCTCCAGTTGACGCGCTTCTTGCAAGGACACGAGCAACTCACCCGCTTCGCCATCATCTACAATAAAGATATCGATCGACAGAAAAAAATTGCAAGACAATACAGACCAGGCACATATGAGCCCAATCAAAGGCAGAAACAACCATTTACCATCTTGATTCTCTACGGAGGTGGGTGGTCGTGATGCTGAGGCTAGGCGGGCCTCTGTTTCTGCTAACTTAGTACGCAAAGCTGAGGCAGAAGTTGAAGCTTCACGTAGCTGCTCGCGCACTGTGGCATGGCTTGCACTCTCAGCAGCCAAAAGCTTTCGGAGCTCGGACGTCTGTGCCTGTGGAAGAAGAAAACATTGTCCGTGCAATTCAGGTGCAAGTACAGCAACGATCCTCTGATGTGGAGGAGCTTGTACATCAGTCGCACAAGCCTAGAGTTGGTAAGAATAAAAACAAATTGAAAGAAGATCCCAAAGACAACTTGCCAACTGTTCAGAAACATCAAGATGATGTAATCTTGTGCAAACCTCAGCATTTCGAACAGCTTCTCTCCTCGTTTCTTCTTCCTCTTGCAATCGCTGGCGCAGTTTATTCAACTCGGCATCTTGCTTCTCGAGGCGGCTTTCCAGCCGTTGTTTGTCACCAACCTCAGCCCGCTCCAGGTTCAACTACAAGCAAGAATTGTTATTCTTCAGAGACCAATCTGGTTTGCAGCACACTTCTGTCCATTAGACCAAACTGGTACACAGCAGAAATGCGACGACTGCAGCGTAAAAGGAAATTAACGGGTTTTTTTGTTTTGCTTGGTCTCCTCTGAAGAGATTGCTGTTAGCTACACCAGAAAGTAAAACATACCTGGATCAAGCTAAGGTTTGTGAGCAGAGAAGCTTGGGCACTCTTCTCAACAAGAATAGCCTCCCTTTCCTTGCATAGACGAGTCTCCACTGAACGCAACATGTCTCTTTCTTGCCGAAGGCCGTCTGCCTGCACCTGTACAGCCACACACAGCAACGCTAAATATTTGGGAATCGTGCTTGTTAACTAACACAACGAGCCAAGACAGCACACAGATCAATCCTAATCAGTTACATTCGGATAAAGATAAAACACACAGCCATCCAACCTGTACTCTGTTGAGCTTTTCATTGGCAGTCGTTAGATCAGAGGTAAGAGAAATCACTGCCTCTTCCTGCTTCTGGCACGACAGCGACATCTTGCTGGTTCTGTCACGCAGCGTGCTCAGCTCCTTCCGGTAGCTCTCCAGGTTAGTCTGCATAATTTCCTGCCTTCTCGCCCAGTTAACAAAAACTTCAACAGCCATACCAACTTCTGGACAAATCGAGCAGATATCGATATGAATGCATTCATGCCAAACCACATTCACACTTAGTAAACAGAATAGTCAACCACCCCACCCTTAAAAAGAAAGTCATAAATAAATAAATATATTTCCAAACCGTTTTGTGGCGAACTCGAGCTGCGAGGAGACGCGAGTGTTCTCAGTGCGAAGTTGTCCTAATTTCTGCTGGAGGCTGTCGATAATATCTTGCTTCTCCCTCTCGTTGTCCTTCACCTCAGTTCGTACTCTCTCCATCTCCTCCCGCATCTGCATCCAAAGAAGGTGAACACAGCAGGAAGGTGAAGCACACACTGCTCTAAATAAATAAATACAAACAAATAATGGGCGTAAACCACAACAAAATTCAAAGTCTCACCTGAGCCAAAGCAGCCTTCGCTTCTATGGCTGCCTTCTCACTTGCGGCCAAGCCTCCGACCGAGCTATGTCCTGGCGCGATAGTTTCGCCATCTTGGCCCGAATGGATCTGGGCTTCGGTTTCTTTCTCCAACCCTAGATAACAACAAATTGAAGTTCAGACTTGACAGATTTGCTGCAATCAAGGGTAACCCCCGCTCCAGCAGGGAAAATGGCCTTAAAAAGGGAATTTTATTTTTTAAACATTTACACCCTTTAGACCTGTTCAGCCCGGCGGAGGTATGCGTTCTACCGAGTGCCGTTCTAGTTTTCTTTTGCAACATCTTTGATGCTATTACAATGGCAATCTGATAGTTTTCTATGTGCATGATCAATTGAAAAATCTAAAGATCAAAAGAAAAGAGACCAAGAAAAAAATGTCGGAGAGACCAAGAAGGAAACACGGATGGAGGATTAAAGAAAGGCAGAGGACCAGGTGAAATGGAAAACGAGCAGAAAGTCAAACATCTGCCATTCAGCACTTCATTTGCTGTATCATTTTAAAGGAAAAAAAAAAATGTTAGAATGTGTTTCTCAAATCATTATAAAAATTTTTATTTATCAAAAGACATTTGGACAAAAGTGCAGCAGCTCAAATCAGAGTTCTGGTTAAGTAAATTCTATCTCAAAAAAAAAGAAAGAAAAGAGCTTGAAGACCAATTACTTACTTGGTATTGCTCCTCCAGCTGTTTGCAGAAGTACTCTGTACATGTCTCTTTGTCTGACCAGCGAATCAACGAGCTGAGTCTGTTTCGCCCTCGCATCCTTCAACTCTCCAATACTCTCAAGTGCCTTCTCGAGTTCAGCTTTCAATTCGGTGATGCTGGGGAAATTAAACAAATAAATAATTCCTCATGTAAACATCACAAGACTCCAGTAACACTACAAACTGAAAAAGAAGCACAAAATTACAGTCTTGCAACAAGTGTGGCGGCGCGAGCTCACCGAGAATCCAGCACGCGATCCTCCTCTGATTCCCGGGCAAGGCTCAGGTCCCTCACAACGCCCAACAAGCGCTGGTTCTGAGCTTGGAGTTCAGCAATACTCCCAAAACTCACCAAGTGCCTAGAAAGCACAGGACCATCACTATACAAAGGAAAACGACACTCGGTCGAGTGCATACCTTCGTCAGACTGAACAGTTTACGTTCTGTATCCCACTGATAGGCCGGATCTGCATCAAGACCTGAAACAAAACCTAATGAATTCGTCCTCGTCACACACCCGACCTGTCCACCAAATTTCGTCCAAATCCATCCATAACTTTTGGAAATATCCTTCTCACAAACAGACAGGGGTGAAAACATAGCCTCCGCCCACCTTCGGTGGCAGGGGTAATAAAAACAGATAAGTCTAGAAAACGTTTATATTACCAATTGAACATTTTTGTTCAATAAGCACACGACACGTAATTTTATGGATTGGTCCAAATTTAACACCAGTAAAAGTTTTGATTTCCCAATATTAACCAGCCAGTGAAAACTGGGTTACAAAACTGACGAGGTGCAAGAAAGAGTACAATGTCAACTCACTTTGAGATAACCTCTGAAGAGCTGGACACATTGTCCGAACTTAGCTCGGCTTCTTTCTCCACCTCGGACGCGTCCCTCATACCATGGTCACCGCTCACCTCTGAGAGCTCACGCAGTAACCGTCGAACCTGGAGGTCACAGCAATGGGACGAGCACCACACCACTCTCATTTAAATGAAAATCCACAATGTTGCCTTCAGACCGGCAGCATTTTTCGGCCCTTAATCATGCCCCGCTCAATTAAAATCTGAAGAAAATGTGCCCGCAAGCTCACACAAACAATCGTGACAAATACCACCCATTTCACCTGCTGGCCCAGGTCTACAGTCTGCAATTGGAGTCTCTGTTTCTCTCTGTTGCTCAATACAACCTCTCGTCGACTTTTCTCCAGGTCTGCCCCGAGCTTCTCGATCTCCTTTGGTAACCACGGATTAGAGATACAAAAGGTGATAACTGAGAAAGATGTATTCCACATGATAAAATGTGATAAACATCACAAGAAGGAAAGACACTGAAAAGTTTGAGAGCCCAAATAACCTGCATGGCAGCACCAAGCCGGGATGAAAGGCCTGCCGTGGAGCGCAAAGCCTGCTCGTAATCCTTCCGTTGACGTTGTAACATCGGCGCGTTCGTTTGCACTTCGGCCAGAACACCCTCCAATGAGGCACGCAAGGAGGCAGACTGCTCACGCTCCGTCGCCAAGGCCTCGCCTGTTTCCATGTACGCTGAGTAGATCTGTGACCCACACACCACAACCAAAAGTACCATTCGAAATTTCTCCAAAACTTCTTTTTTAACTGACCATTGAAATATCAAGCGCTGACGAACTTGACAGGTGGCTCACAAATCACTGAACTCATGCTGGCCTTGCTACATCAGTAATCATCTCATTTATTCACACCTGTAATCTGGTACGTTCTCCGTGCTGTGAATATCTTGGTATCTTTGCTGTGTCTATTATAACACTATTAAAACAATTCAGCGATTGTTCTTTTTTTGATTCGATTTTGCTGCTCCGATTCAGCGTTTTTATAAACCTCTTTCAAAACATTTTTGCACAACTGTTTGGGTATTCTGCCTTCTTGGACCGTCACTTTCTTTTCCTTATCTATTGTCACTGCATCATTTATTTTAAATGCACTATTTAGTTGTTGTTAAATGACTAATGCACGGACAGACGCCACAGGCTGCATAATATCAAAGTTAGATTACTCTACCTCCCAACCTGCGCGCTCGCTTCGGACATATGCTCCTACAAAACGTGCCCCAAACGTATGATACTCCACGTGAGGACTTGCGTGAAAACGCTTGCCTCGAGCCTGCGTCCAGCCCAGCGTGTTCGAGAATACCTCGAGGCAGGTACAGTTCGCTCACCGAGGCGACAACACTTTTCATTTCCATTTCATCTGTTACACTTTTTGTTAAAAGTTTGAAATGTCGAAGCACAATAAAATGAAACAAAACTTTTCCCTTCAAGTTAAATTGTAAGCTTTGAGAATGGAGAAGGCCATGCTTGTTCATTGTGGTTTTACTTTATACAATTTTATGAATCATTACGACTGTTATTTATTCATTAATAAGCACAACTTTATGCTTTAGAACTCTTAATTTTGAGGAAAACAAGACCAAAAGTCCAACAGCGTCATAGCCGGTCTTGTAAACTATTATAAACCACAAACACAAATGATTAGCTTTTTAAACAGTCGCTAATGCAGCTTATAACATTAAACAAATAAGTTCTGAGGATTCCCGTCATCCGTGAGGTAGGTTTTACTTACAGAACTGAGCGAAGATCTACTGTAATCTATATACCCCACAAGGGTTGGAGGTGTGCTCATTTACCAAGCAGCTAGCTAGCGCTTGCCAAGCCAGCCGTTCCTTAAGGGTTTTGAATTGAGTGCTTGCTCAAATGTTTAAACCACTTGGCGATATCTCCACGAGAACCTTGGTAAATGAACACACCTAATGTTCTTGAGACCCGACCATAGATCGACTGTAATCTATATACCCCAAAGAGGAATGGCCCTTCCTGCCACTCCCGTAGTGAGCGAGTGTACTAGTAAATTAAAATGTCTGTCGGTGGAGTCGGCCGTCGTAATGACATAGACGTAATGACAGTAATGACATAACGGACACAAAACTGCCGCTACTTTAATATATAGATGATGATGTATTTTAACTTGCAGTATGTTTACAGTCACTATGAAGGGGTTCATGTTACGATTATATTTACTATAATATTAACGTTACGTTATCATTATTTTGAAAATGCTATTGCTATCAAAAAACCGAGGCAAATTCCTTACTTCCCCAATGATTAATATTAGTGCCGAACACCGCTTATATCATTGATTCATGAACCATACACCGCTTCAATCCATCAACTTTCCATTCATGACAATGGGATTAAAGTGTTATGGTTATATTTTTTATATTATTATTATTATTACAAAAATGATACGACTGAAACAATAAACTACTGTATTAATAAACCTGGGCTCAATTTGTCCAAAGATGAGGCATAATGCCTAAGGCCTATACGTACCGTTTTGTTGGAAGAGCCGTAACGTCGATGCTTTCGACATTTGATTTTAACATTCGGTTTGTTTGTGTTTCACACTGAATGAAAACTGTGAAGGTAGAGCATGGCGATTGTGATATATGACAGTTTTGACAATATGTTTGGCATGAATGGCATACAAATCAAAATGGCAGTGTGTGGAGAGAGTCAGCCGCCTCACGCCATAATGACATCAGACGAAATCACATCACACTGTCTTGTGACCAGATCCTCAGCTCTGATTGGAACATGTTTGAGGGGACCTACATACATACATACATACATACATACATACATACATACATACAGATGGACAAACACTGTTCTAGACAGCTTTACCCTAAGGGCTATGCCGTAAAAAAAAATCCTGTTTTTTGCCATCTTTCAGGAACGCATCTCCTATTTACAACACTATTCTTGGAGGAAAATATGTTTCGCAACATGCCGATTCACAATACGCTCGGATTTTCAGGAATGCACGCAGAGTGTATAAATATACAGTGTCCTCAATAAGTATTGGAACAGTAAAGTCAAATTAGTCTCCTTCAGCAAGTGAAATGCTTGCTCCATTGGATTTAAATCAGGAGCTCGACTTGGCCCGTCTAAAACCTTCCACTTTGTTCCCCTGATGAATTCCTTGGTTGTGTTGGCAGTGTGTTTTGGGGCATTCTCTTGTTGCATGGTGAAGCATCACACAATGAGTTTTGAGGAATTTTCTTGTACATACCATGTCCGACATAGACAATGTTTCTGTACATTTCCAAATTCATTCTGCTGCTGCCATAATTAATTACATCATCAACAAAGATGAGTGCGTGAGCCAGTTCCAGAGGCAGCCATGGAAGCATAAACCATGACACTACCTCCACCATGTTTCACAGATGAGATAGTGTGCTTTGGATAATATGCAGTTCCTTCTTTTCTCCACACTTTCACCTTTCCATCGCTGTAGTAAAGGTTTACTGTGGTCTAATCTGTCCATAAAACTTTGTTCCAGAACTAACTGGCTCATCTCTTTACTTCTTGGCAAATTCTAATCTGGCCTTTCTATCCTCGGTGCTGATAAGAGGTTTGCATCTTGCTGTGTAGCCTTTGTAATTCTGTCAGTCTTCTGCGAACGGTAGATTGTGACACTTTCATCCCTGCACTTTGGAGGATGTTGGTGATGTCACTGACAGTTGTTTCAGGGTTTTCTTAACAGCGCATGATTTTTGTCATCAACTGCCGTCGTTTTCTTTGGCCAACCTGGCCGTTGACAAGGGTCTATTGATAAGTGCACTAGTGGTTTAGTTCTTTTGTTAAGATATTCCAAATTGTTGTATTTGCTATGCCCAGTTTTTGTGCTGTGGTTCTCATTGAATTTTTCTGTTCTTTCAGTTTCCAAATTGCTTGTTTTTCTTTCATAGACAGTCCTCTGGTCTTCATGTTGATTTATGCCGACAGACGCCAAAGGCAGACCCCCCCGACCCGAGGCAAAAGCAAAGGCTAAAACCAAGACTAGACATTCACAGCTCTTTTATGTGTGAACAATCAATGCAACAAGAAACACCTGTCAGTCATTTGTTCCAATACTTGTGCATACCTAAAATGGAGGGGGGGGGGGGGGTGAACATAAAAGTGCTACTGTTCTGTAATGGTAAAACAAATATGCATAGAAATACCAAAAAATAATAGCTGACCTTCAGTACTCTTGCCTTTTTGATCATCTTTTGATCTCAAATCCAAATTTCTTGAGTAATTGTAATAAGAAAAGGGTGTGTGTGTTTCTGTCCATCTCCTCCATAACTCCAAAAACATGGAACCAAGCAGCCCTAAACTTTGCATGCAAACTTATCAAACTCCAAGGGAGTGGACCTTATTGGGTGTGTTTGGGTGTGTTAAAACACCCTTTTTGAAGATGATTAACGATATGCTCATAACAAAAAACCATTTAAAAAAGCCTTACCAAAATGGCGATCCACCATCTTGGTCAGCCCACGGTCACATCACTGGATTCTTAAGCCACTGTTTGCCCATCCACACTGGGCACTTTTGCTAGTATAGCAATAACAAGCGTTACGCCTAGGTCCCCCGTCGGTGAAGTGATGCGAGTTGACAGTGGAAGACGCAAGGCGGCCATCTTGGATTTTGACATGGTGACCCAATTTTCAATAGCGTTCTTCCTTATGCGTAGATACACCCACACACCAGATTTAGTTAGTAGTTCGTTTATATTTCAAGATATTTCGCTCACAAGGTTCAGACATATATATGGTGGCGGCCATGTTGGATTTTGACGTGGCGACCCAATTTGCAATAGCGTTCTTCCTTATGCCTAGATACACCCACACACCAGATTAGAAGTTGGTACTTCGCTTCTTTTTCAAGATATTCCGCTCACAAGGTTCAGACATACATGGTGGCAGCCATCTTGGATTTTGACGTGGCGACCCAATTTTCAATAGCGTTCTTCCTTTTGCCTGGTTGCACCCACACACCAAATTAGAATTCGGTCCTTCGCTTACGCACACACGCATGGACGGACGGACGCACACACGGACGGAGGGGAAAACCATCGTCCCCCTTTCGCTCCGCGGTGCGACGGGGGACAATAACAAATTTGACTTCACAGTTCCAATACTTATGGAGGGCACTGTGTGTATAATTGTAATAGCCATCAAATCTTGGATAACCATTGTAGTCAGGTTCACCATGTTTTTTTCGTTCAAATTTTTTGGAGATTAGCAAAACTATACATTTTTGGAATATTCAGAGCATGGGGAATCCAAAAATTAATGTTGGCATTTGCGTGGACACCTGCATTGCCGCCATAAAATACATAATTTGTGCTATCTCGGCTTCTAGTCAACCGAGAATCTTATTTAAATACTGTAGGCTAATCCTATGTTTTCTGGGTCAAGAAAGCCATTGATGGGATCATTAGACTTCTAATCCTAACACTTGCTTCACTTTTAGGACTTTCCAGATGTTAGTGGTACAAAAAAATATTCCGCTCATATCTTCCGACCTATAAACTTTTCATTGAATATGCCTATTCCATGTTCAATCTGATACTAAAAAGGCTGCTTTCTTGCTTTATAAACCCATACCTATAACTTCAAAGGACTTGCAATATCATGTATTATGTAATATCACAAATATAAAGACAATGGTTTTCAATTACCTTTGTTTGTTGCTTTTCTATAATCCTGAGCACTATTTTGAGGCCTTTATTGGATTCCTTGGCCCAGAAAACATAGGATTAGCATATTTAATTAAGTTTCTAGGTTGACTAGAAGCCGAGATAGCGCAAAATATGTATTTTATGGTGGCCATTTTGAAAATCCAAAATGGCGGCCAGGCAGGTGTTGTGCAAATGCCAACATTGATTTTCGGATTCTCCATGCTCTGACGATTCCAAAAATGTACAGGTTTGCTAATCTCCCAAAATTTTGAACGAAATTATATTTGTTAACATAGTGAACCTGACTATTGCGTGGACCAGCGTAAATTATTAAATATACTCAATTACCTTACAAGGTGAAGAAACGGCAACTCGTGGCTTGTCAAGATAGTGCGAGGTCAATAAAAAAAAAAAGAAGAAGGATTTGAGCAAAGAATACTACTTTGCTACAAATTTAGGAAAATACATCTCAAAGATGGTTCATCTTAAGGAGACTGTGCAGCATCTAAATTCTAAAATATACTTGGAACACAGATCAAACGCCTAAAAATAACAGAAGAATATTGAGCAGCAAAATCAAATATAGTCCATCAAAACCAACATGGCCTATCTAAAACAGAATCCACAAACAGATCAATTTGCAGGGTGTTGGTGGAACCTTAAAAGCTGCACCATACCTGTGTGAGTGTCATTCCACTGCGGATGAAGCGGCTAGCAGAGGCAGCTGCAGGCGAAAGACTCACGAGTTCTTCCTCTGTCAATTCCACTCCTATAACCAACAGAACCAATAAAATGCTGGTACCTAACTAGTGGTAACTGTGCTAGTAAGTACACCGACAGCAGTCCCAACCATTCATATCTGACAATCATTATTGGGAATCCATGACGAGGCAGCAGCTAAATGTCTGTTACTCTCACACCACAGACAGGTCCATGGCTTGCTTGTATTTTTTGTTTTTGAATGTCATACCTCTTCTAATGTTAAACTTATTCTGCTCTCACTCTCGCTCTCTCTCTCTCTCTCTCTGACCCTTCCGAGTTCCTTCAATAATAAATGCACATGTTCTTCCAATAACCCACACATGTGCAATAAAAAAAAATCAAACAAAAATCCAGGTTTACGGCACACCTCCGCTCTTTTGTTAAACTTTTCACCCGTTTGTGGAACCACTTTCCTGAGTTGGTCAATCTCACGTTCTTCTGTGAGCACAAATTTCACCTAAATAAATATACAGTATTACTGCCATCTCGCATCCCCAAACTCATTCAACCAAAGGGAGAAGGCTACCTCTGCGGGTAGCCGAGGCAAGCAAGCGGTTACTGTGGGCAATCTCCGTCTGGACAGCGGTTAACTGGCTCTTTAGTTCATCGATCTCCAGCTTGCTCTTCTCCTCCACCTCCAACAGTTTTCCTTCAGCCTCACTTTGAGCTGGTGGAAAATTGCCAACAGTATCACAGGATGAGAGATGAGAACATGTTTCAAAACTCAGGCATTGTTGAAAAGTTTGTGAAATTTTGCTTTTGAACATTTTATATTTTACTTAAGCCGGTCACACCTTGACGTTTTAGCCAGCGTATGAAAAATTTGGCGAATACGCTGGCACACGTCGAATACGTTATGGGTAAGTTTTGTATACGTTAAGAGCACGCTGGCATACGTCGTAGTACGCCGAGCACAAAATTTGTCGACGTATGCCAGCGTATGACTCACACGTTCCGCATACGCTGGCCATAAGTTGCAGGCACGTTAGGCGATCATTGACACACGTCGACACACGTTCAGGTAATTCATGTTTACATAGCATATATTATACAGTATACAATGCAATTCAACTTTTAGCCTATGCTTATAAACATTATATGATTTACCTTAAATGTTATATGTATCATTATATTACTTTTTATTGTACAGCGCATTAGAATATGTTTTTATTATAGGTGCACTTTATAAGTAAATAAAATCAAATTCAAATTCCAGGTACCCAGGACTACAGAACCAGCAGCTTGACCGGGCAGAGAATGAGAACCGCGACCTTGTTCCAGGAGCATGGTGAGAGGGACATCACTTGGAGGATACACAGACAGCTACTGGCCCCAACACTGCCTCCAAGGACGGAAAGAAACAGAGGAATCTCCTCAAGCACTGGGTTAACTCCCCAGCTGGCGCAGTTCCGTGGCAAGATAGGATGATTTAGATATTTGTATTACTGCATTGTTCAGGCAATAAAGTAAGATTCCTCTTGAAATGAACATCGTATAAAAAGCTTTTTTTCAATTATGCACTTTGCAATATACATGTACAATTCAACAAATAAAAAAAATGTTCTCGTTACTTTGTAATACGTTTGTATTGACTGCACATTATATTATTATACCTTTTTCAAAGTGTATGAATAAACATATATATTTATATGGACCCAAAGGGAGTCAGTGATTCGAATTCGAAGATTCGAAGTTTTCTTCGGCATGACGGTGATGTTGACACTTCGATGTCGAGTGCGGTTATGATTTGAATCGTCGAGCGGAAGCCTTTTAATAGGCGACGCCACGTGATCGTCGGCGATACGCTGCCGCACGCTATGCATAAGTTAGACTATCTTTGGGCATAGGTTGTGACCGCCGACAACACGCTAAGCATTCGTTGGTATAAGTTATCTATAAGTTATCGAAACGTTCTGTGTACGTTACTAATACGTTATGCATACGTCCAACTCATTATGAATACGCTATTATACGCCCAAAACTGAAAAAAAACAGATAGTTCAGCGAACGCCAGCGTTTTAGATAAATTTTGATACGTCGGCATACGCTGGCTAAATCGTCAAGGTGTGACAGGGGCTTTACATACAAGTTTTTAACTTTAGTGTCAACAATGATGGCCAATAATGACAGTACTTTTGCAGCAAATTCAAAGTTTCCAGCAATTCAAGAAAGGAAATAACAATGATGATAAATAAATGTTTAATAAATAGCACCGCAAAGCGGGCGTAACCCCTCAGCCCATGCATGGTGAAAGGAAGCCGTGGCGGCCATATTGAAAATCGCAGCGCGCCCATTTTCGAAAGGAACCTTCCTCTACTCAACCCCAACACACACTGCAAAAATGGATTTAATCAGACAAGCCGTTCTCCTTGAAATTTATGGAAACCAATTTCAAGATGGCTGCCGCGGTAGCCATATTGAAAATTGCAGCGTGCCCATTTTCGAAAAGAACCTTCCTCTACTCAACCCCAACACACACTGCAAACATGGATTTAATCGGACAAGCCGTTCTCCTTGAAATCGACGGAAACCAATTTCAAGATGGCTCACGTGGTGACCATATTGAAAATCGCAGCATGCCCATTTTCGAAAGAAACCTTCCTCTACTCAACCCCAACACACTGCAAGCATGGATTTAATCGGACAAGCCGTTCTGCTTGAAATTGACGGAAACCAAAAGTTGGACGCCCGGACGACATCCGTGATGACAATATCCTTTAGCCCATTGGGCTGAGGGGTGAAAAGGGGAAGCGGAGGGGAGAGGATGTCATCAACAGCTTCTTCTTCAATGTCTACAATTATTCCCATGTTCTTGTGGGGTTGGCCAGGGGAGGTTTTTGGCCCAAGCCTTTCACGAACCGGCTGGTCAGGCCTGACGGTCGACTAAATAGTTAGGGCAGGAAATTTGGAATTTGGCCAGGGTGCCGGTGATAACTCACCTATGATTCGCGAAGGACACCGTGGAGTTTTTGACGTCCACCAACTACGAGTAATACTGGCAGATGGGACGCCTAGTTTAACGTCCATCTGAGGGACGAAGATTGATGATGAATTACCATGAATTGAATAACACTGATGTGTTCCGTGTCAGTGAATCATGTGAATTAGAGTATTTGAGCAACCATGCCTGTGAAACACCAGTATGACAGTTTTATAGCTGGGTCGGTATTATAGCCCAGGACAGACAGCCTAGAGGCGAGTGTGCGTACCTCGAGGCCATCCTGTTCGCCCAGTTGGCATCAACAGTTAAAAGCCAGAAAACACAAATACAGAAACGTCTCACACCTGAAAGGAAAGCATTTTTCTCAAGTGCACCTGTTGAATTTATGATTGTTAACAATATCAAGGGAGTTGGTAGTGAAAGTACAAGTAACACTGATTAACAAGGAACTTTTTTGAATCAATAGCAGGAAATCAAAACAAGCTATAAATAGCTGCCCAAGCAATTATAATGTATCCTGATGGTTTACATTTGGCGCATGATTTTTGACAATTTTGTCTCAAAAAAAAAAGCTCAATTTGGTGAACGACTTAAAATGATGTCAAGAGAATCAAAGGACTACACGATGCATACGCCAAATAAAAACCATCAGGACACCTTCCTCACCTTTTCCAGCCACTCTTAGCACAGTGTGAAGCTCTTCAACACCACGCATCAACTCTGTAGATTTCTGTTCTGCATCATCAGCTGCAGACTAAGGAAAGGTCAAAGTGAGAGCCTCAGAATCAAACTTGAGGTTAAGGGAGAATTAATAACAACAGCGACAACAACAAGATGGGCCACCTATGCCGAGCTACTTTATAATTGCGGGCAGTTATGACCGGGATCCAATCTGCCCCACTTTAATACAACCCCGCTTTCATCGCACACACGACACATAAAAAGGACATCCTTTTTATAAAACTGCATTCAGTGTTGGATTTTAAATATTGAAAAAAAATATGAAGTCTCAGGGTCTTTTGGGTCCTCGGAGTAGTCGTGGTATTTTGAGTCCTTGGGGACTTTTGGGTCCCCAGGGGACTTTTGGGTCTGATAGTTCCTTGGGGATTTTTTTTTTTTTTTTTTTGTATACTCAGTCGAGGCTCATGTAAGAGCTAACACATGTAACAAAAAAAACAAGTACAAAAAGTTTTAATTAAAACAAAAGCCGCATCGATGTTACACAATGCCTACATGCAGCTGTGCCTATAACGTCGATGTTATAGGCACAGGACATTCCTATTGATTCGATTACTTGATGTTATTTTTGTGCAAAGTGAAAATATATCTCGGCAATTTCCCGTGTGTGGCGACGAATTTTGAATATATCTCGGCATTTTCCCGTCTCTTATTTCGGGCGGTGTATGACTGACCATGCCGCGATTTAAACAAAATATATATATCTCGGCATTTTCCCGTCTCTTATTTCGGGCGGTGTATGACTGACCATGCCACGATTTAAAAAAAAAATTATCTCAATGGACTTGAAGTTACAGGCCTTTGAGAATTCATTTCGTTCTATAAAGGGCAACTTTCATCGGATTTTCTTCCCGTTTTTTTTCAACCGAGTAAAACTATGTTAGCGACTGTGAAAAATGAAATGATATATCGAATTTGATTTGAAATAAAACTGTGTGAGAGAGGAAGACACCACGGGCCTACAAAACAGGCCTCAAAGCTATGCGAGTTAATAAAATGGTGGATATTTGTTTATATGAAGGCTCTCCCAGAATGGGTGGAGCTTTGAGGTTTTGTCTTCTCTGCAAGAAGAAGAAGAAGAAGAACAACAACAACAGCAGAGGGCACTCTATGAGCAGCGTCTGCGCCACGGCTAAAAAGACATAAAATGTCATAGCCCCCACCATGGTTTTAATAATTTTGCTGTACAGAGTTAAAGGCTGTCAGTCGGCCATTTTTGGTCGGATGACAAAACAAAATCTTCTGCATATGTATACTCATTTATATACTCATGTATTGCCTTTGTGCTAAGTTTGAAGAAAATCGGACCATGCATGTCCAATAAATGGTTAGGGACACTGTTAAGTAACAAAATGGCTGCCAGTCGGCCATCCCAACACAAGTGCGAAAAGTGGTTTTGCAACACGAACACAAGTGGGGAAAGTGGCTTTGCAATACTCGCACAAGTGCATAAAGTGGTTTTGCATTGTAAACACAAGTGCGGAAAGTGGTTCTGCAACACTAACACAACTGTGAGAAGTGGTTTTCAACACCAACACAAGTGTGGAAAGTGGTCAGCCGGCCATCTTGCATCTGTTCTTGAAAAATAATGACGTGCATATGCATGCCATCATTCATCATCTTTGTGCCAACATCGAATAACATTGGTAAATGCATGTCGGAGAAATGGTTGAGGACATGTTCAACATTAGTTGTTTTTTTTACAACTAAAATGGCCGCCAGTCGCGGCCATCTTTGATAGCATTGTGAAACAAAATGATGTGCACATGTACACCATCATGTATTGTCTTTGTGCTAAGTATGAACAAAATCGGTCCATACATCTCCAAGATATGGTTGCGGACATACGGACGAGACAAAATCCACAAGTCCCCATTTCAGACCAAGTCCAACGGCGGCTAATAATAATATTCAAGACAATAGGGTATCACAGCCTGAAAGGCATATGGTACCCTAATAATAATAAAAACCAAACCGATTTTAATTGGTCTCCCAGCCTGCAAGCTTTGGGACCCATATTAATAAAAACATAACAGAACATGGAAACGTTCAGTAAAGGAAAGGATAGGAGGGTTTGAAAAGGGATGTTCACCTTGTAAAGAGCCATAAGTTTGGCTTGAGCAGCAAGTTCCTTGCGGAACTGTTCCTCCGTGCTTGCTTGTACATCTCGTTGCTGGGATCAGAAGGTTATCATTAAAACTATGCATATACCCTACACATCAAAAATAATCATTTGAACAACACTTCATGACATTTCGATTCACATTCAGTGGCCTAAGGTGAATAGGTTGAAGAGTTTGTGGCAGCCATGACAACACCAACCTCCTTGAGTTTCTGCAGAGCATCTTCAAGCCTTTTGCATTGCTCTTCGTGTTGCTCCTTTAACGTTTTCATGGTTTCTTCCACGTTTTCTTTCTACACATGCAAAATTGGTTTGAACATACCATGAACCAATGTTCGAGTACGCGACAGTACTCAAATGGCAGATCAAAAACAAAAAGGTGTACCTCTTGTGTGAGCGAATCCAGCTTCCCTCGGAGATCCAAGCCCTGCTGCGCATGTTCTCGTCGCAGCTTTGCCAGGTCATCACTCGTGCGTTGGAACTCCTTATCGAGCCAAGACCGTTGGTTCTCCAGAAGGTTATTCTCGCGTTCCAGCCTTTGCTCGCGCAGCTGCACCAGAAGTTCAAGCACATTTTCAACAACCCGTTCCGTGTGTAGAACACAGTTTTCTCAGACGTTTTTCGGCCTTCAAGTTTGTACAGATTTCAAAATTAAATTATACAACTACCCAACATCATCAACACCAACCAGCAGCAATTAGTCGACTCGGTCGAAAGTGACAATATTAATTTGAACCAAGATAATTTAAAATAATTAACAAATAAAAGCTTTCAATTAATTTCACAGCAGCGTCTATTTTATTCCAGTGACTGCCTCAATCACCCTTTTCGCTACCTTGGTTGTAAGTTCAGAGCCTTGAAGTTCATCCAACCGGCCCTGCAACTGCCCCCGCGCTACCAACGATGCCGACAGCTTTTCGCTCAGCAACTTCCACTCACCTGAAAAATGAACACAGACATACACACTCCAAATTTATACCCTTCTGATCGAGCTGCGTTGTTTAAAGATTTCAAATGCTTCAAATTCTACTTTCTTCTTCACCATTCAATTGTTCCGCATCCCTCTCCCGCTTCTCCAATGCTGTGATCAAATCCCGCTTTTCTTTCTCCAGTTCAACCACAGTTTGCTCCAGTTTCCCCTGGGAAGAACAGGATACACCATGCCATATCAGGATGGATGAGGACAGAGCAGGGAATACAACAACACATCATTTTAAGGCCATTTTCCCTGCGAGAGCGGGGGCTAGCCTTGCGGTCCCCATGACAATCTTCTCCATTTTGCCCTATTTTCTGCATCTTTCCTTGTTAACCCCCTTGCCCGCATTTCTTCTTCCACCATCTTTAGCCAAGTCTTTCTCGGTCTTCCCCATCCTCTACTTCCTTCTACATTCAATTCCATCACTCTTCTCAATCAGTCACTTTCATCCTTCCTCAACACATGACCAAACCATCTCAACCTGTTCCTCTTCACAGCATCAATCACAGGCTCTATTCCCATCATCTTTTGCAATTCATCATTTGTCTTCCTCTCTCTCTCTCTCTCAACGATACTCCGCACATCCACCGAACCATTCGCATTTCCACCCTTTCCAGCCTTCGTTGCTGCTCTACGTTCATTACCCATGTCTCGCTCCCATAAATCATAACACTTCTCACACATGCAGCATACACCTTTCCCTTCAGCTTCAACGACACTCCTCCTCATCAGCACGCCACTCAGTTCCCGAAACTTCTTCCATGCACGTCACTCGAGCAACCGTTGCCGAGTCTGATCCACCTTCTCCATTCAGCATGCCTCCGAGGTAGCAAAATGTTTTCACACCTTCCAGCTTCACGCCGTCTCCAAGATCCAACTCAACATTTCCTCCATCTGCAGCTCCCTCTGTGCACACCTTACATTTGAATGTAGCTGCCACACTGGTTAATGACCGTCTCAGACCACTGCATTTTTGATGAACCCACTCAGCGCACATTGTACATTGAATGGAGTTCACTCCGACACCCTTCCTGGACACAGCACATGGCCACTTCCCAGTTCTTTCCACCTCACCACATGCTTTACCACTTGCCATCACCTTTGTCTTTCCGATATTCACCTTCAGACCTTTTGTCTCCATACATTCCTTCCACTTGTTCATCTTTTCCTTCAGTCCATCCATACTTTCCACAATCAACACCAGATCATCTGCATACAACAACTCCCACGGTAAACCCTCCTTTACGTTCTGAGCAAGCACCTCCATCACAGCTACAAATAGTAGTGGACTTAGTACCGACCCCTGATGCACTCCCACCTTCACCTCAAACTCACCACTGTTCCCGTCCTTCATCCTTACAGCTGTGCGCGCTCTTTTGTACATTGCCATCACTACTCTGATCAACCATTCCTCCACTCCTAACTTCCTCAATGCCCATGTCACTACTTCACGTGGAACCCTATTGAATGCTTTCTCCAGATCACCAAACCCAAGAAACAACTTCTTCCTCTTCTCCATGTACTTCTCCTGCAACTGCCTCACAATAAAGAGCGCGTCTGTCGTTCCTCTTCCTGGCATAAATCCAAACTGCATTTCGTCGATCTTCACCTTCTTCTTTATCCTCCTCTCTAACACCCTTTCCAATACCTTCATTCCATGCTCCAATAACTTTATCACTCGGTACGAGCCACACTCCAGAGGGTCACCTTTCCCCTTGTATAAAGGGACGAGGGTACTCAGTTCCCAATCCACTGGTATGCGGCCTTCTTTCACCACCAGATTACAGATCTCTGCCATTCTCTTCACACCCCAACTTCCTGCTGCCTTCAACATATCTCCCACAACTCGCGTTGGCCCTCCTGCTTTTCTACTCTTCATTGCTTTTATCGCTTCCTCAACTTCCTTCTCAGTTATCTTCTCTGCCGGTCCTAAAACTGGGTTACTCTCTATGTTGCCATCCCATTCATTCTCTGTATTCAACAGCATTTCCATATATCTTTTCCATCTTCCTTTAATTCCATCTCGGTCCACAACGATTGGTCCCTCTTCATCCTTCAAGCAACTCATCCCCATCACATCACACCTCTTTCGCTATCTGCTTTGCAATCCTGAATACAGCTCTCTGACCCTCTTCCGAATCCAAGCGTTCTCCAAACATTTTCCTGCATGCCTCCTGCGCCTTTGCTACCTCTTTCTTTGCAGCCTTCTTGGCTGCCTTATAACTTTCATGCTCTGCTTTTTCTGCTCCCGTACCCTTCGCCTTCTGCCACTCCTTGAACTTCTTCCTCTTCTCGTCAATCCTCTTTCCAACTTCATCATCCCACCACCATGTTTCCGAGTGCCTCGGTGGTCCTTTTGTCCATCCACATACCTCACCAACGGCTCCCAACAGACTATCCTTCATTGACATCCAACCACTTTCAAGCTCAACCACATCATCCTCAACCCTACTCAGCCTCTCTTTTAATGCCTCCCTTACTGTCACCTCTTTCAACCTCCACACCTTCATTCTCGGTTGGTACTTCACCCGCCGAGCTCTCCTCGCACCTTCCACCCTTATGTCGCAGACAACCAAGTGGTGCTGTGAAACAGCCTCCTCCCCCGGGATCACCTTTGTGTCCCGGAGGTGCCCTCTATCTCGCCTACGCACCATCAGGTAGTCAACGGTTGTCGTCAACCCACCTGACGTGTATGTAACAAGCTTATTATCCTCTTTCTGGAACTGAGTATTACAAATCAACAAATCAGCTCCATCAGCAAACTCCAAAATCCTTTCACCTCCTCCATTTCTCACACCATATCCATAACCCCCATGAACTCCCTCAAAACCATCCATACTCCTTCCCACATGTCCATTTAGGTCTCCTCCTACCACAACAACTTCCTCATCTTTCACGTTTTCCATCAGCTTCTCTATCGCACACCAGAACTTGTCCTTCTCTTCACCGCTCCGACCAACCTGCGGAGCATATCCTGAGATGACGTTCACAAAGAGCTTTCCAATCATAATTTTCACCATCATCAACCTTTCACTCACTCTCGTCACACTCACCACACTGTCTACAAACTCCTCAGAAAACAGGACACCAACACCATTCACGCCCTCCGGGCACCCTTGCCACAGAAACTTGTATTTCTGTCCCTGGCTACCCTTCACCATTCTCACACCACTTCCCTTCCATCTCCTCTCTTGCACACAACATATGTCCACTCTTCTTCTGATCAATACTTCCACCACTTCTCCTGATCTCCCTGTCATTGTACCTACATTCTTTCCCTACTGTCCTGACAGAGCAGGGAATATCATAGAGAAATAAATGGATGAAGAATGGAGAAGGTTATCAATATAAAAGTGGAATAAGGGAAAATAACCTTCACCTTCATACTTGATGCCAACTTCTCCACCTCTTCCTGAGAATGGCACTTGGATTCCATATCCTGGCACTTCCTGTCTGTATTGATAAATAGCATGAGCCATGTCGGCACAAAAATAATTCCCAAATATCTCACAATGTCACCTAATTCTGATGAATAACTTTCCACACTAAAACACTTCACTCTCAAATATAATAAATAGCACAGCAAAGCGGGCGTAACCACTCAGCCCATGCATGGTGAAAGGAAGCATTGATGATAATTTGTTATTTGAAAAGAAGTTGTATTTTGCAGTAGGATTTTGCAGGATTTTGCAGGTTATTTGAAAGTAGGATTTTGCAGTAAAGAAATTTCATGATAGTGGCGATGTATGGATATAATTATTGAACAGAACGATTCAAAAAGATATAGCAGCTGCATATGGGAGCATATGACAGCATGATTGAATATAGAAGTGGGTTATAAATTTATAGGGAGCAGCCAAAGAAGACCATAGAAAAGGATACCTTTAACTTTGAATTAATGTCAATGAACCATTGAATATTTCTATTGCAGCATGCATCGTGGCCAAATGTTTGTCTGTTCACTAACGTCTTGGCTACATTGTATAAGTCTCTGACCAGACTCCTGGGTTTCAGTACATTTGTCTCTTCACAAACGTCTTGGGTACATTGTATAACTCCTTGACTAGACTCCTGGGGTTTATAACATTTGTCTCTTCACTAACGTGTTGGCTACATCGTATAACTCCCTGGAGTTATAATTTCATCTCCAACTCCACACTTAATTCATGCAACTGATTCTTCTCTGTATAGTCTGCGTCTGTAGTGTCTGGACGAGAGAAACTTACAGGTATCATGGCAATAAGTTTGTTTAATCATGTAGACAAGAAATTGCTTTGTGATCGGAATGTTTCATGAACATCTGTGTATTTTGGGAGCCGGAATATTTGAATAAATGTGGTCAATAGTAGTCTGGTAGTCTGTTGTGTAACCTGTGATGAGTTGGTTGAAGTTAGACTATTTGAGAAATGTGAGGAGCTGGCGACTTTGTGGTGATTGATGTGATATGTCGATGTTGAAGTCTCCAAGTAGAACTGTCGGTGTGTTTTGTAGATTTTCTTTTTCAACGAGTCCTTGAATTGCTCGTTTCAGGGCATTAAGTTGTGTTTGTGGTGCACTATAAATTCCTTTAACATTCAAATTGGAAACTTTCTGGTCTGAAGCATGAGAAATCGTAGTCAATATCACTTCCACACTTTTGTAATTATGCCGCGTTGATGATGTGGTAAAGTTCTTGTGTGGTGTCACATTTACTGCCATGCCGTGTGCAGGTCTTTGGTGCGTAGGACAGCTTTCATCATTTCTGAATGGTAGCTGGAAACTAGGGAGGGCAATGTATTGTGTAGAATCGTTCACTGAAAACCGTGTTTCGCAACAAATGAGTATATTGTTACGGATTAGTCACTTCCATTGTGGTGGTTTGCATCCACTGTAAATATTTCTGATTCCATATACTATTATTGCTTTCAAAAGGTTTATTGTCCATGAGCTGTTTTCCAAAGGTAAAAAAAGTTAATGTTAAAAGAAACAGGAAACCGGATCGGGAACCGGAGGACGAAGAGAAAGAGGGCGGAGTGAATGAGTTGGACAAGAAAGCTGAGTTGCTCCGGGTTCTGAAGCGAACGTTGGCGAGCCAGAGTCACTAGCGAACTTTCGGGTTTCCGGGAAAGGGATTCCTACGACAGAGTTGTCATCGCTGTGACCGGTCAACCTGTGTGTCAGGTTTTGCGATCGATTCAGGAGAAAATCATCGCCGTGCCGTGCGCCACGAGACCGGGTCGTCGGCCATTTTGACTCACGAACGACTTGCGCTTCGCTCGCGGTTTCGTCTCTTTTCGACCATCTCCACCGCATTCAGACGTCGATCTGGGGCGTGTGTGTGACGTGGCTTTTTGAAGGTTAATTCGTCCATACCCAAGGGTGTGATCTCTCAGTCGCCTGGAGGGCGCCTTTGGATTTCCCAGGTGCCTTGAAGGCGCCTTTGTACAGCTTCGGCTGTGTGACTGTATTTGCCATCCGCACAGGATTCTGGTCTTGATTGGACCTCGTTCTGGCGATTGCTGGAGCGAATCAATTTCGTCTCAAAGCCGGGAATAAGAGACATTGGGGAATGTTCGTGTTTCACTCACTTGGAGCACAGTGAGTTAAATATTACAAAAATGATGGTACCATCATAGGACATATTGATTGTACTTTTGAATACTATTATTGTTGTACTGTTATTCTTGTGTGATCTTAATACAATATTTGTTTGCGAGTAACAATTGGGGTGGCTTCTCCCTCGATCTTTGACATACAGAATAACACATCTTTCTGCCGTGATTCCTCTCGGGGCTCGGAGGTACACCGTGACCAGGGGGTCGGGGAGGAGCACGTAACAATATCAGCAGTGGATAGTCTATAGTCAGTAGCAACATCAGGCAGGTGTTGATGTAGCGATTGTGCGTTGACATATATGATAGAGATATGTGAATCAGGACACTTGGCAAATGGTGCATCTTTGGAGGAAGATGATCTGAGGCGGTTCATCTCATGTACAACTGGTTGACTAACAGTTATCTTGTCTGGCACAAAGTTGCGTAGATGAAGTCCTGTAGGTGTTGTCATTCTGCTCAGCGCAACATTGTAAAGATGAGGTTGAGCTCTACCCTTGAAATCTATGTAGGGTTGATCAAGTGTCTCCTTGAGACCTGTGGACAGTTTTTGCCGTAGCTGGGCGAAGGGGAAACTACATTCGTATTACTTGATATTTTCACAAGTTAAATTGGCACGTGACGGCCTTTATTATATTGGTGTCCATGAAGGAAGGATTCCTTTTTTGTGGAGACGTTTGTTGTCGTTTCTGGTCATTTGCCCTACATTTTTGTCATTGAATTCAACCCAAACAGTTCCAGTGGGGTTATTGCCGGAAATTCATAGTTTCTTAATAATACAGGAAGCTTAATTGGTCATGCCGTCTTCAATCCTGACATTGATCGACACATCATACCTCAGATCTGTTGCTAACTGGAGGGTTGTGTATAATTGCATAGTTTTTGTGTATTAATCGGACAAGCCATTCTGCTCGAAATTGATGGAAACCAATTTCAAGAGGGCTGACGTGGGGGCCATATTGAAAATCGCAGCGCGCCCATTTTCGAAAGGAACCTTCCTCTACTCAACCACAACACACACTGCAAAAATGGATTTAATCGGACAAGCCGTTCTCCTTGAAATTGACGGAAACCAAAAGGTGACGGATGCACGGACGACGCCCGTGACAATACCCCTTAGCCCAATTTGGGCTGAGGGGTGAAAAGGAATTGTTTTTTTCTAATCTAATGAAACATTTTGGCCCAAGCGTATAATTTTCGCTATTTAGCAACAAAACACTGGATCAATGATTTATGACAAAACCCTTCAAATTCCCCTTAACCACAGAGGTAGCAAAAGCAAGGAGCCCTTTTCGGTGACTGATCCCTTACAGACAACATATCTGCAATGCATTATTAGCATTAAATGCACAAAGATCAAAGTGCCAAAACAGCAAGTGACAAGCCAGCAAAATCAAATTCCATAGAGGTACTTACATGTCGGAACAAATGCATCATGGAGAAGTGAAACAAAAATTGGTATTTTGATTCAAATTCCCTCAACCTCTCCCATTGCTTGTTGGTACAAGTACAGCACGTTTGCTAAGCAGTCTCTTATCAGGTAAAGCTGAACAAGAACAAACCTTCCACAATTGTCTGTGTCTGATTATATCTTGACAACGGAACATTGTGGGGCCAACAAAATTGCAGGCTATTCACGTCAGCCCTATGGATCGTACGGCTACCAAATGTAACTTGCTGGAGTCATATGGAAGGGAGGGGGGGTGAGGGGGGGTTGGAATCGGGGGCAGGGATCTCTAATGGTGTGTTCGCCAGAAACCTTGTTGGGGACAGTGTAGGCCCCATGTGAAGTAGAATGAGGGGGTGGAGGTGGTGGGGTGAGTTTGTGGGAAAGGGGTAGGGGTTATTTGTGTTTGTTGTCTAGGATGTTTGTTCCCGAATGCTCAGCACTTGTCTTCTGTATTGTCTTGCTGTACAGTTTCACCCTTCCAATAACTTTGAAAAACACTCCCCATGCACAATAACTTTGAAAAAGGCATTATCGGCTCTGACTAGATCACTTGGTTAAGTCAATTAAGTAAGACCAGGAATGACCGCACTGTGGTCACAACCTGCAACAAAATCTGGTAAAGAGCCGATTGGGAAATGCAAATGTAATGCACTCTTAAAAAACCACCGTATGGAGGCCATTTTTCCCCCGCAGAGCGGGGGTTGGCCTTTTTCGGGGACCGTGGTTGTTTTTTTTTTTGGTCCCCTTTTTGAAGCAATGTTTTACGGCCGGATGCCCTTCCTGCCGCCAACCCTTTTTGTCGCCTTTTACGACAAGCAGGGAATTACCAGTGAACTGGTACTCAATTAGCCGACCTCGGAAGGATGACAGGCTGAGTCAACCCCCCTGGCGTTAATTCAGCGATCGACCGGGATTCAAACCCAGGATCCTAAAAGATGAACAGCGCAATTGGGAAACACATTCAATGAACTATTAAATAATATCCATAACGTAACACTTGATTACGCAACGTAATCTAACACTTGATTACCATGCATTATAAGGAGCTCGATTAAACCTTACTATTATTCAACATGCCATCACATTTTTCAGGGTACCTCATCATCGATAACACTCAATACAAACAAAGCCAATGGAAATCTGACGCAACAAACCCGGGCAGTGTATAATCAGCATACACCTACAGGCCCAATTTGTTAGGCCCTTCAGAAAACCAAGATGGCCTCACTCTCCCTGCACTGCCCTTACTCCACGGCACCCCCAGAGTACCTCTGGCTACGGCTTCCCCTCCGCTCCGACCTTTTGTGCATATGTGTGTTGTACCAACCACCAAACAGTGATGACTCCATTTACATCTCGCAGTCTGACAATATGGACCAACTTCCATCCACTCATCCCAACTCTCTCTTCCTCATATGTGGCAACTTCAACTGTCATCATGCCAGCTGGCTGGGTGTGGGTACCTCTCACACCAGCCATAGCACCTCAGCAAAGGACTCCTGCGACTCATTGGGACTAACACAATCTGTCAATTTCCCAACCAGCATCTCAGTCAACAGAGCATCATCTCTTTTGGACTTGGTTATGACAAACTTCCCTGCAAATGTCTGCTGCTCTTCTTCTGCTCAAATCAGTTCTTCTGATAATTTCCTTGTTAAAGTGGACATCTCTCTGGCCATTCTCAGAGAGCCTCCTCAGCGTCGACGAGTCTGGCATTTCACTCAGGCCAACTGGGCTGGTCTTCAAGCAGCCATCAATCATCTGGACTGGTCTCCCATCTCTACCGCCTCTGACATAAACTCATCCTGGGAATTCTTCCAAAGTAAATTGCTCTCTCTCATTGTTACGGATTTATGTGAATTACTATTCAGGTCTTTGCTTATTAATGTGTAGTCGATTAAAGGTTGTTGTGATTAAAGGGTCAGGAGCCCTTCTGGGGAAAAGGAGACCGGAAACGGAAGAAGAAAGACACGAGGTCCGGGAGAAGCGGCGATTCTCTTCTTCTTCCTCGCCCAGCGCCGAGAAGAGCGGTATCGATATTGAGCAGCGGGGAACGCTGCGTTTGAAAGCCCGTCTGGCGAGAGGAGTTACCTGGGCGGGGTAATTACCCATTTACACGTCAAGTCGCCGTGGGTTCGTGCACGGAACCCAGCGTCCGGCACAGTTCGCCTCACTGTCTACAAGGACGCGTACGGGTCGCACCTTGGGCCTCGCGCGCGTTGCAAGCCGCGCTTGGTTTTGCCCCGTTGCTTGGCAAGGAGGTGTGCGCTGCAGCAGCTGTCCCCGGTACGAGACGTGCACGTTTGGAGCACGTCCGCCCGGGGTTCGTTCAACCGCCCGTGTGCGGAGAAGAGAGACATTGTGAGGGGCAGTGACCCAAGTGGTCGTGAGTGGGGACAGGGGGGGACACATATGTAAGATGGCCATCTTCGTAATATTGATTGTGGATTGTTGATGGTTGTTGATTGCTCGGGGAATATATTATTGATTACTCCGGATCCTTGGTGTGGGGTTTCTTATTGACTGAAATTCATATTGATTACGTTACGAAAGCGTATAAATCATAGATCTTTCTGGCGGAGTTCCTCTCATGGTCCGGGGGTCACCGAGACCAGGTAGTCACCGGGAGGACCACGTAACACTCATGCACAGATTTATCCCATATCTTCAGTTGTCATACCCTTCCTCCCATCCATGGTACACTGAATCTTGTGGTGAGGGAGTTGCCCTGAAGATTTGGCGTTATGGAGGATGGGCGGACACGCGCACGCACACGCACTTTTATAATTAGAGATAGAGCGGGTGATGGAGAGGTGGGGGGAGGAGGAGGGCGGCGGTTGTCAGTGGGGAAAAAGACACTTCACAAATTAATTTTTATATTTTCAGGGCTAAGCATTATTTCCGACGCAGCCCAATGATATGACCCGACAAGGTTATCCTTGAATAATTAATTTCATCATCTTATTTTCATATGGTGAACAAGGTTTGTCCTCCAAGCTAATGAGGCAGTTTCATACGTCAAAAACACGAATACTGTACAACATCCTTAATTGTCGGTATCATTAATACCACACCTACCTTCGTACCCCTTTCTTTTTCCTACCTTCCCTTTCCCTTTCCAAACACACCTGAATCCTGCAACTTCTTTTCCAGTTCAGTGCACTCATTTCGTCCCACATCCAATTTCTTCTGGCTCTCTAACAAACGCTGCTCCAGCAAAACAGCACGTTGTTCTGATGGGGAAAGTGCAAATTAATTCAAGATTCTTGATCATCTCAGATTAATACAAATTGGTCAAGCATGACAAATTATATCAGTGATTAACAATTCACGGTTCGCACAACCATGGAAGACCAAATTTCCAGGAGTTTTCCAGGACAAACTTGATGAAATTTTCCTCGACAGAGCAGGCCGATGCCAATGGCATTCCAGCTTTTATTGATATAGATAGAAAGCCATTTAAAAGGAGGAAAGTCTTGGAAATGACATCGTTTGGAAAACACAAAAAAGTTACTGCAAGAAAGTAGAGTATTTGAGTACAAAAAGTATCGAGAAGAAAAATTGGAAAATGAAACGGATTTTAACGACATTTCATAAACCGAAAGCAGCGTCGGCATCAGAGTTATTTCACAGCAGCAAGGTTAATATCAAACCAACTGTTAACCAATACCAAAGCAGACATTAAGGAAGGCAAGAGAAGAAGAGACAGAAGATGAATGACTTTTCCAAGGAAATGATAGCAATAGTCCATGTATGATGTAAGTGCAAGGTTTATCGATAAAGCCTTGTATAGACAGAGAAAACATTTCTGAAGAAAGAGCAACGGACATGACAGCAGAGAAGCTTTTCCAGTTCATGGCTACAACAGCTGTCTTGAAGACCTGGATGGAGTTTTCACAGGTTTTTTTAGGGTAGGTTGATTTGTACATAAAATACAGCAAATATCAGCAAGGATCAAGGTTTTCATCAGCAAACATCAAAATACAGCAAGGATCAAGGTTTTCTCCCGCCTCTGGAACAAACTCCCCCACTCCCTTCAATCCCACTCCTCCCTCCAGGTCTTTAAAACAGCTGTTCACCACCATCTCTTATCTTCCCCCATCGAAAACCTTGATCTTTTCTACCCCCGGTAATTCACCCCAGAGTCCTTGCAGTGTTCATGTTTTATTCCTCTCCCACCTCCCCCCAAATCCTCCCGATGTCCCCCCTGCTCTCAAATGTTGTGTTTGTGTCCTTCCCCCTCTCCCCATCTTGTCTGCCGCTCCCCTTGTTTTTTGTGTTTTGTGTGTCGGTTTGTCTTTTTGTGTGATTAATGTTAGCTCTTTCACGAGCCTCGATCTTGTATACAAAAAAAAAAAAAAAAAAAAAAAAGTCAAAACTTACACAACATGGTTTTCCTTGGTTCTCAGATGCACTTCAATCAATTTTAAGCATCAGACAGGCCTATGTTATACGAAGGGGGCGGGGCGGGGTGCTACAAAAATTTAATTCGCTGCATTCTAGAAATTGGCAGAGATGCCTGGAATCGCGGAGTAGTTAATGCCTGGAATGAATGGTAGTGGTGCAGGTAACAGTGGATATGGTCCAAGTGGAATTGGATAGGTACTTCGAAGCATTGGGGATAGATAGGTACATGGATATTGTCATTGACAGGACTGGAAGGTAGCTTTAAAGGTAGGGTTGTATGTTTATACATGCGTCGTAATTGTTACGTTTGTAAGAGCATTTCATCGAAAGGTATGTTCGGTGTGCGTTTGTTCATTGCTCACCCGACAGGCTCCTTCATCCCAAACCACAAAAAAACCTTTTATTTTAAAAAGAAATTTGGTATCTGTCAGGATTATTGACGAGTTCTGCTCTTTCTTACTTCCCCATTGGTATGTATGATCTACTATCATGTGAAGACAAATACTTATACGCATAGTGCTGTATTTCCCCGCTTACACACTGACACTATCACTATGAGTATGAGTATGACCAGAGAGCATCGTGCTCGTGCTGCTGCTGCTGCTGCTGCTGCCCTCCTCCTCCTTTTCATGTCCATTGGGTGTTGTACAGGTTGTGTGCTGGCAAGCTTGTTGTGCAGGTTGTGAGTAATCATGTGCAGGTTGTGTGCACCATTCCCTTTTTACCACCTCTATTAAATTAATGGATTGTATCGTAATACACATGTACATATAACACCCTAACAATGCCCTGTGTCTTTCCTTTTATAAACATTTATACATTTCCTTTCTCTCGAAGGTCAAGGCGACAATTTAAATGAAGGCCTTTCCCTCCAACAACATTTGAATTTCATACCTTCGTATTGAAAAAATACAAGCCTTTATAAACAATGCGAACTCTTTTGAGGTCAGATTATAAAATAATATCCGATTTTAGACTATTTGTAATTGATATACTTTGTTTGAATTTGAAATGTCGATTGCAAAAATTAATATTGGCGTTTTTGACTTCGAATCTTATTCGTGAAATTTTTCTACTTCACTCTTTCTGTGAGGTAACAAGGCTCTTACCTGCGTTCACCTTCGTGTGCTCCAGCTCAGCCCGAAGAACTTCCACCTCAGAGCGACTCTGGGCGAGTTCATGCGCAGCATCCATCTCCACACGAGCCGCCATGAGGAAACCCGGCAACACTAAGTACTAACTCCTCCCCTCCCTCAACCTTCTTTCATTATTTCACCACTATACTACACGTGCTTCGTTAATTGAGGAAGTTCCAGGGATTTGTCTATTTTCCTCCAATATCGTCAACCACAAACTATTCCTTTTTTGTTTAATCGGATGTCGCTTAAATTAAACGTGAACACCAATGGACTTAGGCTGGAGTACCTATACACCGCTCTTTTGAACTGATATCTATAAATACCGTATAGATGATGGCTGCCGAGAAAAGGTAAAGCAACAACAAACGTAAACAAACCGATTTTTAAAATGTAATATATTTTGATTAAAATAAAATGTTAGCGAGAATGCAACGTTTTGACGTTGCTCAGCCACAACTATACACCTCTTCTTCTTCTTGATAAATCATATTCCTATCATGCTTTCCTTTCAGCCGAGCTTTCCTGGAGCATAATTAGTTCGTGATGCTTTTATCCTACAGTTTTCTTGTCTTGCGATATTGTTTTTACAAGTAGTGATAACTGCATTAATTTCATTCAAATCGTTCAGTTCAAATATCATTCAGTTTAAAAAAGACTAAACGACGCTTAAAGCTTATACACCGCTAAATGCACACGGGCGTATACCAGCATTGTACAACTCCTGGGAGTGTGTCCCATTAGCAAACGGCTTGCTATCGCTTTCCAAGCCATTTGTTTCGTATCAATCGCTTTGCAAGCCGTTTGGTAAGTGGAGCAAGCGTTTAAGAGCAGTGTTTCGTTTTGTTAGCAAAAAATGGCCGCCGTAGTCAGATTCAACAACCAATTAAATGTTCTGACTTCTGAGGCATATACCCTGTTATGTATACTCATATTATTGAAAAATGCATTTCATACTTTTTTTATACTCTTTTCATACTCTTTTTCCCAGTGTTATCTATATAAATAATAGCGTAAGGACTCGACTTTGTTATCCCTTTTACGCCGCACCCAGTGACCCGATGCCCACGGCACTAATGCATTTACGATCTACGAACCGCGCTCTTTGTTTATCACGGACAGGCATACTCGAAAAATCTGAATTAGCCGACGTTGGGGCCCAAAAGCATCCGATTAACTGCCGATACGACGCCATCTTACGACGCCATCGTATTGGCGTCTGCTGGGCGAAGGCGAAGCAAGCCGTCCGCTGATTGGACAGGCGAAGGCGAAAGCAAGCCGTCCGCTGATTGGACAATCCCAGAGTGGTGCTCTGCCGATTCCTATTACGAATCCATTCATTTTTCAAAAGTATATCGTAGCGTTGTCATTTAAGTAGATTGCAATAAATACGTTGTTCATATACGCATTCTTCATTCTCATCTTTCTTCCTAACTCTTACTCGGACAAGCAAATCCCCTATGCCATCCATAATGGTACACCCTATCCATACACCACATCCTCCCTTCCGTGGATTTTCCACGGGTTTCGGCTATCCAGAGCATGCATTTGTGCCGGTGTCGGCGATCGTTGTTCATATACGCACTCTTTATTCTCATCTTTCTTCCTAACTCTTACTCGGACAAGCAAATCCCCGATGCCATCCATAATGGTACACTCTATCCATACACCACATCCTCCCTTCCGTGGATGTTCCACGGGTTTCGGCTAGTCTATATAATAATAGCGTAAGGACTCGAATTTGTTATCCCTTTTACGCCGCACCCAGTGACCCGATGCCCACGGCACCAATGGATTTACGATCTACGAACCTCGCTCTTTGTTTATCACGTACAGACATACTCGAAAAATCTGAATTAGCCGACGTTGGGGCCCAAAAGCATCCGATTAACTGCCGATACGACGCCATCTTACGACGCCATCGTATTGGCGTCTGCTGGGCGAAGGCGAAGCAAGCCGTCCGCTGATTGGACAGGCGAAGGCGACAGCAAGCCGTCCACTGAGTGGACAATCCAGAGCATGCATTTGTGCCGGTGTCGGCGATCGTTGTTCATATACGCACTCTTCATTCTCATCTTTCTTCCTAACTCTTACTCGGACAAGCAAATCCCCAATGCCATCAATAATGGTACACTCTATCCATACACCACATCCTCCCTTCCGTGGATGTTCCACGGGTTTCGGCTAGTGAAAAATATTTACAAGTGTTCATGACTTTGTTCATGCAAACATCTTCAACAAGTTAAGCGTTCATGGCTTTGTTTATGTAAACATCTTCAACACCACAATCGAGAGACTTTGATTTTAGTGGGATGGCCACAATAGAGAGACTTTGATTTTAGTGGCATGGCCACAATCGAGAGACTATGATTTTAGTGGGATGGCCACAATAGAGAGACTTTGATTTTCGTGGGATGGCCACAATCGAGAGACTTTGATTTTCGTGGGATGGCCACAATCGAGAGACTTTGATTTTAGTGGGATGGCCACAATCGAGAGACTTTGATTTTCGTGGGATGGCCACAATCGAGAGACTTTGATTTTCGTGAGATGGCCACAATCGAGAGACTTTGATTTTAGTGGGATGGCCACAATAGAGAGACTTTGATTTTAGTGGGATGGCCACAATAGAGAGACTTTGATTTTCGTGGGATGGCCACAATCGAGAGACTTTGATTTTCGTGGGATGGCCACAATTGAGAGACTTTGATTTTAGTGGGATGGCCACAATCGAGAGACTTTGATTTTCGTGGGATGGCCACAATCGAGAGACTTTGATTTTCGTGGGATGGCCACAATCGAGAGACTTTGATTTTAGTGGGATGGCCACAATAGAGAGACTTTGATTTTAGTGGGATGGCCACAATAGAGAGACTTTGATTTTAGTGGGATGGCCACAATCGAGAGACTTTGATTTTTGTGGGACCTTATGGCCACAATAGAGAGACTTTGATTTTTGTGGGATGGCCACAATAGAGAGACTTTGATTTTAGTGGGATGGCCACAATCGAGAGACTTTGATTTTCGTGGGATGGCCACAATCGAGAGACTTTGATTTTCGTGGGATGGCAACAATCGAGTGACTTTGATTTTAGTGGGATAGCCACAATAGAGAGACTTTGATTTTAGTGGGATGGCCACAATCGAGAGACTTTGATTTTTGTGGGACCTTATGGCCACAATAGAGAGACTTTGATTTTAGTGGGATGGCCACAATAGAGAGACTTTGATTTTAGCGGAACCTTATGGCCACAATAGACCTTACCTATCCCACTGATCGCCAGATCTGCATCCAGACCTCAACCAAAATTGGATTGTTCTTATCACCTACTCAACTTAAGTCAAACAAGTCAGGAGACCACGATGGTTCACGAGTGAGCGGTATTCAATGACAAAGGTCAAAACCGACATTGAAAATATATAAATAGGAATGTATTATCTGTTATGAAACCAGTTAGCTACACAATACCGAAAATTTGGTTCGATTCCAACAACTTTGAAAATTTGACCTTTGTGACCTTGAAATGTCAAAACGAAGGTGACTGACCTTGAAATGAGATAGAAAAGAATGTATGATCAGTTATGAGGTTAGTTAGCTAAACAATACCGAAAATTCAGTTCGATTCCGACAACTTTGAAAATTTGACCTTTGTGACCTTGAAATGTCAAAACGAAGGTGACTGACCTTGAAATGAGATAGAAAAGAATGTATAATCAGTTATGAGGTTAGTTAGCTAAACAATACCGAAAATTCAGTTCGATTCCGACAACTTTGAAAATTTGACCTTTGTGACCTTCAAAGGTCAAAGGTCGAAGATTCTGACATTTGTCGGAAAACTTGTATTTCATGATGTATGTGATAATATAAAACCATAAATTTGGTACGACATTTCACCCTATCAGGAAGCGAACAATGTAATAAAACCATCAAAAATCGACTTTTCTAAATTTCGTGACCTTGTGACCTTGACCTTGGGGCGAAAATGAAAAATCGAGCTCCGTGGGGCTAGACACATGACATTGGCCTAACGAAATACCGAAACCCCTGTCAGATTACACTAAACCCCTCGGAGAAGATGTAGCTTGAACTCGATTACCCCTGAAAATACATCTTTTTCGGGCGTGGCTCCGCCCACAATGGGCGCAATACGCCCACTCTAGGCAGGACACAACTAGATCATGATATCAACCTCCCACCCATGTTTCATCAAGATCGGATGATATCATCGGGTAGTTATGCTGCGGACAGACAGACAGAAAGACACCCATGACGAATATAGTGGTCACTCTGATAACTCGTGAACCAACATATTGTTACAGATACGACTTTGATGGTATGGTGGGCCGAGCGGGATGGCCGCCGTATCCGTACAAGTTACCCGATTGTGCCCGAATGTTGACTAATCGCGCTACGCTGGCTCAATAGGAAAGAGAAGACACCCGGCTGGGTTATAATGACACAATACGACACCAGGGTTTCGATTCTCAAGTATATTCGTACGGAAAAAGGTTAGATTACAGGGGCTAGAGGTATATTACAGGAAGACAGGCACTTAGACACACTCTTATATTATCCCCGGACAGACGACAGACACACGGGACAAAATGCTGACTCACACGGGGGTTGATGAAAAGGGGAGGCAGGTCGCGATGGCTCAGGTGCACCTGGCTCAGGGACAGAATCACGTACGGTGGTGTCCAGAGATGCGTGAAGGTATCACAGCGCTTGTGGGTCGCGACTTTGGTCTCAAGCTGGGGAGGTCGCTCAGCGCTCGGGAGGGTGGCGTCTTTTCCTTCCAAGCTCGGGGCGCATCTCTTGTCACGTCCGGCGCGGGGCCGCGTATATATCCGGCGGGGAGTGACACGCCCTCGGCTCGTTAGCGCCGCCCCAGATGGCATCGGCCCATGGCTTCTCATTGGGTGCGGGGGTTACCGGCTCCGCCCTTGACGAGGGGCCGACAGGGAGCCCCTTCGTGGTAACCCCGTGGAGCGCGTGGTCAATGGTGGCTAACCGAGCCGGAAGGAGGACGCCCACTCCCCATGCCGTCACCGCGCCGCCCCCCTCTTTTGTTGTTGTTGTTGTAGTTGGCGCTTCTTCATGGGGAAGAGATGCGGAGAGGTATGGGGAGGTCCTAAACTTCCTAACAGGTGCCATATAATCACATTCTGGTGCAACGAAGAGTCATAATTAATGGAAACAAGTCCTTAACTGACATAGATTAAGAATAACTAGCAAGATGTCCTATAATTGTCTACGTGTGGTGCGGGGGACCTGGGCACGACATTTAATGGGGGGATGAAGGGGAAGATCGGCTCTAATGGGTGTTGTTTACAGACAATGGGACTAGGGAATGGGGTAAGGGAGAGTTGGGGAGTATCGGAGAAAATAGGGGAATATTTACAAGCGGATATGGAGGCCAAATTCCATATTCGCAACATTGCACCCTTCTCTACCCTCGGGGCGTCCCGACCCGATAAATTTTTACCTACTTTAGTGTGGCACGCAATGTAGTTCCCTCTACTATTAACTCTACCCTGAGTGCGACAGTTTTACTGATATTCACAAATGAGTAAATATGTCCCCCTGCGACGTTGCACCCTTCTCCTCACAGAAACACACCCACAGGATAACCGAATCCGGAAAGAATTCTCAAACTAAACATACAGCCGGTAGGGAGCATTATTTACAAGACTACGCTGCTATTTACACTACGATCCAGGACCTGTTTTTGGAGGAACACATGCAGATGTTATGCATAGAGAGAGCGCGCTTGCCAACATCGATACACCAACCCACGAGTGCTCTGTATCCGACGGCCTTTAATAACGTGCAGAGCACCCTTTCCCGAGCATCAACAGCACCACCCCACCACCAATCGGTGCAGTCACCATTGTTCATTGGAATAAAAATAACTTCAACAACCCCTAACCCTGCAGGTGTCTCTTGCTCTTCTTGTGGTGCACTTGGTGGTGTTAACTATTAGTGGTTCACCTGTATGGCATAGGTGCCACGTTGATCCATAGGTCCATCCCCGGGTGGTGCTTGGCCGCAAACGAACTGCGGTCCATTGTGGGTGGCCACAAACATTGCGGTCCATATGGTGTACCGATCCAGGCAGCGAACAGCGAAAGTGCAGGCCCACAACTGCGCAGCCAGCACCTCTCTCTCCTCTCTCTCTACCCCAAAGCCAGATCCTCGGAGGTGGGAGACAAAAGAAGCAGACAAGTGAGTAAGGTGGTAAGGGCGCAAAAGTGCACGCAATATAAGGTAATGCACACTGGGGGCACATGGGAACCAGGTGAGACAGGTACGTTCCTATCGTACGCCCCCCCCCCCACCAGGTAACCTACATGGCCCCTCCCTTACCCCTTACTGCATCCACACAACACAACACTACTCATAAACATCTACTTTACAAATCAACAAACATCCCTACTGTCTTCCCCGTTCCTCCCATATACCAAATTCGTCTTCTCTCCCTCCTAACCAATCAAATTTGCCATTTTCAACTCTCATCAAAATTTGCCATCTCCAACTGAACATCAAAATTTGCCATCACCAATTCATCATCAGTCCCTCCTAGGGAGGGAGAGATGGAATCACCCCAATGTCTCATCCACGTCGTGATGCGTCTCACAAATCCTCACAGCAATTCTCATTTCTGCAACACAACCAAAGAAAACACAGGTGTGGAGTCATCATCATCACCACAGGCAAGTGGCTGCGTATGGTGCGACAGGTTCATCAATCCTAACTATCTCCTAAATGACTTTAACAACTTTACACTACCCGGGGTCTTTCTCCGGCCAAACCATTGGTCCTCTTACGCTATGGGTTCTAAAAACCAATTCCCATTGGCCAAACTGTGGTGCTCTTCAATTTGGGGTCTCACTCCCCCGATTCATCTCCCGGTGCCCTCGCACAATTTCTGGGCTGCGGCGTGTACCTCTCCCAGTGGGTCTACCCACCTGCACACCTCCACCACTGCAGTTGCCTCCGAGCTTACCTGCTCCTCACCCTAACCTAACTACCTGGGGAAGGCCCTCTGGCTCTCTCCCCACTCCGTGCCCTCTCTGGCACTGGGCTGCCCGATCCACACCCGGGATCCTCAGGCACCCACTCACAACTACCGGCTCCCAGAGCCCACCTGCGGCCTCACCTGGCCGACATCCTCACAGTGGTGGAGTGCCCAACCAACTACACACACTAACAGGCTACACGCCCAGCCATTTCCACAACACTAATGCACCCATTCACAACACCATTCTGCAACCGCACCACAAATGCCAATATCCAACCACAATTTACCTGCACCCTCTACCTAACACTTACACTACCCGCCCCGGGTGCTCGTGAAAGGGGTCCACTCTTCCCCCATCCACACCTTCGCACCATGCACACCACTCCGTACCACTCACTCCAACTCTCTCCACACACCGGTACCTGCACACCTGTGCTCTCACACCTGGTGCCACCTGCACCCTTCTCTCCCCAAGCGCATTCGCGCTGATCCACACACTCACTACTCATACACTGCTCCACACACCTGTCCAGTTGCACACCTGTGCAATCACACCTGTTCAATTCTCACACACACGGCATCATCTCAGCTAACTACTCCCTTCTGAAACTTGCGCTTCCCAGTCGTCCCTTTAACTATTGCGCTCCCTCGTCATTATAATCCACACTAATCTACCTGCGTCCCCACTACAGGTATCAGTCACTAACTAATCTTAACGTTACCTAATGTCAATCTTCGCTAGATCCCTACACACCATATCCTAACCCACCCGGGCTAGTTTTCACTGCCATACACCCCATAAGCTATTGCTCCTTTGCCCCCCACACATGGAAAGGGTGGCAGGGATGCCATCCCACCACGTCGGGGGTCTCTCACTACCAATTTTGCACATCAAATTTCAACAAATCAAAAATTTGCCAATCATCTGCCAATCACTGTACCATTACCAATCATCACTCTGCCAATCCTTTGCCAATCATCAAATTTCGCCTTTTTCTAATTTCGGGGCCAAAACACTAACCTCATCACCCAGTCGACTCACTAATACCTCTCGGTGCGCCAATCCCTGTCCAAAGCCCGGCTTCGTAAAGCCAAGCAATGAATGCGGGTTGTTCTGTGCCAGCGGCTGGATGCGTCCGGCACTCGGTGCAGGGATGGGGGCTTACCCGTGCCGAGATCCCACGCACCATCTCGGCACGGAGCCATCCAATGTCCCGCTCTCGACCTGCCGGCACGTCTCACCAAAAAGTGGTCGCCATGACGACCCTTTCTATCGGGCTGCCAGCTCCGCCTAGTGGAGCCTGGACGCGGCCGTTCAAAGCGAGGCCCGGCACGCACCGAGGGCCTGCTTCGGCTATAAGTCGTTCTAACCTCTAACCCGTGTAACGTCGATGCTTCACCTGGACGCTTACACCCCGCAGCCCGTTCCTTGCTCACACATCCAGCCGTGCCCATGCTCCTCGTACCGTTCCTTACACACCCAGGCACACCCATTCCACTCACAGCCTTGGTCACACACCTGACCACCGAACACTTTGGCACACACTCGTTGGTAGCACACCTCACCAATACACCTCTTCGCGCCCCCTCCTCGGTCACCTCCTCTGTGACAATCACAGGTGTGCTCTCATTCGCACACCCAACCACGTGCCTCACCACCAACTCCAGCGTGCATTCCCACTCACGCTCTACCATTCCAGGTGTGCATCCTTCCATCCCAGGTGTACATCCTCGCTCACCTGTCACAACTAACTCACGCTCCATGTCACTCTCACTACTTTCACCTCCACTCGTGACAACGCACTCACCCTTACTCTTGACAGCACACTCTTTCCCCATGCACCTGTCCGTCACACACCTTTCTCGCGCACACTCTCCCGTTACACCCTCTGTAACACTCACCACAGGTGGACACTCTTCCTTACTTCTGACAGCGCACTCTTTCCTCATGCACCTGTCCGTCACACACCTTGCTCGCGCACACTCTTGCGCACACTCTCCCGTCACACCCTCTGTAACACTCACCACACCGCGCTTCCATGTGCTCCCTCGCACACACGCTACGACCGACTCACTCTCGCCAGCACACTCACTCCTTGGCACGCACTTTTTCCTCACACACCCCAGAGTCGGACTTTCTCGCACACCTCCTTTTTCGCACACCAGACCTGTCGCACACTTCACCAACGGCCTCTCACGAACACCCGGGTCCATCTCGACCCCCAAGCTTATTAAATCCCCTGGCGCATCCTACGCACGACCATATTGGTCACCACTTACACCGGGTCCTCTTCCTCTTCGCTTCTCCTCCATCACCTGCGAATCCCTCATCCGGTTAATGAGCACATCATCACGATCCAAACACAGACTTTGGACCAATTCTTTTATCTCCTCCTTTATCTCCTTCTTATCCCCTCTCCGTCGCTTCTTAATTTCACTCATCCCTTCTTCCACTTCTTCTAATTTGTGCTTCACCTCTTTTATTCCCCGGTACGTCTCCTCAAGCTCGTCCTCCAAGGCTACCTTGACCGTTTCCATGTGCGTCCTCACCTGCCGGTCCTTCGTCTCCATAACCTCTATCACTTCGTCCAACCTCGTTGTCAGTCCCTCACGTACCATCTGACATTCCCTCTTCGTCGCTACCAAGTCATCTTTGAGTTCTTTCTGTGTCGCCTTTAAACCTCCTAATACCGCAGTGTTCCTTTGAACCTGCTCCACTAACTCCGTCTGTCCCACCGTCAGCTGCTCCACCTCTTGCGTCAGGTCCTCTATGCCCCCTTGTAACTTTACAGTCGCCTTTCTCACCTCCTTTTCCATGTGCTCCTCACAGTGCCTCACCTCCTCGCGCACTCCTCCGACCTCCTCACTCACTCCTCTTCTGATCTCCTCTCCCATCACTTGCATCTCCTGCCCAGATGCCACCCTCATCTGCTCCATTTCCTCCCTGTGAGCATCCAGTTTGGTTTCTACCCCCATTCTGACCCCCTCTATCTGCTGCTCCATTTGTTTAACTTCCCTTTCCGCTTGGTCCCTCATGTCCCTCAATTTGCCTTCCATACTGTTTTCTAACCCCTCTAACCCTTTTTGCATCCCTTCCATTTGATTCTCTTGAGCGGCCATTCTGTTTTCTACCCCCGTTAACCCATTCTTTACTTCTTTTATCCCGTTGTCTAACTCCTCAAAATTATTGTCTAACTTCTCAATTTTCTTGTCTAACTCCTCAAAATTATTGTCTAACTTCTCACTGGTACCCCTCGCTTCGTCCCTCATTACCCCCATTTGGCCCTCCAATCGCTCACCCTGAGCATCCATCCGGTTTCCCAACCGCTCACCCAATCGCTCATTATCAGCCCTCATTTCCTCCCTCATTTTCTCGCTATTCTGGGCCATAAGGGCCTTCATTTGTATGAAAAAAAACAAGTTCCAATCCACCGGGGGCGCTGCCACGGTCGCTGGCGCGGTGATCAGCGAGGCGCCATTTTGCGCGCCCGCTTCTTCGTGCGTGACGGCGCTATTTTGCGAACCTGCCGCCCTCACTGCTTCGCTCTCCTCCTGTCCCTCATTTTGGTCCTGGATCGACCCTACCTCACTCTCCCCTACCGGACCCCAGCCGTCTTGATCCGCCATAGCGCGACTTGCAAAATTCGAGTTTCGTAAAACAAAACAAATTTCGGCCGCTCCAAATTTTGACCAAATTTTTTTTTTTCCTCTATTCGTTTTTTTTTTTTTTCTTCAAAATTTGGTCGGGCCTCGAATCCCACTCCTGACACCAATTGTTACAGATACGACTTTGATGGTATGGTGGGCCGAGCGGGATGGCCGCCGTATCCGTACAAGTTACCCGATTGTGCCCGAATGTTGACTAATCGCGCTACGCTGGCTCAATAGGAAAGAGAAGACACCCGGCTGGGTTATAATGACACAATACGACACCAGGGTTTCGATTCTCAAGTATATTCGTACGGAAAAAGGTTAGATTACAGGGGCTAGAGGTATATTACAGGAAGACAGGCACTTAGACACACTCTTATATTATCCCCGGACAGACGACAGACACACGGGACAAAATGCTGACTCACACGGGGGTTGATGAAAAGGGGAGGCAGGTCGCGATGGCTCAGGTGCACCTGGCTCAGGGACAGAATCACGTACGGTGGTGTCCAGAGATGCGTGAAGGTATCACAGCGCTTGTGGGTCGCGACTTTGGTCTCAAGCTGGGGAGGTCGCTCAGCGCTCGGGAGGGTGGCGTCTTTTCCTTCCAAGCTCGGGGCGCATCTCTTGTCACGTCCGGCGCGGGGCCGCGTATATATCCGGCGGGGAGTGACACGCCCTCGGCTCGTTAGCGCCGCCCCAGATGGCATCGGCCCATGGCTTCTCATTGGGTGCGGGGGTTACCGGCTCCGCCCTTGACGAGGGGCCGACAGGGAGCCCCTTCGTGGTAACCCCGTGGAGCGCGTGGTCAATGGTGGCTAACCGAGCCGGAAGGAGGACGCCCACTCCCCATGCCGTCACCGCGCCGCCCCCCTCTTTTGTTGTTGTTGTTGTAGTTGGCGCTTCTTCATGGGGAAGAGATGCGGAGAGGTATGGGGAGGTCCTAAACTTCCTAACAGGTGCCATATAATCACATTCTGGTGCAACGAAGAGTCATAATTAATGGAAACAAGTCCTTAACTGACATAGATTAAGAATAACTAGCAAGATGTCCTATAATTGTCTACGTGTGGTGCGGGGGACCTGGGCACGACATTTAATGGGGGGATGAAGGGGAAGATCGGCTCTAATGGGTGTTGTTTACAGACAATGGGACTAGGGAATGGGGTAAGGGAGAGTTGGGGAGTATCGGAGAAAATAGGGGAATATTTACAAGCGGATATGGAGGCCAAATTCCATATTCGCAACAATATCGACAAATACAGACAGACAGACAGGGTGAAAATAAAACCTCCGCCACCGAATATGGAGCAAATAGAATGCGAGACAATCACACTCACAAAGCTGTGCGTGGTATTTGGGACACATTCTGCAAGAGTGATGATTCAGAAAATTCCTGTGTCACCATGACCCTCAAGAAAGGAGCAACTTTGAAGACCATTGACTATAAGTACCTTTGAAGCCCATTAAAGGAGTCCATTAAATACTGTAAGTGATGTAAAAATTCACACAATGTAGGAAGCTGTAATCAAGTGGAACATGTATGTTTAAGTGGAGTCTTTCAAAGTAGAAGGTTGCATACATTTGCCTTATCATGATGGGTGAGGATAAGACCACAATAGGGACACAAGGGGAGGTGGTTAAAATGTCAATCTTAAAGTTATTTTCTGACATAGCTTGATCGTATCACTATTACATTTTAAAGATATTTTTAGATTGGAGGCTGGAGTGCCCCTAGGCAGTCTTGGGCCTGTCTTGTTCCTTAGCCTCTCCAGATGCTCTTTTCTTATTCTTTTTTTTTTCGTATACTGAATCGAGGCTCGTGAAAGAGCTAACATTTATTTCACAAACAAATCAACCAGACAAACAAAATATACAAAAAGAGGGAGCGGAAGACAAGATGGGGAGAGAAGGGGAAGCACACAACCACAACATTTGAGAGCAGGGAGAAGTGTGGGAGGGAGAGGGCTTGGGGGGAGGAGGTGTGGGAAGGTGGGGGTGGGGGGGGGGAGAGGTATAAAACACAAGGGGACCGAAATTAGCGGGGGTAGAAAAGATCAAGGTTTTGGATGGGGGAGGATAAGAGATGGTGGTGAACAGCTGTTTTAAAGACCTGGAGGGTGGAGTGGGATTGAAGAGAGTGAGGGAGTTTGTTCCAGAGGTGGGAGAAAAGAGGAATGAAGGAGTGAAGGTGAGCAGAAAGTCTTGATTTTGGCAGTTTAACCATAAGAGGGTTGCAGGCAGATCTTGTGCGACCTGTAGGAATATTTGGGGGACAGAGCCCAGAGAGAGCTGGGGGGGCAAGGCCAGAGAGGAGTCGGTAGAAGACGGAAAGACCACCAACCTGCCTGCGGTGAGTGAGTGAAAGGCCCTTGGAGTTAGCTTTGTCGCGGGAGATTCCAATGATTCTGAACGCTTTGGTTTCAACAGCGTGAAGACGAGCTAGGTGTGAGGCAGGATCACCAGACCAGAGGGGAGAGCAGTATTCCATAGAGCTGCGGATGAAAGCCTTGTATGTGGTGAGGAGCTCAGGTGTGCCAAGGAAGGACTTCGCACGACGGAGGATGCCCAGTCGGCGACTGGCTTTGGAGGCCAGATTTGAAATGTGGTTTTCCCAGGAAAGATCATGGCAAATAGTGAGACCCAAAAGCTTGAGTGACAGAACTTCTTGGAAAGGATTATTCAGAAAGTGGATGGGAGGGTTGTCCAGTCGGTCTTTTCGGAGAGACATCGTAAGAGTGTGAGATTTGTCAGGATTGAAAGACATGTTGCATTTGTTTGCCCAGTCTGTGATTTTGTCCAGGTCTGCAGAGAGTGAGGAGGCTGCAGACTGCCGATCTGAGGGATGAGGAATGGAGCGACAGAGAGTAGAGTCGTCAGCAAAGAGATAGAGAGGATTTTCAAGAGAGTCAGAGAGATCATTGATGAAGACCAGAAAAAGCACAGGGCCCAGAACACTACCTTGGGGAACTCCAGCCTGAACAGGAAGAGGAGATGAGAGAAACCCATTCAGGGCCACACGTTGACTACGACCAGAGAGGACGTCTGCCAGCCATGCGTGGAGATTTCCATGGATACCAAAGGAGGAGAGTTTGGTGAGCAGAGCGGGGTGCCAGACCGTATCGAAGGCACGTGAAATGTCAAGGGAGACAGCTCTAATCTCCTGTTTGGCGTTGAGGACCTCCATCCATTGTTGAGAAAGCAGAAGCAGCATGTCCAGAGTAGAGTGACCAGGTCTGAAACCAAATTGATGATCAGAGATCAAGCCATTGGAGAAGAGGAAAGATTTCATATGTGAAGCAATGATGGAGCTCTGAAATGAAGCAAGCATGAAGCAAGTAATGAAGCTCTGAAAAACATATCGCGATAGTCAGGCCTTAGGCTTCACGTTGGGTTGAATGGTCTGATTGGCCAAATTTGAAGCCGCAAGTCGGGGCCTCGTTGCCGCCCAAACCAAACCCAAGTACCGTAAAATGGGGTGAATAGGGACAGCAAGGTGAATAGGGACACAAACTGAAAGAAAGTTCGGAAACTTTTTTCGCTGAAAATTGATAACCATGTGGGAGCTGTGCTCGCACGATAAAGCCAGACAAAATGGACGACACAGGAACGAAGTTTCACCGAGCTATTTATTTAGCTCAAAACCAAAGAACTCAAGAGCACACTGAATCCGTCCGCCCCTCGAACGGGCGGCAATTTATATCGCAAACTGAACACACAAAACCACGCCTCTCAGGCGGGGCGTGGTATGCAAAATAGGTAAGTCACGCCTCTCGACGGGGCGTGGTATGCAAGGGAAGTGTTCGCCCGAGAAGGGCAAGGGCAAGTCTGCACACGCCCGGGCGAGTCCGGACACGTGACCACCCGCCGGTTGCGTCATCGGCCCGTGCACGGTAATTGTGTCATGCTTCCGGTAACCGCTACAACCATACTGATTTGTTGATATTTGGGTTGAAAGTGTTGTCTTGTTTTTTTAAAAAGCAACTTATAGTCCCTATTAACCCCATATATGGGTTAAATAGGAATAAATAGGATTTTTATGGCTGTCGCGATTCACCCCGTTTTACAGGTGAATAGGGACAGTCACTAATACAAAAAAATAATAAATTTTTTTTTTTTTAGATCAAAAGGTCAAAGGTTAAGTTTGCATACAATTGTCAGTTTTTGTCCAATTGACCTGAAGGTTTAAGAATTTGCATATTGTATTACACAATTGCCAATCAAAAGCAAGAAGCTGATTTTTCTTTTTTACTTCTAGCTCAAAGGTCAAGGCTGCATAAAATCATCAATTTTCATTTTGTATTTTTTAAAACTGTTTTTGTTATTTTTCGCATATAGAAGAAGAAGCCGACTGAATACAAACGGACGGGCTTTGCATTTTCACATGCTTTCTACCTTCTTTTGTTATGTTGCGTCCGCCCACGTATCAGCAACAGCCAATCCACGTCGAGTGCACCTGACTTGAAGCTCCGCCCTCACCATACATTTTCCCAGCTGATCGCTACGAAGAGCTGGAAGAGAGCGCGTGCGGCGAGTATGTTGTGATTCCGCCGACATCATGGAACTCTCACAGACCTTCCGGAAAAGGTTGAGCAAACTCACCCAGTTCTTTCAGGAGATGGAATCGGATGTGGCGACGCTGCAAAACGATATGAAGAATGACGTCAGCTCGTCCAGGTGAGTGATCGCACCCCCTTGGGCATGTGAGGATACCCGTAAAGCACGATGGGGATTGTCTATCGGACAAGTGAGCAAGTTGCTTAATGACTCTGTGGTCACAATTTGAGGGAGGACATCGATCTTGTTGTGGGGCAATGATCACGGAGACCTCGGGGACACAGAGATAATTAAATAATATTCACCACAGGAGTAATAATAATTAGGAACGGAAATAATTTTGTGTGAAATTGACGGAATATTGTGTGGAATAGCGAATGTTATTGTTGTTTTGATCATTTTGTGTTAACACTGCAACAGAAACCCACCCAGGAAGCTTGATCAGCACTCCCTGACACGCAACGTACAGTATTGTTAGCCATTGTATTTTTCACCATAATTAAATGTAATTATTCCATTGACATATTATGATGTGTACATTTAATTGTTTTAACTTAAAAACAAAGTAACTTGTGATATATTAAACGACAAGCGAATGCTCTTTGCTCGTCATGGGTAACAAGGATATGTAACTATTTCTGGTACCACTTACCCTATCTGGCCCATGGACTAATGTGCACCAACCTGAACCATAAGTTGGGGACAAGAGCATCCATTCCCCATGCCCACCCTCCAATCCCCCATCCCCATGCCCACCCTCCAATCCCCCATCCTCCACCCTAACCTCCAATCCCCCATGCCTAGATCCCCCTTCTCTCGCCCATCTCCCACCTCTCCATCCCCTCCCTAATGTCACCCTCACCTGCCCTCTGCCATCTCGCACCACCCACCCCCCAACCACAACTCGACCTTTCCTACAATTTGCAAAGGGTTTTGCTCCCCAAATCTAAGTTGAACATTCACCTCCATTCTTTCATCCCTGTGGAAGCGACTCCCTGTTCTAATCCTTGGTGTCTCGTTCATTGTCACCTTGTGCTTTCCACCATACTTATTTTACTTTCGCTGAACCCTCCCTCCCCGCCCCCCCGCCCCCCCTTTCTCCCCAATCTCCCCAATCTCCCCACACGCCCTGTACCTGTTTGCATGTTACAAATGTATTTATTTATTTTTTCTTCAATCCCATTCGTGACACTCAACTAATAGTTTGCACTGTGTACATCCATTTTTGCTTGTTCCTCTTTTCTCCCTGGCCTAGTTATCAGTATGTCAAGTTCTCTCTTTCTCTTTCTCTCTGTCTAATTCTCCATAGAAAACCAAACTCTGTACCTCTGATGAGTATACCTGGTTACAACGCAAGTACCAATGCTTGCACCTGCCATTGCACGCCATTGTGTTCTGATGCCCTCACCTTGCATCTTGGGTTAAAGGCATCAATTAAGAGAGGCAAGATGCAACAACATCCATCTGCACACCGTCGTTCTGTTTTGGATCCTGATCACCCACACGTGGTGTGTCAGAATCCTCCACAGCACGTGTGTGGATCTGGTTTTGTACAGTGTGGTGCATAAGTACAAACGTCTCCGTTTCTACTGGCACACACATTTGTCTTTGGTGTATGCGGACCGACCTGTTCAACAGCCTTCCATTTCCATTGCACCATGTCTGATGCCTACACGCTTTGGCATTAGGGAGGTTTCGTAATCAGGAATAATGTGAGAATTCTCTCCAAATGGTGAAGTTATGGTTTTATTGAAAGCTGGTGTTTTGTGCACTCGTTGAGATGGTAACAACATGCAGGTAATGAAAGGGTTCGGGTTCATTGTCTGTCGATGCACCTGTGATGGTGGACGAGCTGCACATCTGTCGTTGCTTCTTTATGAAAGGTGTCGTTCCCCCATTTCTGAGAAACGATAAACCAACACACCGTCATGGAAATAGCTGTTGTCAAAATAATACAGAGGTCAATTGTCAATAATTGTTTTGTTTTTATCACAATAATTATGTTGCAACTTACAATTAGCCTACAGCACCCTCAGAAAGTATTCGCACCCCTTAACCTTTTTCACATTTTGATCTGGATTTAAAATTGATTAAAGTGAGATTTTTTTTTTCTCACTGATCCAAACATAACACCCCATAATGTCAAAGTGGAATTTTGTTTTTAGAAAATTTTACAACATCATTTAAAAATAGCCCTGAGTGAGGTCTCGTCCATTGTCACCTTGTGTCAATTAAAAGCAAAGGCAGTGTTAATTCAGACCACCGCTGATTTAGGGGAACCCCCCCCCCCCCTCCCGGGAGCTCCCTGTTTTCCGAAATCGGAAAATCTAAGACCGAGCGATCCTGTAGATCATCGAGTAGGAGGGCTGTATCGGATTTCAGAGCAATCTGTTCGTAAATAAGGGATGAGAGGGGATCCAAAGTCAATCCTCCCCCCACCCCTTCCCTTCCCCGCACCCCCTCCCGAAAGCCCAAATGATCCGAAATCGAACAATCGAAGCCAGAGCGATTGTGGGAGCTTTTGTCTTGTATTCATGTGTAAAGTTTCAGAACAACCAGCTGAGTGATAGGGGAGGAGTAGTAAAAACAGCAAAAAGTTAAAGGATGGACGGATGACTGGATGGACAGATATCCAGACATCACGACCATTTTATATTTTAATCTCTTCAAGAATCGAGATGAGATGACCTAAAAATGAAAAGCTGAAATGTCTTAAGTCAGTAAGTATTCAACCCCTTTGCTATGACACTCCAAATTGAGTTCAGGTGCATCCAATTTCCTTAGATCATCCTTGATGTCTCTATAACTTGATTGGAGTCCACCTGTGGACAATTCAATTGATCAGAGTAGTGATGGAAATGTACAAAAGAGCGCGCACAGCTGCAAGGACGAAGGACGGGAACAGTGGTGAGTTTGAGGTGAAGGTGGGAGTGCATCAGGGGTCGGTACTAAGTCCACTACTATTTGTAGCTGTGATGGAGGTGCTGGCTCAGAACGTAAAGGAGGGTTTACCGTGGGAGTTGTTGTGTGCAGATGATCTGGTGTTGATTGCGGAAAGTATGGATGGACTGAAGGAAAAGATGAACAAGTGGAAGGAATGTATGGAGACAAAAGGTCTGAAGGTGAATATCGGAAAGACAGACGAAGGTAATGGCAAGTGGTAAAGCATGTGGTGAGGTGGAAAGAACTGGGAAGTGGCCCTGTGCTGTGTGTAGGAAGGGTGTCGGAGTGAACTCCATTCAATGTACAATGTGCGCTGAGTGGGTTCATCAAAAATGTCGTGGTCTAAGAGGGTCATTAACCAGTGTGGCAGCTACATTCAAATGTAAGGTGTGCACAGAGGGAGCTGCAGATGGAGGAAATGTTGAGTTGGATCTTGGAGACGGCGTGAAGCTGGAAGGTGTGAAAACATTTTGCTACCTCGGAGACATGCTGAATAGAGAAGGTGGATCAGACTCGGCAACGGTTGCTAGAGTGAGATCTGCATGGAAGAGGTTTCGGGAACTGAGTGGCGTGCTGATGAGGAGGGGAGTGTCGTTGAAGCTGAAGGGAAAGGTGTATGCTGCATGTGTGATAAGTGTTATGATTTATGGGAGCGAGACATGGGTAATGAACGTAGAGCAGCAACGAAGTTTGGAAAGGATGGAAATGCGAATGGTTCGGTGGATGTGCGGAGTATCGTTGAGAGAGAGGAAGACAAATGATGAATTGCGAAAGATGATGGGAATAGAGCCTGTGATTGATGCTGTGAAGAGGAACAGGTTGAGATGGTTTGGTCATGTGTTGAGGAAGGATGAAAGTGACTGGTTGAGAAGAGTGATGGAAATGAATGTAGAAGGAAGTAGAGGACGGGGAAGACCGAGGAAGACTTGGCTAAAGATGGTGGAAGAAGAAATGCGGGCAAGGGGGTTAACAAGGAGAGATGCAGAAAATAGGGCAAAATGGAGAACATTGTCATGGGGACCGCAAGGCTAACCCCTGCTCTAGCAGGGAAAATGGCCGTTAAAATGCTTGTTGTTGTTGTTGTTGTTGTTGTTGTTGTTTGTACCATTTCAGGTTATTCACTGGACTTGAATTGCTTAAATTTCAATAAAAACTGGAAAAATTGAGGTGTTCTAAAACTTTTGACCGGTAGTGCATATATGTAATTAATTGAACAACTTCTAAAAGGTACCAATAATATTGTCCAGGCCAATTTTGGATTTCTATGTGGAATAAGCTAAGGTTTAGTAATTTTTCAGCTCTTTTTGTTTTGCTCCAATGTAAACTAAAGAAATACATGTATGTACAGTCGTGGCTAAAAAATATTGGCACCCTTGCACGTTTTTCAAATAATTCACCATTTCTTCCAGAAAATATTTGAAATTAAAAAATATTTTGGGATCCACATAGGTATTTATTTGGTTTGCAGTGGAACAAAACAAACAAACAAAAAAAAACTGAAAAAATTAATAAAGCTTATCTTATTTCACACAGAAATCCTAAAATGGCCCTGACAATAATATTGGCATGTTGTAGAAGTTGTTATAAATAATTAGATTTCAAGCAGGTGATTCTTCTTTACTTTGGAATTGAACTCACCTGCGGTGAGTTGCAAGTGCCTGCAATATAAAAATCACTCATTCAACCAGTTTGAATGAAGAAAAGGAGTCATTTTGCTGTTTTGTGTCACTGTGTGTACCGCAATGAGCATGGAGAGAAGAAAGAAAACCAGAGAATTGTCTGAGGAGGCCAATCAAGTCAAGCATGGACAATCTCAAGGTTACAAATCCATCTCCAGAGACCTTAATGTTCCTGTGTTCACCGTTCGCAATGTTATCAGGAAGTTTAAGGCCCATGGCACTGTAGCCAACCTCCCTGGACGTGGCCGGAAGAGAAAACTTGATCAAAGATTGCAGCGAAGGATTGTTTGTATGGTGTTGAAAGCACCTCGAGCAACTGCCAAACAGATTCAAACTGACCTTCAGGCACAAGGTACGACAGTTTCAACTTGGACCATCCGTCACCAACTCGATGAAAGGGGGTTCTATGGTAGGAGACCCAGAAGGACCCCACTGCTAAGAAAGCCCGACTGGAGTTTGCCCAAACACACCTGAACAAGCAAAAATCTTTCTGGGAGAATGTCCTGTGGACAGATGAGACCAAATTAGAGCTTTTTCGTAAAGCACATCATCTCTATATTTACAGAAAACAAAATGAAGCCTTCAAAGAAAGGAACACCTTCCCTACAGTCAAACATGGAGGAGGTTCAATGATGTTTTGGGGTTGCTGTGCTACCTCTGGCACTGGGTGCCTTGAATGTGTGTATGGCATCATGAAATTAGGAGATTACCAAGGCATTTTGGAGTGCAATGTTGAACCCAGTGTCAGAAAGCTGGGTCTCTGTCGAAGGTCATGGATTTTGCAGCAGGACAATGACCCCAAACACTTTAGAAAGCACCCAGGAATGGTTCAAGACAAAATGCTGGACTGTTCTGAAGTGGCCAGCAATGAGTCCAGATCTAAATCCCAATGAACACCTGTGGGTGGATCTGAAAACAGCAGTTGGGAGAAGGCACCCTTCAAATCTGGGAGAACTGGAGCAGTTTGCACAAGAGTGGGCCAAACTGCCAGTAGAGAGGTGTAGGAAGCTCATTCATGGCTATAGGAAGTGCTTGACTGCAGTTATATTGTCCAAAGTCTGTGCTAGCAAATATTAAGTCTCGGGTGTCAATAATTTGGTCAATGCCATTTCTTTTTATTTTCTGATTTAAAAGGATATATGAAGTTCTGAATAAAAACAAAGGTTCTGTAATATTAACAGTGAAATAAAGAATTGTGGAGACCAAATACTTTTGTCAATTTCAACTTATTATTCGGGAAAATTGTGAGTTATTTGAAAAAAGTGCAAGGGTGCCAATATTTTTGGCCACGACTGTATCTTACTATAATTCACCAAATGTCCGTCCGTCTGTCCGGCCGTTCGAAGGTACCGCAAAAACGGCTGAACCGATCGCAACGATATTTTGGGTGGGTAATCCTGGGATCTCCTGGAGTAAAATAGGCTACATTGTTTTTCCAATTTCAGCTTTGGCCTCCAGCATTTTCAGGTTTGGACTCCCGCATAACGTTATTTTCCCGGGTGCCGCACAAACGGCTGCATCAATCGCTGCACGGCTGCACCGATCGACTGCACCGATCGGACTCGGTTACCTCGGACAAAGACCTTTTATAAGGACATGGGTTGAATCCCTGCTTGAGTGAATGCCAACCCCCTCCCCGCCATCATGGTCGTCTCTCCAACTCACAATCCCACGAGATATGTGGAAAGGACAGGACGACCCAAGACCAATTATCTTCTTTTTGATTCATATATAAACATCATGAAAAGTAAATAATGACCTCGGCCAAAGTTCAAACGACGTGAGTTTAATCTCTATATAAGAGAATTCCACATAGCTATTTGGGCGGTGTATACGCTAACAGATCGCTGTCTCCATCCATCTTGCCAAGGCCGCAACACCTATCGGCTCAAAATCATTTTAACTGTTGACTTGGTAGTTTTTACAATGAAGGAAACATTAACAATGTTGTTAAAAGTTTATTTTGTGATTAATTTGTGATTGGAGTCATGTTGTTCGGAATGAAAAAAGAGATATCGAGTTCAAGTAAATTACGACATGCGGTGATGGTTTCTACTTTCTAATGATTCGCCACGGACCCACGATCGATGTTTCTATACGTGAACATACCCGTTTGATTGCGAACGGGTACGTTTTTCATGGAAGTCCTTCACGAACTTGCTGTCCATGTCTGACGTGTGACTGAGGGTGCTACAGGAATGTGGAATTTATTGGTTTCATGCTTTAGCATTCGCCGTATCTGCATTGCCTGTTTGCTTCCGGCCTCCCACCCGTGTGTAGCACGGGTAACTCACTTGTGTATATATAATACTAGCAGGAGTACCTGGCGTTGTGTGTGCGGGGGGTGGAGGGGGGTGGGGGGGGGGGGGGAGGGGCCGGAAGGAGGCTGCATCGCGAAACACGTCGCACCAAGCCGGTTGTCTTGTCTCCACTGGGGACGATAAAGACGGAGCTCGCCACATCCTTTGGTACATTAGTGGTGTAGTGCCAAAGGCAGTGTGGGAATCTTCATCCTGATGGTGGTTCGAGTGCAGCCACCCAGCTGCTGGTTGCATCATTTTTTCTGTGGGCGCATCTGCTGCCTCTCTATAACCAGTTATCTGGTACTCATTTTACCGACCTCAGAAGGATGACAGGCTGAGTCAACCTCACCTGGTATTAATTTAACAGCTGAATGGGATTCGAACTCAGGACCTTAGGATCCTAAGCCCATCGCCCTGACATTGATTTAATTACTAACACATAATGATTTTCAAAGAGTTTTCAATTGGACAAAATGAAAAACAAATTTACATGAAAATAGACTTTATTACACATTTTCTCAGTGGCTACCGTGCTACTGCTTCATTTTGTGGGCAAGCTCCTCTAAGTTTGGTTTTATGTTGATGGGCAGAGCACAACGCAAATCATGCTGAGGATCCACATGGTTCCTTGCTTTAGTCTTGATTGCAACAAGACCTGAAAATCCTTGTTCACAGAGATATATTGTTGGAAAAGGGAGAAGAGCTTTTTCTGCCTCCCAAGTCAGAATGGGCTTATCCTCAAGTTGGATCCAAAATTTCGAATATGGGAGCTTTTCAAAGCATTGCATCTGCACTTGATTTTCCTGGAGTTCTATAAGTTCTTCTTGAAATCACGGAATATCTTCTCCACCTTCACTGACGTCCACATTGAACACATTTCTGATCCAACTATGCTTCTTGAGGTCGACGTTTTCTGGAAAATACCTGTCCATTTCTTCCTGAAGGTTCTTCAGATGATCTTCGGAAATACTTTTGACATCAACAAGCGATATTTCCGACGTATCTTCCAGCACAGCACCCAGTTCTCGAAAGGCAGCCGTTTTTCCTTTAGTCAGTTTTTCTCTCCAAAGAGCTTGCTTTTTCTTGAATGAGGCAATTTTTTCACCTATGTCCACCATGGTATGATTACGGCCCTGCCTGTCTGAATTCAGTTCATTCAGGTGCATGAAGGTGTCACCCAAATAGGCAAGCTTTGCCAGCCAAGCAGCATCTTTAAAGCAGTCTACCAGTGCATGTCTCTTCTCACGTTAAAAAAAAAAAAAATCCATTTCCGTTTTTAATTCAAGAACTCTTCCGAGAATCTTCCCTCAAGAGAGCCAACAAACTTCCCGAGTTCTTCCTTCCTGAACTTCCCAAACTTCCCGAGCCAACTTCCCGAGTGGAACAGCAAGACCTGGTGATGTGATCTCATCTTTTCACTCATTTTATGAAAAATGCATGAGTTTAAAGCCCTGGCCTTGACATAATTCACAATTTGGATAGCATTATTGAGAACTACATGAAGGTCCAGTTGCAAACATTGAGTGGCAAGGTTTTCCCAATGTAAGAAACAGTGAATTATTATGATATCAGGATTTTCTCTACCTTAGCTCCTCCCACTCTCCAAAACTAACCATCACCTCCGTTTCCCATACATATGAACTATAACATGTGAATTATAACATGTGAATTCCAAACATAACAGATGCTATATTATCCACAACTATTCTACTTTAATTACTATTTCAATAATCCTTCATATTGTGCCAGTGAAGTAATCCCCTTATAACACTAATATTTCTTTTTTGTGACCGTCCCGTGACCCTCAGGAACACCCTCGCGACCCTCATTTGGGTCGTGACCATGGGTTTGGGAACCACTGGCTTAAAACAAAGAGGGTAAGGTATGCCACTTTCTCTCATCTCGATGTATGAAATGCTGCAAACGCTTCTGATAACGTTGATGCAGTACAGTCATCTCATGTAGTACAGCTCATGTAGTCATCATCTGTTTGAGCAGACTTGGGTATGTATGACTAGCAAAGGTACCTAGCGTTGCCGGGCAATGCAGCGTCACTTCATGATGGGAATATCGAGAGAGGGGGAGGGGGTCTTTGAAGACTAACTAGTTGCCTGTCTAAGGGTCTTTGAAGGCTAAAGACAACACCCTTGTCTTTACAAATATGCACCCATATCCGCAGATACGTCGTAGGAAACCTGTCTCACGATGGTCTAAATTCTAAACTCAGCTCACGTTCCATGTTGGTGGGTGAGCAATTTCAATCGGCCGAAACAAAATGGCGGTTAAGAACTCAGTGATGTAACAGTGTGCTGCCAAAGTTGGTGGACCACCATTTTGGTTAGGTTTGTTATGTGTTTTTTTTGTTATGAGCACCTCGTTAATCATCTTCAAAAATGGTGTTTTAACACACCGAAACACCCAGTTTTCGTTTATGCATTCTCTTGGAGGTCGGGAAGTATGCAAAGTTTGGGGGCCACTCGGTTTCATGGTTTTGGAGTTATCGAGGACACACACACACACACACACACACACACTGCCTTTTATTATTATGGATGAGATTCTTGCAATCCTCATGATCTTCCATAAGAATTGGAAGTTGGTTCCGAATCAGACTTGTATCCCTCTTGAGTTGATCCACATAGATGAGAACAGGGTGGCCATGAGACCTCTTGCCTTGCGATGGCTCCCATAGCAGAAGTTGTGATACCATTTCCTACTTGCTTCTCCAACAATGGCTGGCAATTTTTTTTAAAGCAAGAGATGCAAAGGTCAATCCGCCATATAGTCTTTATTTGTTTGACGTTTGTTCTCTCCAGATTATTGTCGTGTGACTACCCTCTGGTGAACACCGCAGGGTGACACGGAGGACCAAACGAGCTTAACACTCCAAGGTGTTCAGTCAAAATATAGTGGAGAATATGCGTGGGGGAATGGGGGATGGTGGTGGGGGGGGGGGGGGCGAAAAGCTTACCTTCACGGATCCACCGGCGGTCTTCACACCTGTGATGATTAACTCAAACCGAGACGGAATTAAAATATATAAATAAACAGGTTTAATGAAATAAATGCCAGTAACAAGGAAAGCATGATAAAAATAAATTCCTAACTAGAGCGCTCCCACACAGACTCGAATACAGACAAGGGATAAAATAACTGAAAAATAAATGTGTTGTTTGTGGCACTTAGCTCAAATTGGCTGGTGTATCTCGTAAGGAATCGTCAAAGATAGTCTGAGGCCTTGACGGGAAAATGCGTCCTTTGTCGCGAACTAGGCCTCGCTGCGTATCCGCCCACTCCTGGCTTCGCCAAGAGCCAGCGAGCAGGCGGCGCCCATCCACTCGTCGTTCTTGCTTGGGAAACCGCAGTTCTCGGTCCACCGTTACTCCTCCTCACGATCACTATCAAGATGTCGGAATACGATCGTTCGTGATCAATCTCCCTTGCGCAAGAAGACAAAATGCGACCGTTCGCTATGGGATCCAGAACGAGAAGGGAAAATGTCCGCCGTTCCACCTATTTTGTACTTGAGGCTCTGACGTCATCCCATGACATCTCTGTCTCCGCTCCTATCAGCGAGTCTCATCGTCTTATCTTAGCAGTCTCTGTGCCAATCAAATCCCTGCCAATCACTGCTCTTTGAGACGTGGCTTCACGGACCTTTTGTGCCTCCGTGCTCACCAAGTCCGTGTTATCAACGATAATGCTTGATGCCTGGTTTCTGGTTGGTTTTTAATTAGTGTGGTTAATGGCCGATTTCTTACTAGGTGTCTGTAGTGCGGTACCATAAGGAACATAGGAAAGGATTAGAGGCAATTACATACAGGGGATTAATTACCCATAATCCCTCGCTAATTAACAAACCCCACCCCTCTCATGGGGACGAAGATACACTTACACGACATCCGGTCTACACAAATTTCCTACTTATGATACACCGAGGTTTCTTCTTCATGACAGTCGGAGAACACTAATCTATACAATTCTACTTGGACTAAGGTATTGCCTACCCCCTACAAACGTAACATTATATTCAGTGCTGCCCTCAACAACCTTGTATAGCAGCCATCAAATCACCTCTCAAGTGTCATTGTTAGTGTCCAACTCTCGGTACCATGTGGATGATCTTCCCATCACATCAGCACTCTCTACTGTTGCATGGAAGCATTTCACCGCTGGGTTTCTGTCCAGATTTGATTTCCATAGAGTATTTATTCTTCTTTTTGAGCGCTGTCCAAACCTTGGTTTCTCTTACTTCAAAATCTTTGTTACTTTTGTTGATCCCGGTCCCAAGACATTGAAAGTCAGCTCCCCCTTTTAAAGCTTTTCGACTAGTCGCTTTATGTTCACCCTCTTGATTGAACAACACAAATAATATTATATGGGACTGATGACGTTAATGATGAAGAATTGTGTCCTTTTAGGCTTTCGTGTGCAGAATATTTTTTCCTTTCAACATTTTCAAAGCCTCATGGAGGAGCTTGTCTTTATCAGATACAGGGCAATGGCATGTGAAGGCATCATGATACTTTCACATGTGTTACAAACACATTACGAGTAATATAATGTGTGTGGGAAAAGAAAGTTAAAGTGGAAAGTTAAAGTGCAGTGCTGCAAAGTGAGTATGGGAATTGAACTTGGTTGGATACGGCATCATGAACTATGTAATCAAATAATAAAAATGTTTTAGCAGGATCAAAATTTACTTTGACTTCACGGTCCACGAGGGGGAGCAATCGTGTCGTCTTTGGACCGCTGGGATCAAGGAGGCAACCGAAAATTACCATGATTCTGTACCATTTCATCAGACTAAATCCATATCTTCACTTAATCCAAATTTGTATATGAAACCAGGACAAGCCTTTTCATCTGTATGTCAATATAAAAAATAAAGGATGAAATCAACAGCAGGAGGTCTATTGAGCTATGCTAACCGCAGTTGGAATCGAGCAGGAGCTGACGTTTTGGGCGTTAACCCTTCATCGGAGTGAAATATGACGAAGGGTTAATGTCCGAAACGTCAGCTACTTGCTTCCGATGGTGGTTATTATCATACCTCATTTCATTCATCATTCTACCCGTCCTCCAACGCAGATCAACACTACAGCTTTTACCAGTGTTCTTTTTCATTCATATTGTTGCGGATCTCCAACCTCGGCCTTTCCCCTTACAAAGGGGGGATTAATCCCCTTGTCTTTTTACTAGCCGACAGGATCCAGAGCTATGACGTTCCTTCCAGACGGCGTTAACTAGGGTTGTAAGCCGAATTCTTATTACCTACTTACTAACGCCGCCCAGGAAGCAAGGAAATAACTCCAGCCCGAATCACGGATACAGATGGAAATGCCGAGCGGTAGCGATCCGTGATCCGAGCTGTTAACAATGACTAGACCCGATTCTAAGCGGTTCCGAATCGTGCCACGTTTACCCAATGGAGAAATCACTAAGACAGTCGAATTAAGAGGAAACAGGAAGAACAAGCAATTTATTACACTTTGTACAATGAAGAAGAAGAAGAAGAAGCAATGTACAGTGAAGAAGAAGCAATGTACAGTGAAGAAGAAGAAGCAGATACACAGGGCAGCCTTATACAGTCTTAACTTATAGCTGGACACGGGCCCATTCGCACTCAGACTCACACGGGGGTTGTAGATGGTCGGGTTGAGGGTCCAAAGATGGCGTCCACAGCTCGCTCCGGTCCCCGACTCGTACCACGAAGAAGATGGTAGACGGCAGGCAAGCTCTCCGCATGTCGTTGGTGCGGATCGGACAATTATATGGGGGGATCGGTAAGCTGGGCTGGCGGTTACTGTGCGGCTCACGGCCACGTACGTAATAGAAGTACCGGCGCGTTATATGCGCTCCCCGCAAGCCCAAAGCCAAATCCTCAACGAGTTCTTGCAATCACTCAGCATAACAGCGCCTCTTCCAACCAGTCCTCAAACAGGGCGATCTCCAATCAGGCCTCTTTTATGCACTAATCGTGCGAGTCCTCCTCGCAATGCAATGCGCTCCAAACAAGTCCTTATCACGCGAGTCCTTCCCCAATAGCAAGTCCTGTTGCAAAGCCCCTCGCTTATCAGTTCTCTCGATCAAGCGCATGAGTCCTCTTCATGCGAGCGAGCTCAGTCCTCTCTGCACAGTCCTGTCGATCAAGCGCATCAGTCCTCCCAATACCCATCCTTGGCTTCAGTCCTCCTCATGCGAGCTCGCTCAGACCTTTCCGCACAGTCCTTCGATCAAGCGCATCAGTCCTCTCTCAGGGCTTTGCGTGCGCGGTTATATAGCGCCGCCCAGCGAACCCTCTCGAATGTGCCAGGCGTGCACTTACCACGCCCCTTAGGCCATGCCCACTGAGCCCTGGTTGGTTGTTGGGGTCTTACCGGCTCCGCCCTTGATGTCTGCTTGACATGGCCAGTGCCACACCCCCGACCTCGCGCTCCGCCCCTTTTCCAGGCCTTACCTCGTGGCATTTGGCTGGTTTCAGCATCCTAATGCGAGGGGCAATGGGGCGCAGACTGGATGGTGCCCAACGAGGTCGATTGGAGGGTGGGCTGTAAAATGAATGGGGCCTACTCTTATTTATTTCTTTTACACAACGCAGGTATCACTATTGGAAATGGCCTTATCTCACATATACTATGAAATAACTAACGTTCTAAGGTGACCTCCGTGTTGCATGTAGACTAACTATGGGGGCAAAACCTTTAACCTTTATTAATCAAATATGTACATTTTCAGAACCGCAACACTGCACCCCTCCTTTTCCTGGCTTGTCCCCGAGCCGGACCCACACACCAGTGAGCCCGACTGGGTCTGATGCAAGGGTCAGGACTACTTTTTAACAATTAGTGTGACACTTAGGTGTAGTTTCCCTCTACATTTAACCTTAAACACTGGATATGTCCCACCTACTGCGTTGTGTACTAACTAACTGACTCACGCCCACAATTAACCGAATTACGGAAAGAATTCCCAAACTAAACATAAAGCCGGTGGGGAGCATGTTATTTACAAGACTACTAATTATTTACAATACTACAACCCAGGACCTGTCTTTTGTGGGAAAGAGAAGGGATTTTGAAAAGAGGAAACACAGAATGCACTGCACTGCACCAATACACCATATGTACAAATTTTTTTTTTAAATGCACAAAAAGCACCAAAATGCACAATCATCACATTTCAATAATAAATGAATGACGTCTTGGGCTTGCTTGGCTGCTGGGCTGTTGTATCTTGGCTGCTCCTCTTCTTCTTCGGTGTGCCGTAATAATTTGGAGATCTTCTTTTCCTGGCACACCGGAATAATAAAAAGTGCACAAACCGTGTCCGCTTTTTATTTTGGCCAGCAGGGCCAACTTAGGTGGTCCGACTGCATGGCATTGATGCCACTTAAACACAGTGGTCCGCAGGGCAAGATAACGTTTGCCACGATTGTCTGCCCAAGCAAAGGTGCCAGGCCACAGAACGTGTGGTCCATATGGTGTACCGGTGCAGGCATCAGGCAGCAGGGTGCAGCGCAAGAGTGCAGCCACATGGCTCAGGGCACCTGCACACTCCCCTCAACAAAAGGTAATGGGTTGACTACGTCCCCACTACTCGTACAATGTCTCTACTTAATTCTCAGTCTCCTAAAGTCACCTCTAAATCCCTAACATTATCCTAGCCCGCCCTCGGCTAGTTTACACTGCCAAACCCCATACATCTACTGCTCCTTTGCCCCAACTTGTGAGGTGAATGGTAAAGCTACCATTCGCCATCACTACTGCCATTACCATTCCAGTCCTCTGAACTATGAGCCTCGTCGGGTGGGAATACATTTTCATAGCTCGGCTTCAAAAAGCCGAGCAATGCATACTGGTGGTCTGTCTCCTGTTGGTTGGGTCCGTCCGGCATTTTCGATTCTGGGGAGGAGGCATACTTGGGCCGAGGTTCCAGGCGCCATCCCGGCGCGGAGCCTTTCGGACTCCGCCACGATCACCCAACCTCCCCCGGTCGGAGCACCGCGCCCGCCAGGGGGCGAAGGTCCGACCTGGCCTACCTCCCCCGGAATCGTGCTGTTTGCCCCTTGCGCCACGGCACGGCACCGACCATACAGGGCGGGACCCAGCCCGAATCGTGCACGGCGCTCCTTGCGAGACCGCCGCGGCAACGATCCCCGCCGGCTCCCGCAGCACACAAAGAACACCACGCCCGAGAGCTCGCGTTGGCGGTACGTCACCCTAAACGCCAAGGCCCGGTCTGCGTCGATGCTCGAGTCGCATTCTCACACCACGCGACCCGTTTCTCACTCGCACATCCCATACACTCCCTTACTGAACTCTCCTGTGCACACTCTTCCGTTCCACACTCAGGTGCACTCACGCCGTTCACACACTCCCTTAGTACACATCCTCGCGCACACCCTGGCACTCTCATACCACTTACGCACTCAGTTACACACTCTGTAACACCCACGGGTGTGCACTCCTGCACACACCCAATCATCACCGCACACCCTCACGCACATTCTTGCACACACTCCTCCGTTAGGTACTCCGGACCAGTCGCACACCTTACCATTGGCCTCTCACGAACGCCCGGGTCTATACTAACTCCCAAGCTTGTTGAACCTCCCCTCACACCATATACATTCCCGACATTATCGCCACTCACCTCGGCGCTTCTTCCTCTTCGCTCCTCCTCCACCACCTGCATCCGACCGTCTTGACTAGCCATGGCACGATGTTAATTTGGGTGTTAATAATAAATTTCGGCCGCTCGTAATTTGGAGTGCGTTAGGCGCACTTCGGGTCCAATCCCACTTCCCTGACACCAATTGTTGCGGCCAATATGCACAATTGGTGTCCAAAATTTGGTCTTAAAAATTTAGTCCAAGGTTCCAAATCCCCACTCCTGACACCAATTGTTGCAGATCTCCAACGTCGGCCTTTCCCCTTACCAAGGGGGGGATTAATCCCCTTGTCTTTTTACTAGCCGACGGGATCCAGAGCTATGACGTTCCTTCCGGACGGCGTTAACTAGGATTGTAAGCCGAATTCTTATTACCTACTTACTAACGCCGCCCAGGAAGCAAGGAAATAACTCCCGCCCGTATCACGGATACAGATGGAAATGCCGAGCGGTAGCGATCCATGATCCGAGCTGTTAACAATGACTAGACCCGATTCTAAGCGGTTCCGAATCATGCCACGTTTACGCAATGGGGAAATCACTAAGACGGTCGAATTAAGAGGAAACAGGAAGAACAAGCAATTTATTACACTTTGTACAATGAAGAAGAAGAAGCAATGTACAGTGAAGAAGAAGAAGCAATGTACAGTGAAGAAGAAGAAGCAGATACACAGGGCAGCCTTATACAGTCTTAACTTATCCCTGGACACGGGCCCGTTCGCACTCGCACTCAGACTCACACGGGGGTTGTATATGGTCGGGTTGAGGGTCCAAAGATGGCGTCCACAGCTCGCTCCGGTCCCCGACTCATACCACGAAGAAGATGGTAGACGGCAGGCAAGCTCTCCACGTGTCGTTGGCGCGGATCGGACAATTATATGGGGGGATCGGTAAGCTGGGCTGGCGGTTACTGTGCGGCTCTCGGCCACATACGTAATAGAAATACCGGCGCGTTATATGCGCTCCCCGCAAGCCCAAAGCCAAATCCTCAACGAGTTCTTGCAATCACTCAGCATAACAGCGCCTCTTCCAACCAGTCCTCAAACAGGGCGATCTCCAATCAGGCCTCTTTTATGCGTCAATCGTGCGAGTCCTCCTCGCAATGCAATGCGGTCCAAACAAGTCCTTATCACGCGAGTCCTTCCCCAATAGCAAGTCCTGTTGCAAAGCCCCTCGCTCATCAGTTCTCTTGATCAAGCGCATCAGTCCTCTTCATGCGAGCGAGCTCAGTCCTCTCCGCACAGTCCTGTCGATCAAGCGCATCAGTCCTCCCAATACCCATCCTTGGCTTCAGTCCTCATGCGAGCTCGCTCAGACCTTTCCGCACAGTCCTTCGATCAAGCGCATCAGTCCTCTCTAAGGGTTTTGCGTGCGCGGTTATATAGCGCCGCCCAGCGAACCCTCTCGAATGTGCCAGACGTGCACTTACCACGCCCCTTAGGCCATGCCCACTGAGCCCTGGTTGGTTGTTGGGGTCTTACCGGCTCCGCCCTTGATGTCTGCTTGATGTGGCCACACCCCCGACCTCACGCTCCGCCCCTTTTCCAGGCCTTACCTCATGGCATTTGGCTGGTTTCAGCATCCTAATGCGATGGGGCAATGGGGCGCAGACTGGATGGTGCCCAACGAGGTCGATTGGAGGGTGGGCTGTAAAATGAACGGGGCCTACTCTTATTTATTTATTTTACACAACGCAGGTATCACTATTGGAAATGGCCTTATCTCACATATACTATGAAATAACTAACGTTCTAAGGTGACTTACGGGTTGCATGTGGACTAACTATGGGGGCAAAACCTTTAACCTTTATTAATCAAATATGTACATTTTCAGAACCGCAACAATATGTAGCACAAGGTTGTGGCGTAGCATCATTGCCTGAGGGTTCTGCTGTGCTGCTGACGCAGTGCCCCATGTAGGTTAGAGCTGGAGTTAGTAATTTGTCCATGGTGCTCGCCACACAGTGGGATCTTCAATGTGCACCAATGAATGCTTGCAGACGCCCCTATAACGTCCATCGAGGGACGGCACACACATTGATGAATCACACTGCATGTGAAGCACCAGGAAGCACACACATTGATGAATCACACTGCATGTGAAGCACCAGGATGCACACACATTGATGAATCACACTGCATGTGAAGCACCAGGATGCACACACATTGATCAATCACACTGCATGTGAAGCACCAGGATGCACACACATTGATCAATCACACTGCATGTGAAGCACCAGGATGCACATACATTGATGAATCGCTGCATGTGATGCACCAGGATGACAATTTATAGCTGGGTCAGGATTCGAGCTTCGAGGTGAGTGTGCATACTTCTGGGCCATCCTGTCATCCCACCTTCACCAGCAAGACTTGCTCTTAATTCTACAATAATGAAAAGACAGCTCTTGATACACTGAAGATAATGACAGGCAACTGGTGAGTTAACACAAATACGGGACTTGAACGAAAGGTTTTTTGCCCTTTGTGCTTGACTTTCCCAGGCAAAGAGCAGAGCAGCCTTCGACTCAGCAGGTCTAGACAAATAATTAGTCTGTATAATGATAACAGTAATAATGAAGCAATTATCATTTTAAAGCAATTTATTGTGTGCCCCATTTTGGTTGGAGCAGGATTCGTTTATATGGGTCGCCATTGACAAAGTGTGTAAGTTCTGAGGCATTTGCTGCGAGTGCTCGCAGATATGTATGTGTGGTGGAAATTCACTTGAAAGCCTTGTTTTCTCAATGAAGCAGTCTGGGCTTGCCACCCTGGTTGAAAGCGCACATGGCACGGCTTTAATGTGCTGCTTGGTGGCGTGGGCAGGCAGTGCGGCTTGTGATCGGTGAGTTGTGGGACGCCAGTTAACCCAGATTGCTCTCATTCAGAGCTGTGTCCGCTGCCTGTCCAGGTATCGGTTATTACCTGTCTAGATACCTGGTGCATTGCATTCCTTCCAAGCAATCATTTTGGTCATGTAAACATACTATTCAACATCTTTCACAGTCGTATCGTGCTCATTGACGTATCTTTCAAGAGATGGCAGCACAGAGCATATACTACGTAGCTGTTGCCAAAATTTAAGTTCTTAAAACCCACAACAACTCAACCGCTCCCTCCCACCCCCACCCCTATCCCTCCTCCCAACTTCCGTTCCTCCAGTTCTTGGTTTATCTTTCACTTCATTCATGCACCCTATCACCCCATCACTCCTTCCTTAGACGGAGTCAGTACGAGAGCAGTCTTTCAGAAGCAGGAGCACCACCGGGAAATAACATGGAGGGCCCAAGGTTTGATAACGTGGTGAGTAACGTGTTAAGTACAGGTGTGCTGATGTATGGATTTATTGAATAGGTATTTGCAATGAAGATATTTCCTGGTTTTTATTGAGGCAAACAAAAATTACCTTTTGATAGAGTTGGCGTGTTTGGATCCTTTTACATCCTTTTACCTGTTAGCACAAAAACAAATGAATTACAAGCTGCAAGCAGCAAGAGCCTGTATAAGTGTTGCGTGTCTCTAATTCTTGGTGTTTCTCCATTAAAAGGAGTAGCACGCTGGAAGAGACTAGTAAGAGTTGGATCCTTTTACAAATGTCATGATGCAATGTACATTTGTTACATATCCAAGGCACCCACTCTGAAAGTAACCCAACAATTAATTATAGTATTCATAATCACCAGTACCTTTTCTATGTAAGGATTTAAATTTATGAACAGCGCACAGATCAGTCCTCATAAAAAAAAGATTTCCTTGGGTTATGCATTTAGTGTTAAACAGCAGTTATGCTCTAACTCTTCTGAAACGATCCATAATATGTTGAATCTCATGAACTTCATTTGTCCAAAACGAATCTACGGAAAGTGTGCTTTTTCTTTAAACCTTTCGCAGACTTGTGAAGGTATGGCTGAAAATATGTAGGAAATCTTATATGTGAGTACAGCACCTTTCCCGTAGTAATGTGCAAGCCAGATTGTTTGTTGTCCAAATAAATCCAATTTTTGAGTTGAGCAATGATTATGAAAAGGGCACAAAGTTCAAACAAGACCCACCTTTGTTTAAGGTTGTATAATCTGGTTGATTTAAACTCTTGGGCAAGTTTCCTTGTGCTCTACCTCTTTTGAATACTCATACTCAATGAGGTGTGTGGCCTAGCATGCCAATGGTGAGTGGTATAGTGAAAGGGGGGAACATTTACTAGCCAGATGAGAAAATTCATGACATGTCTGGGCCGAGCACAGCACCTCCGTGTGGGCAAAGACAGATCTGAAGAATTCCTTTTGCTTACTGAGTGCTTGATTAATCAGTTGGGCACTGTCCATCATCAAAGTTTTCTGAGAGGGAGAGAGAGGGAGAGAGAGGGAGAGAGAGGGAGAGAGAGGGAGAGAGAGGGAGAGGGAGGGAGGGGGGGAGGGGGGTTGTGGGGGAGGGAGGGAGAATATGAAAGAAAAGGAGAGAGACTTTTGACTTTTGAGGTCCTTTTATTCCAAAATTATAAAAGTGTGACGTGTGTATGTACAATTTACAAATCAAAATTCCAAACAAAACACAAGAGAATATGAAAGCGATGAAACAACAAGAGTAGAAAAATTAATCAGTTCATTTTACAAAAACATAAAATAAAGCAATACTACGAAAATATAGAAAGACTTGATTATTTAAGAAAGAGATAATAACAACTCATTTTCGTGAACTTCACATACATTTTTCAAACACCATTTTCCCACAAACACATCAAGTTCAGCCATGGTCTTGGAAAAATTTAATTCAAGTTTTAACCTTGCAGAAACAAGCGCAGTGAAAAACGTCATGACGTTGCATTGGTGAAGCGGTGTACCGGTACGCTTCTCCTTTCTGGACAAGTATGTAGCAAGTTTTGCTGTAGCAACACAAAAAACACAACAGTTCATACTTTTTGTCATGTTGACGTTCCTTTTTGAACCCAAAAATAAAGGATCGAAAAGTCGATCTGAAATTCTGAATACTGAAACTGGTCTCCAATTCTCCATCCGCCGGAGATCTCCTGACTTTGGGGGGAGACTCACCACTGCTCTCCTTAGACTCAATGGCATTGCACCAGTTCACAGGGATTCTTGGATTACATTTAAGAGTTCCCGACCTAAAAGGTCCCAAAATTCCAAGTGTAACTCGGCTGGTAGGCCATCAATTCCTGGAGCTTTTCCAGATTCCATTTCAGCCAGAGCACATTCTAATTCAGCAAGGGTTAACTGCACATCCAGCTCCAGACGTTGAGTCTCCGTCAGGGATGGGAGATGGGAGGTAAAGAGTTTCATCTTATCCTTATAAACATCTTTTTTTGCAAACAGTTCTGAATAGTACTTTCTAATAGTATTTTTTACCCCCATCAGAATTTGCAATTACATTTTCACTGGGGTCAATAACTGTTAAAATAAGCCGAGCTGGCTTCGTTTTGGATTCAAGGTGGAAAAAGGATTTGCTCGGGCTATCTGATACTTTAATATATTTTTATTCTTAATCTAAATATTAATCCTGCCGCTTTCTCCTGCAATAGTTCTCCAAGTTGGGTCTTTCTTTCAAGGAGTAACTTATAGTTTGCCTCATTCTCTTGTTTCGCCAGTTTGTTCTCCAGTTTTAAAATTTCAGTTTCTAACCGAGCCAATGTGACTCGACTTTCATGGGTGACATATGAATTAAAATGTTGACAAAACAGCTGTATATGGGTTTTCATATTGTCCCACCATAGGTTAATGGAAGCAAAAAGGGGCTTTTTCAACTACTGCTATCCATAGATTGCGAAAGGCTTCCTTAAAAAAGGCACCATCCAAAAGACTAGTATTACATTTCCAATAGGCACTAGTATGTTTGAATTGAGGAAAGGATAGACCCATAGTGACCATGTGGTGGTCAGAGAAGATAGATGGGACAATATTCGAGAAGGCTATCATATTCCTAAAACGTGGGGTGATGTACCATCTGTCAAGTCTCGCTAAGGACACTTGACCATTGGAACATCGACACCATGTGTACTGTTGGTCATTTGGGTGTATCAAACACCATACATCAAGAAAACCCACGACGGAAAGGAAATGGGAGAGGTCACCATGGGTTTCGGGATGTGGTTCTGGTGAGTTTCTGTCCAATTTGGGCTCAAACGTGCAATAGAAATCACCCCCCATGCAAATGTACTGATTGAGGTCAAACTATTGTAAATGGTTTACCACGACAGTAAAGACAGTTTTACGGTCAGTACTTTCACTTGGTGCATATACATTAAAATAATAACTTTTTGGTTATTAATCACCAGTTCCAGGGAAGCAAACAGGCTTTTTATCACCTCCTGCAAGAGGCAAGAATCAGGTACAAACCCTGGTTTTTAACAAAAACCCAACTCCAGCAGATACAGACGACATGTTAATGAAGCAGGATTAACCTTTAAAAATGCTGCTCCAGTCATGTTCAACCTTCTCAATGATATGAGTTTCCTGCAGTAAGATCACATCAACTTGTTTCCGTTTGAATAAACTATTTACTTGGATCTGGCGGATGTTACTAGCCCCGCCACCATTTATATTAAGAGTTGCAAGAGTGAGTGTCCATTATTTGTTAGTGAATTTTGTCTGACGCTGAGAATACTCAGACTTTGCCTTTGTTATAACTTTGTTTAGTCGATGAAACTGTGATTTTGTGAGGTTTAGTTCCTCAGATTTTTTTTTTTAGGACCAGTTTTGCAGCCTGAATAAAGGAAGCAAAGTCGGGGGAAAATGATAAAAAATGACAACATTCCGTTGTCTGTACGTTTCATTGAGAAATGAGAGAACTAGGTGGGGAGGAACTTGGGGCTGATCTACCATTGATTGTGATAAAACAGTCACATCCACCTCCTCTTCTGATTCCGATAAGTCAGAAATTGCCCCACTGGGGTCTGGGTCAATACCCTCAGCCAATTCTGTTTTATGAATAAGTCTGCCAATGTCTGGGGGTCCCCAGAGTGCTGGGTTCGGGAAACATCAGCAGCCTGACTACGACTTTCCTCAAATGGAGTAAAATCTTTGTTTCCACACTGCTGTGGATTTGCGTTTACACCCTCATTTGTTAAATGGGCATAATTATGTTGGACCATAGTTTGGTCACCTTCATGTGGTCGGATCAATGATGTATCATTCACTGACTCACGGTCAGCTTTATTTACATCATCATCCTCGTCCGTGCGGGTAATGGAAGCACTTTGTTGCACCGTTTGAATCCCGTTACACTTCCCCAGGTGTTCTGTTTCATTTATTTGGTCAGCGTTTTGCAAAGAGATTTCAGGAGTATCCTGAAGAGTTTTTTGCACCGAAGGTCTGCACATCGAGCACAACCTTTTCAACAGCACCTGATGAGCCATTAACATCAGGTGCTCTTCGTTTACTGGTCACCAATTTAGACTCGGGATCCATAGCAACGTTTCGCCGAGGAGGAATAACTTTGGAGGTTGAGCCGGTGGTTTCACCCTCATTGGGAACATTAAGCCGTGCATTAACGTTTACCTCCTCCTCGTTGGGAATGTTAATGTGTGGAGTAACGTTAACCTCCACCTCACTGGGAATGTTAATTTGTGGAGTAACGGTAACCTCATCTTCATTCGAAACATTAAGTGGTATAGTCACGTTAACCTCCTTCCCAATAGGAATGTTAATTCGTGGAGTCACGGTAACCTCCTTCTTACACACCGCATCAGTGTGACCTTTTTTGCCACACCTGACACACGAGGCTTTGGGACAAAAGCGTTTTAAATATCCGACCGCTCTGCACTGAAGACACATCAAGGTGGTGGACGATGCATACAGCTGGTAATTCGTGTCCTCAAAGTTTATTTTGAACGAGATAGTGAGGCCTGTATCGACCCCATGGTCTGGTAGGACCATGTAAACCTGCCTTCGGAAACTCATGACGTGTTTAACACGTTCATTCCGACAACCAAGAGGAATTGTAGAAATCCTGGACACCATTTTACCATAACGTGATAACACGGTCATAATCTTGTCATTAGGAATAAAGGGCAGTGCGTTTGATATAACAACTCTCATTGCGGGAGTCATCATCGGCGACGCCATCATAAAATGACCACTTTCTGTGGTTATTCCGGCATTTACAACGTCATGGATGAGTTCTTCGTCTGAAACGAAAACAACCACTTTCTGATTCATACGTGATGCAGCACGTATATTTTCATCACCAATAATATTCCCAACTGCGAGGATAATGTCCTCTACAGGCACTCCGTCAGGAGTCACACGCACAAACTTGTGTTTCCGGGTTAGTCCCCTGAAACCCTCACACCGAGAGCGTACATTCGCCATGTCGGCGATATTATCGCCCCCTTCTTGTCCGGTTCGGACAAGAAGGTATCAAACCTAAATAAATAAAGCTAAAATGAAAACCAAAAACGCATTATAAGCATAAACAAGGCATAAACAAGGCATTATAAGCAACCCAGAAACGGGTAGGCCGCACCCAAAATAGGCCCGCTCTTAATCTTTCTCTCTCTCGAACACAAAGGAGTAGAAAAACGGAGAACAAAATGCCAGAGGCACATAGGATGTAACAGGAAAAGAGAGAAGGGATGGGGGAGCTGTAGGGCCAAAAACAATACACTGACGACTCACCACAATACAAAGCAGCTGCATAAGGCGGTCATGACCCCACACCCAAAGTACAACATGCCGAGAGAGAGAGAGAGAGAGAGAGAGAGAGAGAGAGAGAGAGAGAGAGAGAGACAGACAGACAGACAGAGAGACAGAGACAGAGACAGAGAGAGAGAGAGAGAGAGAGAGAGAGAGACAGACAGACAGACAGACAGACAGACACAGACAGACAGACAGACACAGACAGACAGACACAGACAGACAGACACAGACAGACAGACAGACAGAGAGAGAGAGAGAGAGAGAGAGAGAGAGAGAGAGACAGACAGACAGACAGACAGACAGACAGACAGACACAGACAGACAGACACAGACAGAGACAGACAGACAGAGACAGACAGACAGACAGACATAGATAGATAGATATGTATGGAAGAGCACAATTTACATTCACATTCTAATTGTAAGTAATTCACCAGAAGTGAATGCATAATTTACTAGAATGGCACTCAGTAGATTGCATACCAGGCTGAACAGTTTATGATTTGTATCCACTGACAGGCCAGATATGGATTCGGACCTGAACCAAAATCGAATCGGCTTGTTCTTGTCACCTAACCAACTCATCCACCAAGTTTTGTCATAACCCGTCCAGAAGTTTTTGAAATAACGTGATATAAATCGTTTTTGGCCCTAACTCTCAATGGTGAAGAATCACTTTTAAAATTCTCATATCCGGATCCAGATCTTCACCAAAATCGAATCAATTTGTCTTTTTCACGCATCCAACATGTCCAATAGGTTTTCTCTAAATCCGTCCATAAATTTTGAGATATCATATTCGCAGACAAACAAACCGGGGTGAAAACATAACCTCTCTTCACCTTTGATGGAGGAGATAAAAATTAATGTAAGAGCGCTGTCTAATTGTTTAAGACTTTGAGGCAGGATGTACCAGTTGCATTAAGTAAAAGTAGATCAAGTCTATTCCGTTCTCTCCAGACTATTGGCACTGCCGAAGCAGGTAAACATTATACAATGAGTGGTTTGCCATCGCTCTTCCTAATGGAAGTCAGTCCAGAAAATTGTCCAGGTTACTAGCACATGGTGGCCATCTCTCTTTGAAAGATTCTGTTGCATAGTTAACATCCAACAGAGAATGCTAGCAGAAGGGAACTCGAGCTTAACATCTGTCCGGAGGACGGTGCACTCTTTCATGCTACGACTTCTTCCTGCAAAGGACCAGAGTTGCAGTATATAGGTGAGTATGCTACCTTTGAGCAATCTAGCTACCCCAGTTCGAAGATACTTTTTGTAATTTCAATTTTGTTCATGGAAAACTCAATTGTGTACAGAATTCTGAAGTTCTCCAGTTACCTGAGGATGAAAATACTGAGAAAAACACTCGACAATTATCCATTCAATAGCTTTTCTGTATGCAAATGCCCAATTGTGTCACACTCATTTTGGAATGAGTTTCTAATTGCATCAAATAAGAAGTTCTGAATTAGAATTTCTGGAATGTTTAACCGACAAAAAAAAAAGTAGTTGGAAAAGGCATCTCCGGAGGTGCACATATAGTGGAGTGCAAACTCATGATTCCAAAAACAAATTTGTCATCATATTGAAAATGTGTATCCATATTCTTTAATTAATCATAATTATTATTGACTGACACTTTGGATAAACAGAATAAACGAAGGGTGAATGCATTTGAGAGAAAGATAAAATTTACGTGAGCAGTCTGACTCTGCTCTGATTTGGGGAAATATTGACTCGTGCATAATCCATACACTAATCCTATTATAATAGAGGGAATGTATGTGTTGTAAGTCAGAGAAACAACATTGTCCCAAGAGTAGGTTTAAAAGTAATCGTTCTCAAACAGCATCTGGAGAGAAAACCAATAATCATTGTATTAATATTACTTCAGGTGACTTCAGGTGAATACAGGTGCATACAGGTGGTATCTCGATAAGCGAGCAGATAGTGTACATTGCAGAATCGTTACCATTCTACGGAAGCCCAGAGGTGCTATAGAGTTACATAGCGATGATGGATGAAGAACTCCTTTCTGCGCTGAAAGGCAGTCTCTTTTATAGGAGCCACGGTGGTGTCGCGTAGCGGCAATGAGGAGAATAACATCAGTGTCGTAACTTGGATGACGATTTCATCACAGTATGTATGTACGTATATACCTTTTGATCATTTAGACTGTTGAGACCCCTTCGACCTTTTGAAGACCCTTTAAGACCACCAAGTCCCCAGAACACCGAAAAGACCCAGAGGACCCCAAACTAACCCAAAGATTCAAAAGTCCCCAAAGACACAAAATACCCCAAATACCCAAATTTCCCTGAGCGAAGTATTTCCTTCAGGGCTTTTGCATAAACAACCCTTTCGGAAATCCTCAGCTAAGGATTTCCTTGAGGTTCAGGAAATCCTTAGGAGCTGTTGCTATGCCGGCAACCAATCAGATTAGAGATCTCTGATCGTCAATTTTGATTCAGACCAGGCCACTCTACTCTGGACATGCTGCTTCTGCTGTCTCAACAATGGATGGAGGTCCTCAACGCCAAACATGAAATCAGAGCTGTCTCCCTTGACATATCGCATGCCTTCGATATGGTCTGGCACTTATATGAGCCTCGACAAATTGATCATCAATTTGTATTCAGACCAGGCCACTCTACTCTGCACATGCTGCTTCTGCTGTCTCAACAATGGATGGAGGTCCTCAACGCCAAACAAGAAATCAGAGCTGTCTCCCTTGACATATCGCATGCCTTCAATATGGTCTGGCACTCTGCCCTGCTCACCAAACTCTCTTCTTATGGTATTCATGGAAATCTCCATGCATGGCTCGCAGACTTCCTCTCTGGATGCAGTCAATGTGTGGCCCTGAATGGAATTCTCTCATCTCCCCTTCTGATCAGGCTGGAGTTCCTCAGGGCAGTGTTCTGGGCCCTGTGCTTTTTCTTGTCTGCATCAATGATCTCTCTGACTCTCTAGAAAATCATCTTTATCCTTTTGCTGATGACTCCACCCTCTGCCACTCCATCCCTCATCCCTCAGATCGGCAGTCTGCAGCCTCCTCACTATCTGCAGACCTGGACAAAATCACAAACTGGTCAAACAAGTGGAACATGTCTTTCAATCCTGACAAATCTCACACTCTTACAATGTCTCTCCAAAAAGACCATCTGGAAAACCATCCCATCTACTTTCTCAACAATCCTCTCAAAGAAGTTCTGTCACTCAAGCTTTTGGGTTTCACTATCAGCCATGATCTTTCCTGGGAAAGCCACATTTCCAAGCTGGCCTCCAAAGCCAGTCGCCGACTGGGCATCCTCCGTCGTGCGAAGTCCTTTCTGGGCACTTCTGAGCGAATCACCACTTACAAAGCTTTCATCTGCAGCTCAATGGAGTACTGCTCTCCCCTCTGGGCTGGTGCTCCTGCCTCACACCTAGCTTGGCTTCACGCTGTAGAAACCAAAGCTTTCAGAATCATTGGTATCTCCCGTGATGAAGCTGATGCTGAGGGCCTTTCACTCAGGCAGGTAGGTGGTCTTTCTATCCTCTACCGACTCCTCTCCGTCCTAGCACCCCCAGCTCTCTCTGGGCTCTGTCCTCTCCCCCCTCCCCCCCAAATATTCCTGCAGGACACACAAGGTCTGCCAGAAACCCCCTTCTGGTGAAACTGCCAAAATCAAGACTCTCTCCTCACCTTCACTTTTTCATTCCTCTTTTCTCCTGCCTCTGGAACAAACTCCCACACTCTATTCAATCCCACTCCTCCCTCCAGGTCTTTAGAACAGCTGTTGACCACCATGTCTTATCTTCCCCCATCCAAAACCTTGATCTTTTCTACCCCCATTAATCCACCACAAACTCACCTCCTTCAAATTTCATTTTCTTTCCTGAAAGTCCTTGTAGTGTCCATCTTGTTTTTCCCGTGTACCCCGCCCCAGCCCTCTCTCTTCCACAGATCTCCCGATGTCCCTGTTCTCTACTGTTGTTGTGCTTCCCTCTCCCCCTCTTGTCTCCTGCTCCCTTCATTATGTGTTATATGTGTTAGCTCTTATATGAGCCTCGACTAAGTATACAAAAAAAAAATCAATCATAAAATAAAAGCCAATAATGAAAAAGCGATAAAGGTTGTGCGTATCTCGGTGTGGTTTGCTCTGCATGTGCCTGCTTTAACATGCCTGTGTTGAGTTCTTGGCAAACGAACAAAGAGCAAATAAAGCTGAGTTTGCACTCGATTCATCTTTGGCATTTTTCGAAAGTATCAGGATGGGAAATATTAAACTGTATAGGAAAGCCAAAGTACAATTTGGAAAGAAAACTGTGAAAACATTTGCGTTACCTGTCTTTCCAGTTACCAGAATAACGTTTATTTGCTATTATTGGAGGTTTTTTATTTCATTTTTGTCTCGGGTGATGCTGTAAGCCTGATAGGATAGCTTGAAGGTGTGTACACTCACCTATGAACTACCTAGCCTGGATGTCCCTTCTGCTGGCATTATTTGGTGGATGTTGAAGATCACACGGTGTTCTTCGCAAAGAATATGTAAATTATGACTGGCACTGAACAAATTACAAAATAGGGTTGTGACTGACTGCTGGGAAGGTAATGGCAAACTACCCAGTGTAACCCGAACGTTACCAAATAATTGCTTTGGCAACACCAACATCCTTTAAGAGTTTAAAGTGCGATGATGATGATGATGCCGTAAACAGATCTAACAGAATAATCATTGGGAATGTCCCTTTATGAAACTGAATCTCTGGGCCTGTTACTCTCACATCCCAGACATGTCAAGTGGTCTCTGTATTCTGCCAGCTCCTTTCTGTAGGGCACACACCGTTCTGCCATTTATCGCCTTCTGGTGAAACTCCCAAAATACAAGCCCACCGCATGTCCATTCATTAGTTCCTCTTTTCTATCATGTATGAAACCAACATCCTCAGTTCATTCAATCTCATTCATTCATCCAGGGCTTCAAGATGGCTGTTCACCTCCTCAGGTCATTCTCATGATCTTTTCTACTCTCATTTTCACTGCCCAGCATTAACCCTCTCCAAGCCCACCTTCCTTTAACAAGTTATTGTGTATCCCGGTTTAGAATAGGTACACCGTATCCCTGTGCATCGTAAGAGGCGACTAAGGGTTGGCGCCAGGAAGGGCATCCGGCCATAAAAACATTGCCTCAAACAGGGAACTATGATTGTCATGGGACCCGCAAGGCTAACCCCCGCTATAGCGGGGAAAATGGCCTTAAAACGATCATTCATTCATTCATTCATTCATTGTGTATGCTCCCCTCTCTCTATCCATCCTTTTCGTTTTTTTTTCTATTTCTGTTTCATCCTCGGTCTTCCCTTTTCTTCTCACTGTGTATTTTTAGTCTCATCTCAAAGGAGTTGCGAGACTATTGTAAAGGCCACTTATGTCTATTATAAAGGCCATTTATGTCTGTCTGTCTGTCTTTGTCTATATATTTTCGCTCAATTTTTTAAAGCAGTGAAGCTACTTCGATATTTGTCTGTCTTTCCTTCCATACGTCCACCCGCCGTTCAAAAATGATGAAGAAGAACCTTTCTAACTCATCGTGTTTAATTCTAAAGGGTTCTAAAGGGTAATTTTAATGTGTTTTAAAGGGTATTTCTAAAGAGTAATCCTAAGGGTTTCTAAAGGGTGATTTTAATGGGTTAATTTGCTTCTAGGTTTTGCCTATTTCATATTAAAAATGCCAAACTGAACCGCTTCCTTCGGGCATGGATGTGATATTGTTCTCTGCAACTGCTTGGCCAATCGATGCAAAACTTTAAACATAGGGGACTCCCCAATGGAGGATTAAAAAAAAAACAACTCTGTCACAGGCAACATGGTATGGCAGCCAACATGGTATGGCTCCATCGAGTGCTGTTCTAGTTTTTGTTTGATTTCTGTTTACAAAGTCAAGGCTCATAGAGGAGCAAGAACACAGAATGTATTAGGATGTAAAATAACAAAAGGAACAGTAGAATAGATGGGGAAAGCACACCAACAGCAGGGTTTAGGGCCAAAATAGAGGAGGATTTGGGATATGGAGAAAATGTGGGGTAGGAGAGGGCACATGGAGTGAACAAGATACATACAGAAGCAAACTCTTCGGAAGGAAGACTGGAGGTTTGGAAAGGGTTGTGCTTGGGGAGGGTTAATGTGGGTAGAACAGATCATGGGTGATCTGAGATTGTGGTGAATATCTGTTTTGAAGACCTTGAGGGAAGAATGAGATCGAAGAGGATATGGAAGTTTGTTCAACATGAGGTAAAAAGAAGAGGAATGAGTGGAGGTGAGCAGGGATTATAGATTTTGGGGGTTTCACCAGAAGGGGGTTGCTGGTGGACTGCATGTGCCCTGCAAAATTCTGAAAGAGCAGAGGGTTCAGGACCAGAAAAAGGCAGAAGAAGATAGAGAGACCACCGACCTGTGTGATGTGAAAGTGATAGGCCCATTGACTCGGCTTCAGCGCAGGAGATTCCAATGATCGTAAAGGCCTTAGTTTCCATGGCATCAAGATGAGCAAGATGTGTGTCAAGGGCGCCATTCCTTCAGGGAGAGCAGTACTCCACCTTGTCTCCAATGTTTGAGCTTATAATAATAATAACAATAATAACAATAACAACAATAATAATAATAACAATAATAACAATAGTAACAAGAAAGAGCAATCAGAGATTGCAGACCCTCGCCATGATTGATTTCTTTGGTGTATTTTTTGTGGTGTTTATTAGCTACTGTGTTTGTTTGGTTTATTGATTACGTAGATTTATGTTCAATCCAATATGGCTGCCGAACCACGTAACTGATGACGTCATTATCATTTTTTCTGCATGAATTTATACCGAGATGATGCTCAAGAAATCTCATTCTGATCAGATGAAGTTTTTTTTTACTTGTCTAATTATGAGGTCATAATGGAGGCACCTATGACATCAATCACATATGTTATTCTGCATGGAGAGTTCTTTACAATGAGCCATGTCTCAATATTTTCTACGCAGCACTTTTGGAGATACAGAGATGCAAAGTTTTTCGGTTTTTCCAAGATGGCAACCGTACCACATGACCTATGACATCATAACTATCGTTTAAAACATCTACAGGAGGAGATGCTCCTATGGTGAAAATTTCTTATCATTCGGACCAACGGTTGCAGAGAAAAACATATTCACATTCTGTGCGGACAAACAAACAGACCAAATTCCACGATTTAACAAATCCCTTTGTCTTCTTTCCCCACCCCTTGCTCTCATTCTCCCCCTCACCTATTCTCCCTCCAGGTGTCTCTCTGTTGTGTCCTTCTACCCAAATGTTGGTGTGTTTCTCTGCTTTCCACTATGTTGTTTCTGTTTTATCAACTGCGCCACCAAAGGTGGATGGAGGTTATGTTTTCACTCCTGTTTTTTGCCATCTGTTTGTGAACAGGATATCTCAAAAGGTTATAGATGGCTTCGGACGAAACATGGTGGACAGGTTGGGAGAATGATAAGGATGAATTGATTCGATTTTGGTGAAGATGCAGATTTGGATCCAGATGCGAGAATATTTTTAAGTGATTCTTTACCGTTGATCAGAGATGGGGCCAGAAACAATAAATAGCACGATATCGCAAGTTCTGGACAGATTCGGACGAAACATGGTGGACAGATTGGGTCTGCGATGTGGCAAAGACGAATGTATTAGATTTAGGTATATAGGACCAAAAACTATATATTGTTCTTCTCCGTCCTGCTCTTTATAAGGGTTGAGGTCCAATGGTACCAAGCCTCTACTTCTGATTAGATTTTAGTTAAAAAACAAGCCGATTTGATTGATTAAGATTTGGATGCAGATCCAGCCTATCGGTGGGTTACAAAACGTAAACTGTTCGGCTTGGCGGAGGTACGCGCTCTACCGAGTGCAGTTCTGTAGGTTTTTGTTCTGTATTCTAACTCTTACATGAGCCTCGACTTTATATACAATAAACAGAATAATCTCACATATGGATGCTTGACTTGTTCTAGATAAGTGGGGTTAGCGGGTTTACAAAACGTGGGGGTTGAGGCAAGAAGGAAGGGGGGAGGGAGTACGGCTAACGTAGTGGTCTTGTAAGAAGGTAGTAGGGTCCTGGCCCTACAGGACCCAGTGTTCGATCTGTACTCGCTTTACATCCTTGCAGAAAATGTGTAATCAAATACAAAAAGAAGAAAGTTTGTTTGTTTGTTTGTTTGTTTATGCATTCGTATCATCCAGGAACCGGTGCAACCAAACTTTGCACGGCCTCCTCTTTAATCCAGAGGAAGATCGAGAGCTATGTTTGGGTAAAAACAGTTGACCCAAGATTAAACCAGATCACCTGATCATTAAACCAGATCACCCAGATCACCTTCAGGCCTCGGTCGGGTATTGTGCTTATACACTGCCTGGGTTTTTTTCCCAGGAGCGATCGAGTAATATGTTTTGTGAAGATCATATGTTGAGGTCATATGTATGCAAACTAATAAGGGAAACTGTGTATTCCCTTGGTACGTAAGGCCAACATTTCCCAATTTGTCATGCAGGAAATATTTAAATACATATTTCATTGAATACACCTGGGCCACACCTGGTACTTTAACTAGTTATTAAGCATAAATACAACTTTAGTGAATTTCCCAGTGATTTATATAATGGCAGCCATGTCTTGTCCCTGTGGGTCCCTCATTGACTGTGAAATATAACGTCATTTTCGTTCGCATCATGAACCAACAAATGCAAGATATGGCAACCTTCAAATAAATTGGTGAGAAATTCCCAAAAGTCCCATTTACTGCTTAATGTTGCATTTCTTTAATGTGAAGAGACAAAATTGAAAATTCAACCCTTTCAAGTCTTCCTTGAGCAGCACATTATGATGTTAGTTTGGGAGATATCCAAGTGACTGCAGGTTGGAAGGTGGAAAGAGAGGAGTCTCTTTTTAAGGTCTGTATTAACATTGAATCATCGCAGAGTAGGTTTTATTGGATGCAGCAGAGACTGGAATAACAAGATCGAGAACAAGCAACATCTTGTATGTGAGGGATATCTGGCGCCCCGGGAGATGGATCGGCTAGTGCAGCAGGTCTGTTCAGCAGAACTAAACAACAACAACAACAACAACAACAACGTATATTAGGAGGAAAACAACCCGAATCGGATGTATGCTTGGAGAGCAAATCTCGTGACAAGGGAGGACGCAGGGAAATGGTAAAGAAGAATGCTATTGGTGACTTCCTCGGAGGTCTCGCAGCACCAGGAAGCAGTTTTGTTTCTCATTGCCAGGTAATGTGTACTGTATAATCTTTCGGTCAAAAGAGAAGAGTATGGTTTATTGGTTATAGACTTGACATTTGTAATGCAGTCTTGCTGAACTTGTATTATGCCTTGAAGCTGCCTCCTTTCCTTGTGGCAGGCCTCAACTTGTCTGTTCTTCAATTTGTCAGGATTCCTCAGTGTCACGTGGCTTTTCACCCTGTAAAGTGTCACGTGGCGGGCCTCAGTGTGACATGTTCTTCCTAATTTGTGCAGGGTTATTTTAAATCTTTAAACACTGATTTAGTTTCATGGTACAGAGGTAAATGAATTGTAAAATAATACAATTGTTTTTTTACAAAGAATACTTTTGGTTTTGCAAATGGATATAGAGACTGTTTTCTATTTGGTTAGAGGAATGTGGGGTGGGGATGTTGCCCTTCTATAGGAACCATTTTCCCATCCACAGTTTATCTGAGAGCACTGAAGAGCCAAGCATGAAGTGGCAACGAGCACCATCCAAATGTTCAGGGAGGAAAACGTATAGTACTCCATCCCTTAAGGTCATAAGTGAGCCAGGTGGTATTTAACAACAGGAATTCTCAGATTGGCTCAGCAAATGTAGTGTTCACCTGTATGATGAATTCAGCGCAGGTCAATTTTGAAGGACGAAACACCTTCTCTTCGGAATTCTGTGGCATAAGATGCAACTCGGTTGTATAACTGGAGAATGAAAGGCTATTGTGGCCACTCATGTCCACAATATGAGGTCCACAATCGATCCATTTACAAACTGCTTGATGGACAATTTGCTATCATTGTCCTTTACTTATTGTTCCCTATCTGTCTGTCTGTCCATCCGTCCATCACACTTGTGGTGATAAGTTACAGTAGAGGTTTGAGTTTTGGGGCGTTTCACCAATTGTTTTCACGGAGATATTCCCCTTTTGGACTTAGAAAATATCACATGCTATACATGGGCCAGTTTTCCAGACTTTTCCTCCTTACTCTTTAACATATTCAACTGAAACTTGGTAGGGGACATGTATTGCAAAGCAATTCTCCCTCTTGTTAGCTCACCTGGAACATATAGTTCCGGGGAGCTTATGTGATGGTGCGTCGTCAGTCCATAAACACTTGCAACCTCTTCTCCAAAACTGCTGATGAGATTGTGACCAAACTTGGCACAAATGACATTTGGTATGTCGCAACTCAACTTTGTTAACAGCGTGAAAAAAGTGGGGGAGTAATGGGGTCTACTGGGGGTCAAATTGGATCCAGGTTTGACCCCCCCAAAATAGGAATTTGCTTTTTCCTCTGAAACCACACACACTATATTGATGTACCTTGACCACAACCTTCATCACCTGTGATGTATCAAAGTTTGTTCACGGCAGAAAAAAAAAATCGAGGTCTGAGGAAGTTTACAGGTAGGTTTGAGCCCCCTACAATAGGTGTTTGCTTTCTTCTCCGAAACTATACACACAATTTTGATGAAACTCGATCACAACCTTCATCACCCGTGATGTACCAAAGAAACTACACAAGCAATTCCAATTAAACTTGACAACAACGTTCCGTTCATCACCCTGATGTACCAACGTTTATCCATGGCATTAAAAAAATTGGTCACGTGGGGAGGAAAGGGGGAAGGGTTGCCCCCCAAAATAGGTATTTTTTGTAATGTGTTTGTTTAAAGTCGTATGATTACACTAGCCGAAAGCACCCGGCATTGCCCGGGTTCTTTTTGAATGAATTTATTACTATAATTCAGCTTTTACTCGCGGCCGAAGAAGTTTGACTACTATAATTCAGCTCAGCTTTTAATTGCGAAATGGGCCCAGCCCGGCCGAAGCCGCCTCGACCGGCCTTGCCACCTAGCCTATAACCTTCCCGGGGCCCGTCCTGACATTTTAAGTTATTTTTGAATGAATTTACTAGTATAATTCAGCTTTTACTCGTGGCCGAAGAAGATTGACGACTATAATTCAGCTCAGCTTTTAATTGTGAAATGGGCCCAGCCCGGCCGAGGCGGCCTCGACCGGCCTCGCCACCTAGCCTATAATCTTCCCGGGGCCCTTCCCGACATTTTTTGTTTGAGAGGTTGCCTCCTATCTTTCACCGTTCAGGAGATTAGCGCGTGCAGACAAACAAACAAACAAACACACAAAAACTTTTTTATATACAGTCACGTGAAAAAGTAAGTACACCCCATGTAAAGTTTTGACTTTTTCAACATATTTCAACATACAGCTATTTGATCTTCATTTCAACAATATTGATAGATAAAGGTGATATAATATAACAAATATCATGAAACATTTACATTTTGTAGTCCATTGTATAATTTAAATAAACATAAATGCAAATTTTGCATGTGGAAAAAGTAAGTACACCCTTGGCTCTAATATTGCCCCCTTTGGCAGAAACAACCTCAAGTAAGCGTTTCTTACAACTGTCTACCAGTCACTGACATCGACTGGGAGAAGTTTTTGTCCACTCCTCCGTGCAGAATTATTTCAGCTGTGCGATGCTTGAGGGGTTTCTTGCATGCACAGCTTGTTTCAAATCCCCCCACAACATCTCGATGGAATTTAGATCCGGGCTTTGACTTGGCCATTCCAGAACCCTCCATTTCTTTCTTTTCAGCCATTCCTTGGTGGATTTACTGGTATGTTTAGGGTCATTGTCATGTTGCAAGGTCCATCTTCGGTTGAGCTTCAAATTTCCGACAGATGGCCTCACATTATCCTCAAGCACCCTCTGGTACAATGAAGAATTCATTGTGGATTCTATGATGGTGAGCTGCCCAGGCCCTGATGCAGCAAAGCTGCCCCAAACCATAATATTTCCACCACCATGCTTTATAGTTGGTATCAGGTTCTTGTGGTCAAATGCTGTCTTTGGTTTTCGCCAAACATGTCTTCTGGTGGAAAGTGGCAAGAGCTACCTGTAGGTCCCGTGATGACATTCTGGGGTTCTTAGAGACTTCTTTCAGCATCTTGCGGTCCGCTCTCGGGCTAAACTTGCTGGGGTGGCCTGGCCTGAACAAGTTGGCAGTTGTTTGGAATCTTCTCCACTTGTAGATGATCTTCCGGACAGTCGAATGATTGATTTCAAATTGTTTGCAGATCTTTTTCAATCCCTTCCCAGACTCGTAGGCATCTATAACCTTCTTTCTGAAGGCCTCAGGGAGCTCTTTTGATCTCGGCATGGTGACGCCGCACACTTCAACAACAAAGAGCAAACCAAACTAAATGTCTGAGGTTTAAATAAGACAGGTTCCTCCAAGATCCTCTAACGATGTTCTAATCATTTGCACCTGAGCTGGTGCACCTGATTCTAATTTTATGTATTTGAAGTAGTGATAAATGTAGGGGTGTACTTACTTTTTCCACATGTGAAATTTGCAATATTTGTTTGTTTAAATTATACAATGGACAACAAAATGTAAATGTTTCATGATATTTGTTATATTATATCACCTTTATCTATAAATATTGTTGAAATGAAGATCAAATAGCTGTATGTTGAAATATGTTTAAAAAGTCAAAACTTTACATGGGGTGTACTTACTTTTTCACGTGACTGTATAAGTATAGATAGAAGATAGAAGATAGATTAGTAAGATTCTACATGCTGCCCTGTCTTCGAGCAACCATTGGAATTGGTATAAAATACTGTGATACTGTTTAAAATACCTTTAGTCAGTGTAGTATACTGCTTTATTCTACCAGGTGAGTGCTCATGGGTATTGTCCATATTTATTTATTTATTTGTCTTTCACTGCCATTCATTATTTATCACAAGTTTTGAGTGTTTTGTACTTTATTTAAAATAGTAGTACAAAATCACATAAATGTGGGGAAAACAAAATTGATGAAATACCTGGATTTTACCCCACAATTCTTTCGTCTTCCATCAATTTTGTTGTACCCCACATTTGGACTATAGGACACAATCGGGAAACTAATGAAACGAAGCCATTGCTGCAGTCATATAATAATTGGGCTCCTTTTGATTAAGCCTTAGAATTGGAATTTTGGGATGTGGTTAAAAAACCTTCATCACCTGTGATGTCGGTCCTATGTTTGTCGGCTTGCTTAAACGTCGTCGAGTTGTTTTGAAATGCAAATCGTGTAACATTTAAGTGTCTTCCATGGGCGAATTGACGTCAGTGGTTTCCAACACGACACGTCACGTGGCTCTGGCATGGCAGAGAAGCCTCGTTTGTTTTCGGCCACGGATTTGGGAGAATCAGGCAAGTTATACCCAGTTCCCTGAAACATGGAGGCTACTTACCAAACAACCGTGCAACGTGCTAACGGGGAAACGCACCAACTGTAGCTCGTACATTTAAGTCCAACCACAAAATAACTATCTGCCCTATTGTAAAATGTTGTGACTGTTAATTCAGCCGTTTGTGTGGCAGGACGTTTCCAAGCGTGCCATTCAGCTCCAGTGATTTGTATTGTATTTTATAAGGAATAATGAAGGTTCACATTATCAGGAAACTCTGTTGAATGTTACATTTTCACAATGTCTGTCTTGTTGTTGGCAAAATTACATTGCATGTGATTAGATTTTTTTAAATCCTCAACCTCGTAAGTACTCCCTAAAGCACAATCTTTGCAGATGAACACACAGGTATATAATAGAACCACCTTCAGAGGCCATTTTCCCCCACAGAGCAGGGGTTGGCCTTTTTCGGGCACCGTGGTCCCCTTTTTGAAGCAATGTTTTATGGTCGGATGCCCTTCCTGCCGCCAACCCTGTTAGTCGCCTCTTGTGACACACAGTGAATTACCAGTGAACCGGTACTCAATTTGCGGACCTCGGAAGGATGACAGGCTGAGTCAACCCCCCTGGTGTTAATTCAGCGATCGACCTGGATTTGAACCCAGGATCCTTGGATCCCAAGCCAGCACCCTAACTGCTTACACAGGTATATAATGTCGGTTGATATTGATAAAATGTGGTCCTTTTTATTTATTTCTTGCCTTTCTTAATTTTCTGTAATCAGAGGCCTGAGAAGGTTTAAGTCCAGGAAGACTAGAACCGACAATTTTCACATCTTTATGAAGATTGGATGTCCTAATAGGCTGCGGCTGTCCGCTTGCCATGTCACATCGTCAGGTGAAGGCAGGATTACAATATCGCTTTCTGAACGAGAGATATTGTTCTCCCTTACAGGCAGGAATGAACCACAGAACTGATGAGTGGGTGCGCCTTGAAGGGAGTTAATCTCTTCACTGCCGCATTACTCCCTCCACTCCCAGTGCGGACAGGTGCTCGACGCTCGCTCGTAAACAGAACGTTCAGGAAGGGTATAAGCGCTTGCATACTGCAAGTGTTGACGGAATTCCATCTCTGCTCTTCGACCACATGTGGGAATCCCTGGATCTGTGGATTTTTTGTTTTTAGACTTTGGCCTGAGAAGGCTCCTGGCTCCTGGCCTGAGAAGGCTCCACACTGTCTTTCAGCTTTCTGTAACTCTTTGTGAGGTAAAAGGTATGTATACCTGGCTGCCAAGTTGTTACTGTTTCAAACTTGTCGTCATTCCACGAAAATCCTCATATTTTACTCCTCATGCTTTAAACTTAAAGACTCATGCTTTACACTACTCACAATAAGTTAGGGATATTGTGGGAGTGAGTTTATTTTTTTTATAGGGGTTAGGGTTAGGGTATTGAAATCAAGAATGCTGTGTTTTTTCACACTCATTAATAACCATAAAATTAGGACCAACAACTTTTTTCAACATAATTAATACACAAAATCAACCACACCGAAGAACCTGCCAACATCCCTAACTTATTGTGAGTAGTGTATGTCGATAATACATACAACTGCTTCACCTGCAACGGCCTTGCAATTATATAACCCTTGCTTTAATCTTGCAGCAAGTGTAAGTTTGTTGTGGCTAGTTTTCTGTGCACAATGGTTGTTCTCACAAATTTTAAGAGTAATTATACTTGTTTTGGTGAATCGACATCATATTAAAATATGCAATTTGGTGTCTCTGTCGGTCTGACCATTACGCTCGGTCATTACTTATCCATTCTCAACCAAACTTGATCGGATGACTAAGGGTTACACGATGGAGGTTATAGTGACTTAATTTGCCCTCCTCCCCAAGGGGGTTGTCTGCCTTGGGTGAAATCTGTTAAGGTGGATGTCTGTGTTAAGGTGTAAATCATGGTGTTTTTCCAAGGCCGCTTATAATAACAAAAGTAATAGCAACACTAATGATAATATCACCTGGTGTTGGCCTAATGGTTTGGGCGGCAGGCTTGGGATCCTAAGGTCCTGAGTTCGAATCCCGTTGAATTAACTCCAGGTGGGGTTGACTCAGCCTAAGTCATTCGTCATTCATCCTCACTCAGTCATTCGTCATTCTTCTGAGGTCGGCAAAATGAATAACTGGTTAAAGAGAGGAATTGCATCAGTGGCAGACACGCCCACAGAAAGATGATGCAACCAGCAGCTGGGTGGCCACCCACTCATTATAATAGGCATAACATTAAGGTTATTACAAAATAATATTAATATGAATAATGTCCCCCCCCCCCTCTCCCCCCAAGGGCCCCTTCCTCCTTGGACTGCCTCCAGACTATTATCTAGGGCTAGGCCTAGCGAAAAGTATGATGAAGCTCCTATATTTCATTTCTGCATAAGTATAAGAAGCTCCCACATAATTTCAGGGACTTCTTGCAGCTTCAGTTGTCTTTCCTACTTTTCTTTTTTTATCAACTTAGAGTAACCAATCACAAATGGGGATAATTATAGAATGTTGTTATTAGAGACGTCCATGCAGTTTGTTAGAAGTTGATGATCATGTACTGAAATTATAACATTGTACTCCGGCTGCTAATTTGTCGGGTCTCATTATGTGGCTGCACTACAAGAGTAATCAAGTACTGTACTGTTCTAACCAGTGGAGTGTTTGTAGAAACTTGAAGCAATAACTGATGAAGTGTAACGTAATGTTGTGATGTAGAGATTGTTATGTGATTGCAATACTGTTAGCTACTCTCTAAAGTCTAAACCAACATCATCCCTATCTTGTTTAGGACCTTTTTTTAGACTGTAGTTTGTCATCCCTACATTGCCTTTTTAATTTAGCATACATTTTTTTATTCACTCGTTTCTGTAATTTTTTTCAATGTGGAATAACACAATGGTATGTGGTACTCAGAGGATACCCAATCCTGGAGTAAACGTGTCAAGATATCTTAGTCAGCAAAGTCAAACACTGCACATGTTCATATATTGTCTTCTTACGTAACCCTGACTGTATCTTGCAGCTCTGTTATCAAAATAAGATAAAAGTACTTCTCTGTAGTATCCAAATCCTGGTTCCTAGAGATCAGAAGACCTCGGTAATAGCTGAGTAGATTCTCGCCAGACAAATACAGTCACTATAAATCATCAGAATCATCACAAGCAGGTGAAAGTGTGGCAGGTATTTCCTGGTGGTCAGGATGCATGCAGCAATAGCTGGTGTGGCACTTGCTTCTGGCCTGGTACCCACTACAGTTATGGAGTCTGGTCTCAAACATCTATATATATATATATATATATATATATATATATATATATATATATATATATATATATATATATATATATATATGCCAAAAATATTTTAAAAATAAACATTTTTGGTGGTGGGGGTTGGGGTAGGTGAACATGCATGGTTATAGGGTGAGGAATGAACAAACAGACAGCACATTCACCTTTGGACGAAACCTTCTAACATACATTCCAGTTACCGATCAAATACCTCTGATATATATATTGTTGCGGATATGGGATTGGCATCCATCCATATCCGCTTGTAAATATTCCCCTATTTCCTCAGTACTTCCCAACTATCCCCAATTCCCCATTCCCTAGCCCCATTTTCTGTAAACAACACTCTGTAGACCCGACCTTCCCCTATTTCCCCCATTAAATGTCGCATCCAGGTCCACCGCATCTCACGTAGACAACTATAGGACATCTTGCTAGTTATTCTTAGTCTATGTCAGTTAAGGACTCGTTTCCATTAATTCTGACTCTTCGTTGCACCAGAATGTGATTGTATGGCACCGTTAGGAAGTTTAGGACCTCCCAATACCTCCCCGCAGCTCTTCCTCACGGTTCAACAACAACAACAACAACAGCGGCGGCGGCGCAGGGAGTGTGCATCCTCACTCCGGCTTGGTTGGTCGGGGGGTGTTGGGAGGGCACCAAGCCTTTCCAACGAGCCGCCATCGAGCATGTGCTCGACGGGGTTACCAAGTAGGGGCTCGCTGTCAGCTCCTCGTCAGGGGCGGAGCCCGGTAACCCCCGCACCCAATAGAAGCGGCGGACCGATCCCATCTGGGGCGGAGCCAACGAGCCGAGGGCGTGTCACTCCCCGCTGAGCATGCGCAGGAAGAGGGAGGTGACGTCAGATGCGCCCTCAGCTTGGAGAGAGAAGGACGCCACCTCCGAGCGCTGCAATACCTCACCGCATCTCTGGACCGGACCGTGTTTGATTCTGCCCCTGAGCCAAGGTGCACCTTGTGCTATCGACTGCCTGTCCTTCCCTGCCATCAATCCCTGTGTAAGTCAGTCTTGTTCCGTTTGTCTGTGGTCTGTCTGGGCTAGATAAGATTGTGTCTAAGTGCCTATCTCTTCTGTGCTTTACCTCTTACCTTGTAATCTACCCCTTTTCTCCACCACCAATTATATCCTCCTCCGGAGGTCTTGAGAACTGTACCCCTTGTGTCGTTTCATTTATCCCAGCCGTTGTGTCCTTTCCATCATTGATTTAGCGTAGCGCGATTCGGCCAACGTTCGAGTGGAATCGGGTGAGTTGGGGGTAATCGGGTAAACTGTGCGAACACGGCGGCCATTCCGCTCGGCCCATCATAACATCTTAAGCCGTGTCAGTAACAATTGGTGTCGAGGAGTGAGATCGGACCCGAAGCGCGCTTAACGCGCTCAAAATTACAAGTGACCGAAATTTGTTTTGTTGTAAAATAAAAACCCGAATTTTGAAAGTCGCGCTATGGCAGATCAAGACGGCTGGGTTCCGGTAGAGGAGAGTGAGGCAGGGTCGATCCAGGACCAAATTGAGGGACATGAGGAGAGCGAAGCAGTGAGGGCGGCAGGTTCGCAGGGTGGCGTCCTCGCGCACGAGGTTACGGGCGCGCAAAATGGCGCCTCGCACATGGCCACGGCGACCGCGCCCGCGACCGTAGTAGCGCCACCGGTGGATTTGAACCTTTTTTTTATACAAATGAAGGCCCTTATGGACAAGAATAATGAAGAAATGGAAAACAGAATGATGGGGGCCCTTATGGGACAAATGGGAGACCAAATTGGAGGTTTGAAAAACAGTATGGGGGCAATGAGGGACGAATTGGGGGGCAAAATGGGGGTCATGGGGGGCGAAATGGGGTCCAATAGCGAGAAATTGAGGGAGGACATGGGATCCAATAGCGAGAAATTGAGGGAGGAAATGGGGGCCAATAGCCAACGGTTAGAACAAAGGATGGGGGCCCAGATCGGAGGGTTAGGGAGTAGAATAGAGGGATTAGACAATAGATTAGGGGAAATACAGGAGGGGTTAATGGGGGTAGAAAACAGAATGGCCGTTCAGGAGAATCAAATGGAAGGGATGAAAAAGGGGTTAGAGGGGTTAGAAAACAGTATGGAAGGCAAATTGAGGGACATGAGGGACCAAGCGGAAAGGGAAGTTAAACAAATGGGGCAGCAGATAGAGGGGGTCAGAATGGGGGTAGAAACTAAATTGGATGCTCACAGGGGGGAAATGGAGCAGATGAGGGTGGCATCTGGGCAGGAGATGCAAGTGATGGGAGAAGAGATCAGAAGAGGGGTGAGTGAGGAGGTCGGAGGAGTGCGCGAGGAGGTGAGGCACTGTAAGGAGCGCATGGAGAAGGAGGTGAGAAAGGGGACTGTAAAATTGCAAGGTGGTATAGAGGAGTTGACGCTGGGAGTAGAACAACTGACAGTGGGACAAAAGGAGTTGGGGGACCAGGTAAAGAAGAACACAGCGGTAATAGAGGGTTTAAAATCGACACAGAAGGAGATGAAAAAGGACGTAGGGGTAATTAAAAAAGAGTGTCAGACGGTACATGAGGACCTGACGAGGAAAATGAACAAGGTGGTAGAGGTGATGGAGGTTAAAGAGCGGGAGGTGCGGGAGCACATAGAAAAAAATAAGGTGGAGTTAGAGGAAGAACTTAAGGGGGCGCACGAGGAGATGAAGGAGGTGAAGCAGAAATTAGAAGAAGTGGAAGAAGGGGTGAACGAAATTAAGAAGCGACGGAGAGAGGATAAGAAAGAGATAAAGGAGGAAGTAAAAGAATTGGTCCAAAGTCTGTGTTCGGATCGTGATGAGGTGCTCATTAACCGGATGAGGGATTTGCAGGTGATGGAGGAGAAGCGAAGAGAAAGAGGACCCGGTGTAAGTGGTGACCAATATGGTCGTGCGTATGATGCGCCAGGTGATTTAATGAGCTTGGGGGTCGAGATAGACCCGGGTGTTCGTGAGAGGCCGTTGGTGAAGTGTGCGACAGGTCTGGTGTGCGAAAAAGGAGGTGTGCGAGAAAGTCCGACTCTGGGGTGTGTGAGGAAAAAGTGCGTGCCAAGGAGTGAGGGTGCTGTCGAGAGTGAGTCGGTCGTAGCGCGTGTGCGAGGGAGCACATGGAAGCGCGTAGTGAGGAGTGTTACGGAGGGTGTAAAGGGAGAGTGCACACCTGTGGTGAGTGTTACAGAGGGTGTAACGGGAGAGTGTGCGCGAGAAAGGTGTGTAACGGACGGGTGCATGAGGAAAGAGTGCGCTGTCGAGAGTAAGGGTGAGTGCGCTGTCAAGAGTGGAGGTGAGAGTAGTAAGAGTGACACGGAGCGTGAGTTGGTTGTGACAGGTGAGAAAGGAAGCACACCTGGAATGGTGGAGCGTGTCTGGGAATGCACGCTGGAATTGGTAGTGAGGCACGTGGTTGGGTGTGCGAGTGAAAGCACACCTGTGATTGTCACATAGGAGGTGACCGAGGAAGGGGCGCGAAGAGGTGTGTTGGTGAGGTGTGCGACCAACGAATGTGTGCCAAAGTGTTCGGTGGTCAGGTGTGTGACCAAGGCTGTGAGTGGAATGAGTGTACCGAGGTGTGTAAGGAAAGGTACGAGGAGCATGGGAACAGCTGGAGGTATGAGCAAGAAAGGGGTAGCGTATGCATGTTAGCATGCAGGTGAGGCATCGACGGTAACCGGGTTAGCGGTTAGAGCGACTTTTAGCCGAATCGGGCCCTCGGTGCGTGCCGGGCTTCGCGTGCCGCGAGAACCAGCGGGGATCCGAGCCACGGCGGGTTCGAAAGGACCGCCGTACGCGATCCACGCTGGGCCTCGCTTTGAACGGCCGCGTCCGTGCTCCACTAGGCGGAGCGGGCAGCCTGATAGGAAGGGTCGTCATGGCGACCACCTTTTGTTGAGGCATTCCGGCAGGTCGAGATCGGGCCATGGGATGGCTCCGTGCCGAGATGGTGTGTGGGACCTCGGCCCGGGTAAACCTCCTTCCCTGCACCGAATGCGGGACGTATCCAGCCGCTGGCACCAAACAACCCGCATTCATGGCTTGGCTGTACGAAGCCGAGCTTTAGAAGTAAATTGGCGCACCGAGAGGCATTAGTAAGTAGACTGTAACGACGAGGATAGTGTTTTGGCCCCGAAATTAGAAAAACAAAATTTGATGATTGGCAAAGGATTGGCAGTAATGATTGGCAGATGATGGGTAGTGATTGGCAAATTTTTGATTTGTTGAAATTTGATGTGCAAAATTGGTAGTGGGAGATGCCCGATGTGGTGGGATGGCAACTCTGTCATCCCTCACAAACATGGGGGCAAATGCGCTATAGATTATGGGGTGTATGGCAGTGAAAACTAGCCCGGGTGGGTTAGGATATTGTGTGTAGGGATCTAGAAGAGATGACATTAGGTAACGTTAAGGTTTAGATAGTGACTGATACCTGTAGTGGGGACGTAGTAGCTTAGTGTTTGATAATGACGAGGGAGCGCAATAGTTTACAGTTTTTTTCGATTGCTTAAACACGATTTTGAAAACAGGGCCCATTTTGTCAAAACACTACACACAATTCACACAACCACACACACAAGTAGCAGAACACCTCAGATCCTTTGCAAAATGAAACACTCTTGTAAAAACTATACACTAATTTATAAAAACCATATTCTGTTACCATATGAAACACACACGTTTCATATGACTTAATTCTGTTTGAACCAGTTACACACTGCTGTTGCGAACCTAAAACACTTTTAGCAATTCTACTTCTCAGCGATTAGAGTACTGCAAGGGAAGCACACAGAGAAAGTGCAAATATACAATAAATTCACCAAACACGACACAAGACCAATGCTGCAGACTGATGAAAATATAATTTATTTCTCTCCATATACCCAAATCAGTCAACATGTCAACATGGAGAATCACAACAAAACATGTCCCAGTTTTCATGCTACTACAGTAGTGTGCATAACACTGTAAGCTCAACAAATATCAGACAAACGTAAAATACTGTATCCAGTACAGGTTACAATTACAGTAAAAAGAAAAAAAAACTGAAAATACAGTACAGAAAATACTAGACATTATCTCTTCGCCTAGCTGGATCTGGCCAGAGAATTTCATCAACATCACAGGCGATATCCTCATTGGCAAGACAACGTGGGAAGAACCGTCTCGAATGTCGGATCCATCCTTGCACAGCTGCGGCGTCGATTTGGTCACAGGCCTCCTCCATGGCCTGAATGAGGGGTACCTGAGCTTGGGGCCGGAGATCGTAAACCCTCCACCGCCATGCCGAGAAAAACTCTTCGATTGGGTTTAGAAACGGAGAGTATGGTGGAAGGTATAGTACTGTAAACTGTGGATGGTGTTGAAACCAGTTCTGGACCAGAGCAGAGCGGTGGAACGACACATTGTCCCAGACGACAATGTATTGCATCTGGTGCATTTGGTTTACTGCTGTGACGATGTTGTGCAATCGGTCCAAAAATGTGAGAATGTGAGGTGTGTTGTAAGGGCCCATATTGGCATGACGGAGGAGGACCCCAGTCTGTGTAATGGCAGCGCAAAGGGTGATGTTACCCCCACGTTGCCCTGGGACATTGATTATAGCCCTGTGGCCAATGATATTTCTGCCTCTCCTTCTTGCTTTTGTGAGGTTGAACCCTGCCTCATCTATGTATATGAAGTCATGCGGGATTTCCTCAGCATCCATCTGTAAAACTCTCTGAAATACAGTGAAAGACAAGATTGTGTAGTTCAGCATAGATCTAGTATACAGTAAATTTACATGTAAAAAGGTTACGTGTGCAGTATGCAACATCACAGTGCTAAAGTGAACAATACATACCTCCACATACTCATGCCGCAGCTGTTTGACCCTCTCTGAATTCCGCTCAAAAGGCACTCGATAAACTTGTTTCATTTGAACCTGATGTCTTTTCAGGATGCGTGCCAGTGTTGACAGAGAGACCTGATGGACATTATTGAAAATGGCATGGTCACCGATAATGTTGGCTTGAATTTCTCTGAGCCTGATAGCATTATTGGCCAAAACCATGTTTATGATCTGTGGAAGTGTAACTCAGTGTAACGTATTGATTGGCCCTGGTAACTCATTGATTAAATCTGGTAACGAAGCAGAATGTGCATGAACATGATAATCCTTTGGAAACACCTGGTCAAGGCCCCAGGCTAGAGCACCCCCCCCTGCTGTGTAAATGGAGATCACAGCAGGAGGGGAGCGAGCTGATGCCAGGACTCGGTGCGATGCATGACCTCGGGACATTAGCGGAGAAGAGATTACGAGTTCAGCGGACAGAGGATTAAGTCGAGTTGGTCCATATAAGCGGGAGCTGCGGCTGGAGTCGAGAGGACTTGCTACGTGAAGCGCTGACCGAACGGGAGTGTCGGATGAACGAGAAGGACCAGCGAAAAGAGTTAACCTGATCCATTATATTATGCGGTATCATTTTGGTAATTGGATGAAGTGAATACAGTTTAATAAACTAGACCTTTGTAACCTGTGTCCGGTCGTTGGAGTCCTGTGAGTCCCCCAGTAAATTCCCTGACAATCTTGGAGGCACCGCTGGGATCAATTGTACAAGCAAGTCTTCTTTAAAAGGTGAGTGTGTCTTGTCTTGTCCAATATGATTTACGAACTTGGAAGTTATGGGTACATACATGGGGGAGCAGGTGATCTGGGGCTTCCCTACGCACCGATACCACGATATAGGTAACGTAACGATAATCCGAGGAGTGTAACGTATTTTTGCGCTGTGTAAATAGATGCGCCAGTTCGACGCTGGTTATTAGAAGCCTTACCATGAACTAGGAGCAAGATCGTGCCATGAGTGCACCATGGGACGATCTGCTTCCAGGACGTGTAAGGCCGGTACACTCGTTTACCCACCAGCACACGGATAAAGTACTATTTTTTTTTTGCACTTGTTCGAAGCACTTGACTTGATCGGCGCTTGGCGAGCGACAGGGAACCGGGAAACGGAATTATATTTATATATATATATATTTCCAATATGGTACACCGGCCACAACGATTTTAGCGATTATCCGAGTTTTTTTTTAACGATTTCTGTAAATACGTATTTTTCCTGCGCTGTGTAATTCTTCTGACATGCGCCACGAAGAAACGCACCACTGATGTGCATGAAGCGACTTGTTTGCCGGTTCGCTAAGGTCCGTCCGTACACGTGTACAATCGTGTACACCCGTTTTAAATAAATAATTTTTTTCAGTTTTCCCGCCATGCCTATAAATTCATGACAGACAACCCCCCTCATGCCGGTCCAGAATTATGATGAAAGATGGCGATTGAGGAAAAAATTGCATCAAATTTTGTCCAGGTCCATCAAGAAGCCTTTGAGACATGCTTCACGGTTGAATAAAAAACCACCGTTAAGAGTACTTCTTTTTTTGTTCAAAGCACTCGACTTGGAGCCAGCGACTTGCTCGGCGGGGGATATAATTTTAGATATATATATAGTATGGGCATGCCCTAGTGAGAGATAATTACAGGAAATGGTGTTTTGTGAGTAGCAACCACTCTCTGGTCGAGGCTCATAGAAAAATTGATACTTATTGATTTGGCACGCTTACAATAGATATTAATGGCGAGGGTTCTGTGGTCGTTCGTTTTGGCTTTGCGAATGGACCAAAGAGACAAAGTGAGAAAGAGAGACAGACAGAGAGAGATAGACAGAAAAAGAAAGAAAGAGAGACATAGAGACAAACAGAGATAAAGATGATAGTCAGAGTCAGACACATAGAGAGAGACAGACAAAAAGAGATAGACAGAGTGAGACAAAGTGAGAAAGAGAGACAGACAGAGAGAGATAGACAGAAAAAGAAAGAAAGAGAGACATAGAGACAAACAGAGATAAAGATGATAGTCAGAGTCAGACACATAGAGAGAGACAGACAAAAAGAGATAGACACTGAGTGAGACAAAGTGAGAAAGAGAGACAGACAGAGAGAGATAGACAGAAAAAAAGAAAGAAAGAGAGACATAGAGACAAACAGAGATAAAAATGATAGTCAGACACATAGAGAGAGACAGACAAAAAGAGATAGACAGAGTGAGACAAAGTGAGAAAGAGAGACAGACAGAGAGAGAGATAGACAGAAAAAGAAAGAAAGAGAGACATAGAGACAAACAGAGATAAAGATGATAGTCAGACACATGTTTTACAGATGGATACAGGTGGGACAAAGGGAAACACCGTATCAAGACAAGCCGACCAATCAAGGGAAACCAGAGACTTCTACTTCAGATACTCCTTGAAAATGGTGATATTTATCCTAGGAATGGGTTCTCTGGTAGTGGGGACTCTGTGTTGTATGGATTATTTTGGGGTAATGAGGGAACAAAATGCAACACCAGCAAATGATACACAGATATATGATCATGCGGAACGACAAAAGCAGAAGAGAAGTTTGATGAAGGATAAAGACACACCTTTAGAATCCGATGGATTACACGGGATTAATACTTTTTTACATTTAGCCCATACAAGGGCTGCTATAGCAAATGGAACTTGTTGGAACTTGTTGTTGGAACTTGTTGTTGGAACTTGTTGGAACTTGTTGTTGGAACTTGTTGTTGGAACTTGTTGTTGGAACTTGCTGTTGGAACTTGTTGGAACTTGTTGTTGGAACTTGTTGTTGGAACTTGTTGTTGGAACTTGCTGTTGGAACTTGCTGTTGGAACTTGTTGTTGGAACTTGTTGTTGGAACTTGTTGTTGGAACTTGTTGGAACTTGTTGTTGCAACTTGCTGTTGGAACTTGCTGTTGGAACTTGTTGGAACTTGTTGTTGGAACTTGTTGTTGCAACTTGCTGTTGGAACTTGCTGTTGGAACTTGTTGGAACTTGTTGTTGGAACTTGTTGTTGGAACTTGTTGTTGGAACTTGTTGTTGGAACTTGCTGTTGGAACTTGTTGTTGGAACTTGTTGGAACTTGTTGTTGGAACTTGTTGTTGGAACTTGTTGTTGGAACTTGTTGGAACTTGTTGTTGGAACTTGTTGGAACTTGTTGTTGGAACTTGTTGTTGGAACTTGTTGTTGGAACTTGCTGTTGGAACTTGTTGTTGGAACTTGCTGTTGGAACTTGTTGGAACTTGTTGTTGGAACTTGTTGTTGGAACTTGTTGTTGGAACTTGTTGTTGGAACTTGTTGTTGAAACTTGCTGTTGGAACTTGTTGTTGGAACTTGCTGTTGGAACTTGTTGTTGGAACTTGCTGTTGGAACTTGCTGTTGGAACTTGTTGTTGGAACTTGTTGTTGGAACTTGTTGTTGGAACTTGTTGGAACTTGTTGTTGCAACTTGCTGTTGGAACTTGCTGTTGGAACTTGTTGGAACTTGTTGTTGGAACTTGTTGTTGGAACTTGTTGTTGGAACTTGTTGGAACTTGTTGTTGGAACTTGTTGTTGGAACTTGTTGTTGGAACTTGCTGTTGGAACTTGTTGTTGGAACTTGCTGTTGGAACTTGTTGGAACTTGTTGTTGGAACTTGTTGTTGGAACTTGTTGTTGGAACTTGCTGTTGGAACTTGCTGTTGGAACTTGTTGTTGGAACTTGCTGTTGGAAGTTGTTGGAACTTGTTGTTGGAACTTGTTGTTGGAACTTGTTGTTGGAATGAATGGGAACATTCAAATGTTGGGTTTTGCTAACATTTCCACAACGTCGCTACAACGTTTCACTTTCGTTGTTGCAACGTTTTGCTCCAACGTTTTGGGGACATTCGAATGTCAAGTGAATCGAATGAGAATTCAGGAATTATTTCATTATTAACGATTAATGAAGTACTTATTTAATTAATTACATTTCTTATTACATTACAGTAATTACATTACAGTAATTACCTGAGGTAATTACAGTAATTACAGTTCCGGTAATTACAGTAATTACAGTAATCATTACAGTAATTGCAGTAATCTTATTACAGTAATTACATTACATTAACTCAGGCACCTTTTGAGTAAGGAAGCTGATATTTGGACATGACACTGACCAAGTGATGTGGCTGTCAAGGAAAATATTGATTTATTGATTAATCATTTAATAAATTAACTCGTTGATTTATAAATGACTTATTTAATTAAAATTCCTGAGAGATACATCTTCGGATGAAATACTTGCAGATTGGTTATGCTATGAGCCAATTGATTAAGGAAAATATTTTGTGATGGCCATATTGGCAATTTCGTGGCCATATTCGTGGCAACTCAGTTAGTGCCACTGCACCTTTAAAATGCATCCCTGCGTTCATTTTTCGATCGATTGAGTTGAAATTTTGAACAATCGGATCTGGACTGTCGTTGTTAACGACTCTAGCACGCACTCGTCCAATCAGGATGGAGCGGTATGGTCCCCGGATCATCACTGCCCGCAGTTTTAATTAATTTTACCTTTTCTCTTGGTCATATAATTTTGAAGACATGCGTGTCATGATAGAGGAAATGTTTGTTCTGTTGAACGGAATAAATGTTGTTTATTTGTGTGGGAGTGTATTTTTGTGTATTTCTTGTGTATTTTGGATATATTTTCACGACTAATTCCAGTTAACATCCTGCAAAATTTGCTCGTTTGCTGGCCGAGTCGAAATTGCGTTGAGTTTCTATGGCATGCGCCATTAAAAGCGCTGTGTAATGGTTGAGCTCCTTTTATTTCGGTTTGGTCATGCGGATGAGCAAACAAAGTGACAAATGCTGCGGCTGGAGCAGTAGAAGCGATGTTTTTTTTAAATGGAAACGATGTAATGAGTAATTAAAAGTGGGAGGGGGCAACACCACGCATACCTCTTTTAAGGTGTGTATAAACCCTGGAATATTTCAGCAATCAATACAATGCTGAAACTATGTAAGTTAAGTTAATGAGTAATTTACTGAGTAATTTAATGAGTAATTTAATGAGTAATTTAATGAGTAATTTACTGAGTAATTTAATGAGTAATTTAATGAGTAATTTAATGAGTAATTTAATGAGTAATTTAACGAATAATTTAATGAGTAATTTAATGAGTAATTTAATGAGTAATTTAACGAATAATTTAATGAGTAATTTAATGAGTAATTTAACGAATAATTTAATGAGTAATTTAATGAGTAATTTAATGAGTAATTTAACGAATAATTTAATGAGTAATTTAATGAGTAATTTAATGAGTAATTTAATAAGTAATTTAATAAGTAATTTAATGAGGAATTAAAAGTGGGAGGGGGCAACACCACGCATACCTCTTTTAAGGTGTGTATAAACCCTGGAATAAACGTGGGAGGGGGCAACACCACGCATACCTCTTTTAAGGTATGTATAAACCCTGGAATATTTCAGCAATCAATACGATGCTGAAATGATGTAATTTACTGTGTAAGAGGGTCGACCTTGGGTTTGTTTGGGTTTGTTGTTTATTTTGTGGATGTGTATTTTTTGTGTATTTTGGATATATTTTCACGACTAATTCCAGTTAACATCCTGCAAAATTTGCTCGTTTTCTGGCCGAGTCGAAATTGCGTTGAGGTCCTATGGCATGCGCCATTAAAAGCGCTGTGTAATGGTTGAGCTCCCTTTATTTCGTTTTGGTCATGCGGATGAGCAGACAAAATGACGAATGCTGCGGCTGGAGCAGTGGAAGCGATTTTTGAATTGTTCAATGATTATTCGATATTGTTATGACTTATTGTCAATAGGTATACTAAGTGGCCATGAGGTAGCCTGTTGCTATGTACAGTTTTATTCTAGTGTTGATTATACCACATAGCTGTGGTGATAAAGGAAATGTTCGTTTAAATAGATGACTATGATATGACCATGACTATAAAATCATGATGATTATTATGAATGATATCATAGGGTTCAAATGCAGAATGATTGCATGAACTTGGGAAAGAACTTTCAAGCCCTATGGGATCAATTGGGTGTTACAAGCGATGGAGTTTCAAAATTTAGCATGATTGAAGGAATTTTACAGTCTTATTTCAGGAGTTTTACGAAATTTAAATTGCCAAGAGATTTTGGGTACTATTAAAGGAAAAATGATGAGATATTTTTCCAATGAACTTTAATATCTGCCATCCATTTTGGCTGTCTCACGAATGAAGGATGAGTTGCCTTTAGTGGTTGCAAAGAAAATTTGTGGAGACCAGGCAAAATGGGGAAATATGTCAGATATGACCCTAGGACAGGACGGTGATTCATCAATTGACATGAGGTACGAACCAGAGGTGACGACCGATAAAATTCGATCTCAGTCAATGGATGGACCTGTCCTGATATCATTGGGGAAAGGGCTTATGCAAGGAGTCATCCAAAATGATTAATTTGATTTATTGATGAATATTGATGAATTAATTGAAATTGAATAATTGATTGAATTGTTGATTGATTGAATCTAATTGATTGAATTTAATTGAATAAAATTAACTGAATAAATTGAACTGAATAAATTGAATTGAATATATTGATTGTTTGATTGATGAAAATGCGGTCTCAAGAAAGAAGCTTTGATATCTTTGCGAGATATTATCAATGTGGAGACAACCTGGGAAAATTGAGCAAGGTGGTGAGTTTATATACAGATATATATGTGCGGTTACCATTGTGTGATTTCCCCGTCAACAGAGCGGACACCTGAGGATTCACCCATTTCATACTGACCCTTTGGCTCATCTGCAAATACTGATCTGTGAGATTGGATTGTGCAAAAGCCACAGCTGAGGGAGATTCTCTGGAAATCACCGTGTGAACAGGTGGAGAGACCCTTCCTGGAGGTACGAGTGAAGCTTTAGAGGAACAAACTACAACACATCCAACGCTACTTTGATAAAAGGCAGAATGGGAAATGGAGCCTGCAAGAACACACAAGGACAACCAGAAATTCCACAAAAAGGTACTTGTACACATCATATGTACGACCGTTATGGTGCCGAAGCTATAAGACAGGTCGAGAATTGGTATTTGTGGACAAAGGGACATGATGAGGAGTTTCCAAGAGATGGTACATTCGAGCGAAGTCGATTGGAAAGATTGGAACAAAGATTGAAAGCCAGGAAGAGACAGAATCTAACGGTAGACTGGCTTGCATTCCATCTTTGGGATGGTGAATCCAGACAACGGGAACAGCAAGAACGGATAACGGATCTAGAACTTAAAATAAAAAGGATACAGGATACAGTGGAGGAGACAAATGCACAACTGCCCTCGAAATTAGGAACGAAAGTGACAGTTGTCCCATCAGATTTCCAGTTGTCTCCCCAAAAAGGACGGTACAGAGAATTTTTTCGTGTTTCAGGAGATAACGAGAGATTGCAGTGGCAACTCAGGGATGTAGAGATGCAGCCCAGCAATACAAGTGCACAGGCGCACAGATCAGACAACGACAGAAACCGGTGTTTCGAGTGTGGAAAGATGGGACATTGGAGAAGAAGATGTCCGTATGTCAACAGGAAGACAAGGTCATGGGGCAAACCAAGATCAAGGGTACCAGTGCTTACCGGTACCTCAGACAATGATTAGGCCTTCATTGCTGCAAATCCCAAATGATGATTGGCCTCAACAGATTCGATTACTGGACAAACATGAACAACTGTCAATGATTCTTGTGTCTGAAAAGTTTTCAGAGCAAGAATGATTCATTTTTCTTTTTGCTTGTTAACAAATTAATAATTAATTGATCAAATGCCAAAATTGGATCTTCTATTTTGGGCACAGCAATTTTAAATTTACAAAGTTTGGAACAATTGCGTTGCAATTGTTGGCAAACCAAGTAACAAGAGTCACATGATGATCAGGTGGGAATTTCGGACTATTGTTCCGCACGATTGATAGGTCAATGGTCGACTGACATGCAAATGGGTGTGTAGTCAAAATTTGGATAGATTATTGTGAAGGCAGAAAGGGTAATTTCAATTTGACATCATAAGGGTTTTCTAAGAATGGACTTTTGGTTTATTTGTCTATAAGCATTTTGAATTTGATTGACAAATTTTATGAAATTGAAATAAAATTGACACCCATCTGATCTGTAAATAATGGTTCCAACGCAAACAAATATGCATAATGCATGTGTGTGTGTGTTTTTGTGTATCAATCTTACAAGATTGTTGACACCGACAGTGTGCCTGTCTGGAAATGGATAGTTATATGTGGATGGGATTGGGATATGTGGATGGGATTGAATATCCAGAGAATCCGTAAAATAAAATAGAAATATAATTTGATTATGAACATTATCTCTTTTGTCAAGGGAAATGGAATATAAAAAATTTTTTTTGATGTGCTGGGTTATGAGCAGCCATTAATTAATAGTAAAATTGTGAGTAATTTTGGGATTCCATTTTTGATAGAATGTATATGAGAATAACATCTATTTATGGATATGAGCTTCATAAAAGGAAATGAGGAAGTACAAAATCATCCAAATTTGGGAGAGGTCTTACACTGACTTCCCAGAATACTCTGCTCATGGATTTTATATATATAAACTTGAATTTTATCAGCATATAAATTGTGCTGTATGTATGGATGTGTTTTAGGCATAGATGATATGGGAAAAGAGTAAAGAAAATTTTGCTGGTTTGAACTATTGTGGGTTTTCAGTTCTGGAGTTTAAACAAAGTCACTGGTTAACAGATGAGAAAGGATAGTAAATAAATTATTCCCTGCTGGGCAAATTAAGTACGATATTACTAAGACTTATGAGAGCTATTGTTCCGCCTTACAGCAGTGGAAAATTATTGGAAAAAATTAGATCCAACATAATGAATCTATAAAAGAATGTGATAGGGATAATATCCTCAATTTGTACTAATTATTTGATTGTGGGTAAAGGAATTAAGTCATCGTAGTGGATTGTTAACAGCAGCCTGAAAATGTCCTGAGAGTGTGCATCCATGTAATCAGAAATCCCAGATTTGTTTTTACAAACAACATTTTGGTAGAGGTCTTGTGTGGAACACTTCCTTGGTAGATAAAAACGGTACTGCATGCTGGCAGCCACTTTTGCGGCCAGTTAGGCCAAACAAATTGAGAGGAAATTGTAGATAAATACTAAGTTACACATGGCTATTTGTAAAAAAGGAAATTTGTTGAGATGGGAAACATTTTTTCGAAGGTTTATTAAGGTGTTATAATATGACATGTGGCAAGGCAAACTATTGGATAGGAAAATTAGATCTGGCTATAGAATAAATTTATTGACCCCTTGAAGTTAAGCCTTCGAATCATTGTTTCACTGGCATTTTTGTTCACATTGGAAATAGTTTGGTAGAGCTTTGGTTAAAACCTTTGGTTGCGGTATCTTGGAACGAATTGATAAACCATAGGAGATTGATAAGAATAGAAACAAATATGGACCCAAAATAGAAAGTTGGATTCATGCCTCTCATTGCAAGCAAGCACATGGGGCTAAGGTGGACGATCCCACAGAAAATGAGGCTGCACCTAGCAGCCCAGCAGAACATTCAGTGGTAGAAAAATGATAGTCATGATTTACAGTCATTTGAATTACATTTTAACACCCCTTGCATTGATAAACATTACATTTTCAACATGTGATATTCCTACTTGGAATAGTGACATTTATTTGCCTACATGACATACAATTACCTGCTGATATTAATACAGCATGAGTGAAAAAATGTATCACAACTACACTCATGATCAGGGGATTGAGTTCAACCCCGGGAGATAGGGGGATCAGGGTAAGACAAATAATCTGATTATGTTACATATTAAGGGATTTTCTTTATTTACCTTTTAGGAAGCTTGTTAGTTTGGTATATAATGTTAAATGTCATCGACATATAACTATGTCATAGATATGAATATATACAAGGAGTAGCAGACTTGTTTGTTGGTTTAGTAGTTATATTGGCAATTGTTTTAGTGGTGGCTTGCTTGAAAGCCTTAGTGACGGTGTGTTTGAATAAGGTAACCAACAACACGATGATAACGCATGAAGTGACAAATGAGGAAAGAAATGTGGAACCAGAAAAGGAAGACTTTTATGGCGACATAAATACTGAGATTAAAAGACTAAATCAAGTGATGTTGCAAATGAATACAGTAGAATTAAGATAATGGCATAACGACAATGTTATGAGTTGTGTCAATTACAATATCAATGAACTCATATCACCACGAGTGACACACTGTTAGAAAAAAAAAAAAGAGGGAAAAGAAAAAGTGGAGAGGAATTATGGTAATAATACATTATGCTTAATTTGTTGGTTTGGGAAAATTGTTGTTGGGAATTAGGTATTCCCGTGTGTGATTGTAATCATATACAATGCTATTCTTAGTTTAGTAATAAAATACATACCTGATTGAATATTATTTGTGTGACGCATATAAATGAATATAACTTTTTGTGTTAAGGAAAACAACAAATTGTTGAATGTGAAACTGTCGGAAGATATACATGATTATGCTGATTTCATGGTAAGATGTACCCTATCTGATTCAGTGTGTGCGGAAAGCAGATTCAGATATGACTGAGCATAAGGATAAGACGAGATCACATTTTGGAGGGATTGCTAACGGAATTGGGAAGAAGAAAGAAAGAAAATTTGTGGCTAAAAAATGAAGTTAATCGTGGCATACACCCTCTTTCTCAAAGAATGATGAAGACATTCTCCCGTGTAACTTGGAGATGAATGCTTACCTTCACCAAGGAAATTTATGTGACCATTTGCCTGGATCACACTGCAACATATGAAAGAAAGGCGATCACTTACTCTTGTTCGAAGACTTCGAACATTCACCACATCAGAAGTTGCAGGACAACGACATTTTACCTGCAACCTCTGTGAAATGCGGGGACATATGTTATTACTTCACCAACGTCCGGGGAACCAGCATGGAGCTGCAAAAAACGGCTGTGCCCTTGTCACAACAGCTGTGCACGATTCTGCTGGATTGCTCCTGGTAAGGACCATGAATGACCTGAACACCATGGTCCCAACATCAGTGTGGATGCATCCGGCATCCCTGTTCCACATCTTGCTGGCCAATCAACGTCACACCAATACTTGCTGCCCACTCACAATGAGGGAAGAGGCAAGTCGACTACAACTGGGTGAAGGCCTTGTTCAAGGAATCATTATGGTTCACAGCAAAAAAGTGGCAAGAATGCTACATGGAGAGAAGGGTCAGTCTATGACTCCGCAGTGTTACCACAACAGCGAAATCCTACACGAAGTAGTGCAGGAGCTATGAAGACATTAGGAGAAAATGTTTCATACCTGGATTCAAACACAAGTGATCAGCCCTTCCTTTCAAACAAAGTTAACATTTGTGTGGAGGCAAACGTTTTTGCCAGATGGTGCAGATGCTTTACAAAACTTGAAAATGAAGTGAAATTGTTGTATCTTGGTGATGGTGAAGTGTTGTTTTGAAAATATATTTGTGATGCAAATGCAATAGATTGAACAATATGGAAGGAGTCAATGACCAACGAAATGTTTTGTGATTCTTGCAGGATGACGGTGTATGCCTAAGGGAATTTGATTACCAAAGTGATTGATTATTTACTTATACTTGTAATGATGTTTACAAAGTGATTGATTATTTACTTATACTTGTAATGATGTTTACTAGTAGTGATTGATTGTTTACTTATATTGATGTTTAGATTAATGGTTAATATAAACAAAAACAAAAAGATGAGGGAATTGTGGAAGTGTAACTCAGTGTAACGTATTGATTGGCCCTGGTAACTCATTGATTAAATCTGGTAACGAAGCAGAATGTGCATGAACATGATAATCCTTTGGAAACACCTGGTCAAGGCCCCAGGCTAGAGCACCCCCCCCTGCTGTGTAAATGGAGATCACAGCAGGAGGGGAGCGAGCTGATGCCAGGACTCGGTGCGATGCATGACCTCGGGACATTAGCGGAGAAGAGATTACGAGTTCAGCGGACAGAGGATTAAGTCGAGTTGGTCCATATAAGCGGGAGCTGCGGCTGGAGTCGAGAGGACTTGCTACGTGAAGCGCTGACCGAACGGGAGTGTCGGATGAACGAGAAGGACCAGCGAAAAGAGTTAACCTGATCCATTATATTATGCGGTATCATTTTGGTAATTGGATGAAGTGAATACAGTTTAATAAACTAGACCTTTGTAACCCGTGTCCGGTCGTTGGAGTCCTGTGAGTCCCCCAGTAAATTCCCTGACAGATCTCTCTCTCTTGTTCTTGCGTGAACATGGGCCCCCTTCCTCCTTGTCGTTCTCGACCCTCAATCCTATGTAGAAAAAAATACATGTAACCTACTGTAAATGTCACAGGAAGGAGTATCAAAAGTGCTGATATGGTGCATGCAATAAGCAGCTGATTACTGTAAACTGTCGACAGATTTTATTTTACCTGTTTTCTTGTCGAAATGTCCTAATGACAGATGCCACTGTATATCTGCTAAGATTTGGCTGAACTCTTAGTCAAGCCTCCCTCAGCGCCAATCCGTGGTTCACGACATGGTCAACTAGTGTTGCGCGAATTTCATTTTATAAATTTGGTCCTCTTCTTCTTTGAGCACGTTCTCCTCCTGCTTCAGGTCTTCCTCTTCCTCTACCGCCTTCTCCTCCTCCGTGGATTCCCCCTGGCACCCTCACTCTTCTTCTTCTGACTCCTTCCATTTTGGTTGAAGACAGGTGAACTCACCTGCTGCATTTTTATAGTGCTTAAACCTGATTTGTGTGTCTACAATTAAGCAATCGTGTGTTTGCGCACCTGCTGGCTGTGTTTAACCGATTGGCTCATAGGTGTGGTAATTTGACAGTCCGTGCTTTGGAATTGCAAGGAAGTGACATCATGATATACTTCTGTGTCTAATGTATACAAGTGTGTTTAGTGTTTTGCAAATCACTGTGTGTATTGTTTTGTAAAAGGTGTGAGGCTGACATTGTGCTTATAGTGGTGCAAATCTGGGCCGATGTTTTGCTCCTTGAGTGTAAGGTTTTGATAATTGTGTAATACTTTTGATTTTAGTGTTTATGCAATCGGAAAAAACTGTAAAGGGACGACTGGGAAGCGCAAGTTTCAGAGGGGAGTAGTTAGATGACATGATGCTGTGTGAGAACTGGACAGGTGTGTGGAGCAGTGTATGAGTAGTGAGTGTTGTGGATCAGCGCGAATGCGCTTGGGGGAGAGAAGGGTGCAGGCGGCACCAAGTATGAGAGCACAGGTGTGCAAGTGCAGGTGTGTGGAATACATGGAGTATTGGAATGAGTGGTGTGGAGAGAGTTGGAGTAAGTGGTACGGAGTGGTGTGCATGGTGCGAAGGTGTGGATGGGGGAAGAGTGGACCCCTTTCACGAGTACCCGGGGCAGGTAGTGTAAGTGTTAGGTAGAGGGTATAGGTAAATTGTGGTTGGATATTGGCATTTGTGGTGCGGTTGCAGAATGGTATTGTGGATGGGTGCATTAGTGTTGTGGAAATGGCTGGGCGTGTAGCCTGTTAGTGTGTGTAGTTGGTTTGGGCACTCCACCACTGTGAGGATGTCGGCCAGGTGAGGCCGCAGGTGGGCTCTGGGAGCCGTTAGTGTCAGTGGGTGCCTGAGGATCCCGGGTGTGGATCGGGCAGCCCGTGCCAGAGAGGGCACTGAGGGGGTGAGAGTGCGAGAGGGCCTTCCCCAGTTAGTTAGGTTAGGGTGAGGAGCAGGTAAGCTCGGGTGGCAACTACGGTGGTGGAGGTGTGCAGGTGGGTAGACCTGCTGGGAGAGCTGCACGTCACAGCCCAGAAATTGTGCGAGGGCACCGAGTGATGAATCGGGGGAGTGAGACCCCAAATTGAGAAGCACCACAGTTTGGTCAATGGGAATTGGTTTTTAGAACCCATAGTGTAAGTTGGCCAATGGATTGGCAGGGAAAGACCCCGGGTAATGTAAAGTTGTTAAAGTCATTTAGGAAATAGTTAGGATTGATGAACCTGTCGCACCATACGCAGCCACTTACCAGAGGTGATGATGATGACTCCACACCTGTGTTTCTTTGTTCTGTGTTGCAGGAAATGAGAATTGCTGTTGGATTTGTGAGACGCATCACGACGTGGATAAGACATTGGGGTGATTCCATCTCTCCCTCCTTAGGAGGGACTGATGATGAATTGGTGATGGCAAATTTTGATGTTGAATTGGAGATGGCAAATTTTGATGAGAGTTGGAAATGGCAAATTTGATTGGTTAGGAGGGAGAGAAGACGAATTTGGTTTATGGGAAGAACGGGGAAGACAGTAGGGACGTTTGTTGATGTGTAAAGTAGATGTTTATGGGTAGTGTTGTGTTTTGTGGATACAGTAAGGGGTAAGGGAGGGGCAATGTAGGTTACCTGGTGGGGGGGGGGGCGTACGGTAGGAATGTACCTGTCTCACCTGGTTCCCATGTGCCCCCAGTGTGCATTACCTTATATTGCGTGCACTTCTGCGCCCTTACCACCTTACTCACTTGTTTTCTTTTGTCTCCCACCTCCGAGGATCTGGCTTTGGGGCGGAGAGAGAGGAGAGAGAGGTGCTGGCTCCGCAGTTGTGGGCCTGTACTTTCGCTGTTTGCTGCCTGGATCGATACACCATATGGACCGCAATTTTTGTGGCCGCCCACAATGGACCGCAGTTCTTTTGCGGGCAAGCACCACCCGTTGATGGACCTCTGGGTCAACGTGGCACCTATGCCATACAGGTGAACCACTTTTAGTTGGCCCCCCTGACGGCCACAATTCAGAAATGGACGCGGTTGGCGCCTTTCTTTATTTCTAAAGAAGCCAGAAGGCCAAGTGCACTCCATGAAGGCAAGACCAGCGGCAGAACATCGGCCGGCTGCGACACCACCGGTGACCATGGACACTTGATTGTGCTTTTGTTTTTATTGAACACTTTATTGGTGCACCGGATGGTGCTGACTGTGCGTATGGGGTGGTGCTTTTGGTGCTTGGATGGGGTGCTCTGCACATTATTAAAGGCCGTAGGGCCACAGGGCACTCGTGGGTTGGTGTATCGATGCTGGCATGCGTGCTCTCTCTATGCATAACATCTGCATGTGTTCCTCAAAGAACAGGTCCTGGATCGTAGTGTAAATATCAGTCTTGTGTAAATGATGCTCCCTACCGGCTGTATGTTTAGTTTGAGGATGCTTTCCGCGATTCGGTTATCCTGTGGGTGTGTTTCTGTTAGGAGAAGGGTGCAACGTCGCAGGGGGGCATATTTACTCATTTGTGAACATCTGTAAAACTGTCGCACTCAGGGTTGAGTTAATAGTAGAGGGAACTACATCTGAGTGCCACACTAACGTAGGTAAAAATTTATCGGGTCGGGACGCCCCGAGGTAGTGAAGGGTGCAATGTTGCGGATATGGGATTGGCATCCATCCATATCTGCTTGTAAATATTCCCCTATTTCCTCAGTACTGCCCAACTATCCCCAATTCCCCATTCCCTAGTCCCATTTTCTGTAAACAACACTCTGTAGACCCGACCTTCCCCTATTTCCCCCATTAAATGTCGCATCCAGGTCCACCGCATCTCACGTAGACAACTATAGGACATCTTGCTAGTTATTCTTAGTCTATGTCAGTTAAGGACTCGTTTCCATTAATTCTGACTCTTCGTTGCACCAGAATGTGATTTTATGGCACCGTTAGGAAGTTTAGGACCTCCCAATACCTCCCCGCAGCTCTTCCTCACGGTTCAACAACAACAACAACAACAACAGCGGCGGCGGCGCGGGGAGTGTGCGTCCTCACTCCGGCTTGGTTGGTCGGGGGGTGTTGGGAGGGCACCAAGCCTTTCCAACGAGCCGCCATCGAGCATGTGCTCGACGGGGTTACCAAGTAGGGGCTCGCTGTCAGCTCCTCGTCAGGGGCGGAGCCCGGTAACCCCCGCACCCAATAGAAGCGGCGGACCGATCCCATCTGGGGCGGAGCCAACGAGCCGAGGGCGTGTCACTCCCCGCTGAGCATGCGCAGGAAGAGGGAGGTGACGTCAGATGCGCCCTCAGCTTGGAGAGAGAAGGACGCCACCTCCGAGCGCTGCAATACCTCCCCGCATCTCTGGACCGGACCGTGTTTGATTCTGCCCCTGAGCCAAGGTGCACCTTGTGCTATCGACTGCCTGTCCTTCCCTGCCATCAATCCCTGTGTAAGTCAGTCTTGTTCCGTTTGTCTGTGGTCTGTCTGGGATAGATAAGATTGTGTCTAAGTGCCTATCTCTTCTGTGCTTTACCTCTTACCTTGTAATCTACCCCTTTTCTCCACCACCAATTATATCCTCCTCCGGAGGTCTTGAGAACTGTACCCCTTGTGTCGTTTCATTTATCCCAGCCGTTGTGTCCTTTCCATCATTGATTTAGCGTAGCGCGATTCGGCCAACGTTCGAGTGGAATCGGGTGAGTTGGGGGTAATCGGGTAAACTGTGCGAACACGGCGGCCATTCCGCTCGGCCCATCATAACATCTTAAGCCGTGTCCGTAACAATATATATATATATATATATATATATATATATATATATATATATATATATATATATATATACATATATACTAGGGCATGCCCGTACTATATATATATCTAAAATTATATCCCCCCCCTCTATTTACATGAAATGGTTTGGTCCAAAGCGAACGGCTTGCGAGTACGGTGACAATCCCCCCCCCCCTCTATTTACATGAAATGGTTTGGTCCAAAGCGAACGGCTTGCGAGTACGGTGACAACCCCCCCCCCCTCTATTTACATGAAATGGTTTGGTCCAAAGCGAACGGCTTGCGAGTACGGTGACAATCCCCCCCCCTCTATTTACATGAAATGGTTTGGTCCAAAGCAAACGGCTTGCGGAGTTTGGTAAAGAAATCGCCATAGCTCGGTAACTACTTGTCCGATTAATATGAAACCTTGAAAAGGCACATCCTCGGGTCCCCAGCAATATACCTGGCAAGTTTCAAGTATATCGGACCCGTGGTTGTCGAGAAACAGCGGTCACAGACAAACATACAAACATACAAACATACAAACATACAAACATACACACAGAGATTACTGGAATTATAGATAGATATATATATATATATATATATATATATATATATATATATATATATATACACCAGTCCTGACACTGTTCAGGTACTCCTCTATTCCCAATGCCTTGAGGTACAGTGCATTTAGAAAGTATTCAGACACCTTCACTTTTTTCACATTTTGTTATGTTGCAGCCTTATAGTCCAGGCAAAATAAGGTTTCACTTGGAACAAATATTGCAAGAGAAATTATTTCGCCACAATGCATTTCTTCAATGTCCCCAGAACAACATACTAAAAGTCCCAAGCAATCCCAACATGGGAAATATGTCTAATTTGCATAATCCAATATGACCGCCAATCTGCAATATTTCTCTCATATAACGAATGATGCTCTGTCTATTGGTGACAGATACACGAGTTTCATTACAAAATCACCATACTATGCTTATATAAAGATGTTCAGCTAGTGAAAATTGCTGTAGTGATTGCTGTAGGTATACAAAATGCTGGAACATCCAACTCAAACGATTAAACAGATTTGTCATCCTCCTCTGTGAAATCTGGCAGTTCTACATTGGTACAACTTGTACCATGACATTCCCCGCACACAGCACTGCATGTGAGACCATATTTTCTACAAGTACATCTTCGTGTATTGCAGTCCTTTTTACAGTTGCAGCAGATGACGTCCAGGAGTGCTGATGGTGCTGCGGCCTGATCTGTCAGTATTGGTAGGCAATGTCCATCTACTCTGTGCCATCCCCACTCCAGTGGATTTAGATCGATCCCTTTCCACTGCTGTATTTGGTGGTACACACGAAGGCTGTGGTATCTTGCAGCTGCAGAGGTGGGTGGCAGGGTCTGTGGCTCTACATGTGAAACATTCTTGGTGACCTTTTCACAAAACCGCCTGTACCGTAAGGTGTCCAATCCTTCCTCCTCAGATCCTCCATACGACGACACAAGTGCATGTTCTCCTGCCTTGGCGATAACCTTCTCCTCCATTTAATGTGTTTGACTGAAAACTTTAGCTTGTTGATAGAAGAAGGCATCGTTCATGATTTTTTTCAGTGCTAGACCCTTTCCCAAACCAAACAGGCGAGAAGTTGTATCGCAACCAAGAATAGCATGTACGAACAGCATACAGACACATACGTCACTGCCAAGCAAATTCTTTGATTGCTTCATGTTCCAAATCCTGTTCTTTCTTGAAGTTTGCTTTGGTTCTGGTATCAGGAACAAGTCATGTGCGTCCATTTCAGCATGGTGAATAAGAAGGATGAGTAAGTCCGGGTCATCTCCCACCAGGACAGTGTTTGTTGTTCATGCAGAGGCAACAGCTGTTTGAACAATTAACAAATCAGCATCTTGCTTCGCATGAAATGTATTGCACCCAGCTGTCTCCTGTTTGTCACTCAGATAAGAAATGAAGCACTGTTTGTTCCTCGCATTGTTCAAGAAATCCTCTTTTCTGGATTGAATCACCATTTCACCCGCGGAGTGAACTGTCACACCAGTACAGGCTCCTGTTCTTCTCATGTGTGTGGCATCTTTCGTTGATGGGTCATCATTGTAGCCATAAAACACAACAGTAGCATCAGCATATTTCTGTACAACATAGTTGTTGTATAGATCACACACATAATCAAAGGTAGAAACTCTTGGCCAGGGTAGTCTGTGAAGTAGAGCACCACCATCAATGATGTACTGGACATTTTCAGTAGGTTCTCGTTTCTCTGGGATGACTTTCCAGATAGAATCAGCAAGAGTTGCCTTATTGGCCTGCAGTGGAAGGGAGGAAGATTCGAACAATGCAGGAGGGTGACTAGAGTTCATACTTGAACAGTGATGGAACATCTTCACAGCGTTCAGCGACAGTTATCAGCCTCTGGAATATCAGCTGTGGATCCACCTTCCCAGATTCGCCTTTGATTTTGACAGTTGATCTTGTACCGAGAATCTTTGCTTGATCAGCTTTTCGGAAGACAAACTCATCGACAGATTTCCCAACCATTGATGCTAGAATCCGTTCACCAACCTCTCGATCTTTCAACATTGACTCCTTCCTGAGCTGTCATGCCATTTGCAATGTTGAGCATTGTACTGTTATTAACAAATGGGTTTCTCTTTTCAAGATAACTGATAAGGTCAAGGGTGTCGCTGACATCTCTAGCTTGTCTTGCTGATGATATGTCCTTGTGTTGGTCACTGGTTTCATATGACACACCACTGAGCTTTTGCATGGCATCATTGATGTTTGCACACGCTGACATAGATAGGACCCACACCAAGCGCGGGGTGTCTGTCATCCCCTTTCCTCTTGTAAGTCCCCCACTTGTCTTAACACTTCTCATGAGCACTTGTTCAATAATGAGATCGGTCGACAATCCTGACCAATATCTGTCGCTGCGTCTCACCACATGGTATCCATGCTCAAATTTCTGGTTGACTTCTGGGTGTGTCTCTGGCAGATTTAACATCATTTGAAGATAGATATATGCAGACTTTGCATATAGTGTGTGTCCAGATGCTGCAAAGTATGGTAACATTTCACGTACTGTTTGGAGAGCATTTTCCAATTGCCTGTGCGTTCAGCCTTGAGAAACCTCTGTAGAATGTCTACCATTTCCAGATATTGTACCCAGAGTTCTGCGGTCCGCATTGTGGTCATTATATCCTTCTTTTCCTTCAGTTTGCTTTGAATTCTGGTTCAGACATCTGCCAAACACACGTTTTCTACAGATGTTGTAGAGGAAACTGCATTGTCATATACTTCTGCTGCTATGGTCAAGTCGGTTGTGTCAGAATGTTGTTCGACATCATCACCTGTCATCACTTCATCAGGGTCGTCTGCTTTCATTTTGGATGGCACTGGTACATTGTATGCGCTGGACAGAAGGATGGTGTTCAATGCAGCATCTACGAGCATGTGACCACGGACTGCTCTGGACACAGTCTTGCCAGTCAACATGTGGCTCACGGTGTTACTAGCATACACAACCTCAAGGACTTCTTCCAATCCGGAACCTGCCATCAGATGCCCGATGCTACCCAGGAAACTCATTTCCATGTGAAACGCTCCCAGTTTGAGGACCATTCGCCGGAGATGACTGTCAACTGGTTGAGATCGAACAATTGATAATGCTTTCCAATACAAGGGTTGATCGAATGTGAGGACAGGAGTAACACCATGTCGCCTGGCCTGAGCTGACACAAACTTTAGTGTGGAATAGATACAATTTGGATCACTAGGATTGAGATCAATCATTGGAAGGAATATCACAGAAGACTGTCCTGGATATTGGCCATGATGGAACATTTACATCATACCAGACCATGCTGGTCTTGGAGAGCGAAGAAGTAGGGAGGTTTTCCATAGAATGTCAAGTTGAGATGTCGGATCATCCGCTGCCGTGTGTACAAGTGGCAGATAGGTGAGTGGTGGCATCATTGCAGGGATACGGAAGTACTCAATGTTTATACGGCCAACTGCAGCAATGTCCGAAGCTGTAACAGACACTTTGGGGACAGGTCTTGAGGTCTTTATTTGTGGTGTAATAGTAGCTATGATGCCCATGCCATGAAATGTCCCGGTGCCATCTAGTGTTGCTACGTTATGGTCAACATTGTCCGCAATATACTGGATGCATTGTTCTTGAGTAAAGGGTATATCTGTGCCTTGTACAACTGCCGCACTTCGTTCAAATTTTTTCACCTCGGCATAGGAGCATGAGAATCCATGTTCATGAAGTGTGTCTATCAGGAACCGTGACGCAAAATGATGGTGCATCTGTACCCCAAGACCAAGTTGAAGTGGCGCAAGTATGGATCTTGGTCGAATTGCCTGCATGATTGACCGCCCAATCGATGCAACTTTAGACATATTTCCCATGTTGGGATTGCTTGGGATTTTTAGTATGTTGTTCTGGGGACCTTGTAGGATGCATTGTGGCAAAAAAAATTCTGTTGCAATTTGTTCCAAGTTGAGTGAAAAAATGGGCTAGATTGCCTGGACCATTATGCTGAAATCGTTTAAATTCATTTTTTCCCTCATCAATCTACATTCAATACCCCATAATGACAAAGAGAAAACAAGATTTTAGAAAGTTTTGCTAATTTATTAAAAAGAAAAACCTGAAATATCACATTGACATAAGTATTCAGACCCTTTGCTATGACACTTGAAATTTAGCTCAGGTGCCTCCCATTTCTCTTGATCATCTTTGAGATGTTTCTACACCTTGATTGGAGTCCACCTGTGGTAAATTCAATTGATTGGACATGATTTGGAAAGGCACACACCTGTCTATATAAGGTCTCATAGCTGACAATGCATATCAAAGCAAAAACCAAGCCATGAGGTCGAAGGAACTGCCTGCAGAGCTCAGAGACAGGATTGTGTCGAGGCACAGATCTGGGGAAGCCTACAAAAAAAAATTCTGCTGCATTGAAGGTTCCCAAGAGCATAGTGGCCTCCATAATTCTTAAATGGAAGAAGTTTAGAACAACCAGGACTCCTCCTAGAGCTGGCCGCCCGGCCAAACTGAGCAATCCGGGGAGCAGGGCCTTGGTAAGAGAGGTGACCAAGAACCCGATGGTCACTCTGGCTGAGCTCCAGAGATCCTGTTTGGAGATGGGAGAAACTTCCAGAAAGACAACCATCACAGCAACTCTCCACCGATCTGGGCTTTATGGCAGAGTGGCCAGACGGAAGCCTCTCCTCAGTGAAGTATCTGGTGTTGGTATAGCGCAGGTATGATTGATTGAATGGCCTCCTGCTGCGTCACAGTTCCTTGTTGATGGTGACCAACACTGATACAGGTAAATATGGAACTGGCACCATATTTGTGCATAAAATGTTTTGAAGGTTTCTGGGAAAAGGTTTTCAAAACTATGTTGAGTTTGTAGACTTTAATAATTCATTTTGACTATCCTTTATAGTGCCAATACAGGACATTGATGTCATGTTTTGGTACCGGTACTCTATAAATGTTATGAGGGTTGATTGCTTTTTTTCTTCAGTGTTGAGAGAACTGAGTGATATAAAAGCAATTTTGCTTTCATTTGGAAATGTCAAACCGAGTCATCCTTAACATGTCATGTCATCCTTAACACAATACTGTATTTACTTTGAAAACATCTGGTAGTTTCCTATTAAGCAGGCCAATCAGGGGAGTGGGTGGAGTGTCGGTGATCTAATCCAATACAGTAGGTCCAGGTATGCATGTGATGAGTAACAGGCAAAAGGGAAAGAGTCACCTCTGTAATGGAGCAATTAGACACATTCTTTGCCTTTTTTCACGTGTGTGTACAGGAAGGGCCCTTGGTATCGGACGAAGTCGACCAAGCCTTCAACTATACAGACATGCCTCGACGTCGTTCTGGTTCTGGGTCGTCTCCAAAGGAAGCAGCTGATAAACAAAAGTCACGTTCACAGCCAGGAAAGAGCCAGGAAGGAGGACAGACATGTGTAGAGCTACCCGAGAGTCAAAAAGCAGAAGCTAAAGATGAAATAAAGAATGACGTTTCGAAAGTTGAAGCAAAGAAAATGCTTTCAGAAATCCTGCGGAAAAAATGTACCGGATCAGACCTGTCAAGGGGCACCTGCAACACGAGTAAGAGTACGATGGAGCATGTTGACATGACCTCTGCAGAAGCTCATTCGGTTAGCGCCAGTGATTTGATCGGTGCTCATTCAGATGTTCAAAGCCCCGTGGAAGCGCACAAAGCAGATCCCGTTCAGACCAAGGAGTCCAACATGAACATCGTGAATGAAGAACAAGTAGATCGGCTATTTCTTACAAGGGGGAGACGTTGGAATGAACAATACCGTACAGTACTATCAATATCTACCAAGAACCCAAGAGTGGGCATGAGGGAAGACTTAAAAATGAGTGAAGATGGAACCACCAACGTATTTGTCAGCAACAGCACACTTCGTCTGTAAGTACCTTTACCTTAAAGAGTGAATCGTCTCAATATTCACCAGTTTGTTTTTATCCAAATAGTGACAGATTGTTTCATGAGATATGTACCAAATTATTTGCAGAGCATTGGTGCTGCAGAAGCAGTTTCTTGGCACGGGTTATACCAGGTCAGTGAGAGCAGGAATTTGTCATTTGTTCAGGGTGTCCGCGATAGCTCACCTGCTTTCGCAAAGGACACCGTGGGATCTTTAACGTCCACCGACTAATACTTGCAGGCATGATGCCTGGGTGAACGTCCATCCAAGGGAATCACCCTGCCTGTGAAACACCAGGATGACAGTTTAGTGTTGGGCCGAGGTTCGAACCCAGGATAGACGGCTTTGAGGCGAGTGTGGGTACCTCTCGGCAATCCTGCGAGGCCGGATTGTTTAATATGGAGCATCTGATTGAATACTAACGTGTTCAAAATTGGTATAAAAGTTTTTTTTTTTTTTTTTTTTTTTTTTTTTTTTTTGTATACTGAATCGAGGCTCGTGTAAGAGCTAAAAGAACAATAGTCAAAGTTTGTTTCAAAATATTCTTTTTCAATGATTTCAGGGAAGACTTGCACAACAGGGAATAAGTTGTGACCTTGGTTGGAAACTCCAAATAAAAGGTCACCAGCTGAGGACCATCTTGTTGTGAGTGAGGGACGGGGGGGCGGACCATTTAACTTCTATTGATGATGTAACTGGAAGGATTTTTATGGTGGTATGTTCATTCTTCAAAAATTATATCTTCTGTCGATATTTCCAGCAAAACTGAAGCTAATTAATATGTTCTTGGAATTACTGCCAAACCATAATTAGTGAACTAAACTTGTGTACGTCAAGACACTTGCCCATTAATTTGCTTTCAGTACTAAGTTATTCATAAATGAAGGTCAAAGTTTTTTTTGTTGTTGTTTTTTTGTATACAAGATCGAGGCTCGTGTAGGAGCTAACATCAATCACAAAAAAAGAAACCGACACATAAAACATACAAAAAAGGGAGCGGGAGACAAGATGGGGAGAGAGAGGGAAGCACACAAGTACAACAGTAGAGAGCCGGGAGATCTGTGGGAGGGGGAGGGCTTGGGGGGGAGGAGGCATGGGAAAGGCGGGGGGGGGGGGGGATGGGGGAGGTATAAAACACATGGACACTGCAAGGACTTCCAGGAAAGAAGTTGGTATTTCAAAAAAGTGGATCTGGGGTGAATTAGCGGGGGTAGAAGAGATCAAGGTTTTGGATGGGGGGAGATAAGAGATGGTGGTGAACAGCTGTTTTAAAGACCTGGAGGGAGGAGTGGGATTGAAGAGAGTGAGGGAGTTTGTTACAGAGGCGGGAGAAAAGAGGAATAAAATAGTGAAGGTGAATAGAGAGTCTTGATTTTGGCAATAAACAACAATTTTTTGTTGATCTCCTTATACGGACGAACCAACACAGAATATTCACTTTACTTTCAGATCAGTCCTCTTCTTTATCCACCCTTCACCAAATCCAATTACCATTTTCCCTTTATCTGTACAGGAAACGACAAGACAAGATAAGACATTATCTACAAGGGTGCCTTATCTATATCAAAGGATTTGTAAATTTCTACCCTCACCACCTTTGCTCCTTTTTCACCTCCCACTCCGTTCCCCACCTCATATAGTTATTTCTTATGATCCTACTGAAAAATCAGAAACCAGAAATGCCATTTTTCACAACGGCATGATCAGACTTGCTTGGTGCAATTTCCTGGTGCTCCAAAATGCCTGCTTAGGTTTGCCTTGCCAAATCAGACGGTCACGATATCAAGACCGCCGTACATTGACTCGTCGGACAGTGCAGTAGTGTCGCGTGCATGCCCCATGGACTGCCATGGCTGCCAAAGCACAATTTTGGGACCCAAAATATCGGGTTGCATGAATAGCCATGCCACATCAAATATTTACGTTTCTAGCCTGGACCCGCCTCCAGTTGTCGAACAGGCTGAGTCAGGACAGTCATAGTTGTTTTATCCCAACGTACCGTCTGCCACACCAAACGGTGCTGGCGAGCTTGCGAATGGCTCGGCAACAATCTCCGGAACTCGCTTTGCTGACGGATCCAAAGAAAAGGTAAACTTGAAAAACAATTCTGAAAACTTTGGTGTTGACAGAAAACTGATGAACGTTTGATCGCGCTTGTCGTCAAGTAACAATGTATTATGCATTTCAAGAGATTGAACTTGCTGAGACAAACTTTTGAGCGGCTTGTCTTTAAACAATCCGGTTGAATAAATTGATAATGCTTTTTATATTCAATGAATGCGTTTCTGAGAAACGTCTGCTTTTTGAGCAGGCAAATGGCAAAAGAGCCAGACATGCAACGACCTGTTGTAACATTCCTGCAGAAAAGCTGGCTGTCTCTAAAGAAAAGAGTTATTTTCCGTAGGAAGCACAACTTTGCGACGACTGGTCTCTTTGATTGTTTTATCCAGGTTTTGTGTTTTATGCAATTTCAACTGTTGTCGAGTTTGTAAAATTCAGGCCACTGGATATGCACATGTTGAGATACACGACCTCACGTACCTGAGATTGAGGAGCAACACATCCCTCAAGCAAAGGTGTGCATCAAAAGATGCTTTAGAAGTAACAGGTAAATTGCGTTAATTGAGTCGAATAGATTCGAACTGTGGTTGCAATGACCTTGGGGATGAAAATTCCCCAAACATTGACTTTAGAACCACCGTGGCCTACTGTCTCATCTGTAACGCCTGGACATTTGACAACAGACTCCACTGACATGTTTGCTCTCCCATAAGTTTAGTCCCCTCCACCCCTCCGACAAGGTTAGAGGAGGGGAACATTAAAATGAACCCATCCGACCAACTTACCGACCGGTTATGTCCAAGTACTTTTGTGTACACGACTTTTCAAAAACCGTTGAACGTTTATCTCTCATAATGAAGATATCTATTCCTCATGACATTATCTCAACCTGATTAGATCACGATTGTGATTGGCTGAATTATGTTGCCATGGCAACAATCTTGGTAACTTGGCTTATGTACGTGGTATTTCAAAAAACATTCAAGATTTCGCTTTCATATTACACACATTTATTCCTCATACCACCCAAAAGATGGGGGTACCTAGGGTATCAGCTCCTTATATTTTGTAATATGGTAATTTAAAATGAAACTATATGATTGGGGTATTGGCAAGGTTTTGATGACAAACTATGTCAACTTAAGAACGCCTGCGTCTTTCCAAGTCTCCTGCCTTCAAACCCCACCTCTTCTAGATGTCTTCCTCTTCATGATCCTTCCACTTCATGTCCCCTCTTTCTACGTTCTCCCTCGTCCTGCCCCTCTCAGTTTCCCTCTCGTCCTGCCACCTCACAGCTGCCCCACTTGTTCCACCCCTCTCAGCTGCCCCACTTGTTCCACCCCTCACAGCTACCCTACTTGTTCCACCCCTCTCAGCTGCTCCACTTGTTCCACCCCTCTCATCTTCCCTCTCGTCCTGCCACCTCTCAGCTGCCCCACTTGTTCCACTCCTCTCAGCTGCCCCACTTGTTCCACCCCTCTCAGCTGCCCCACTTGTTCCACCCCACTTGTTCCACCCCTCTCAGCTGCCCCACTTGTTCCACCCCTCTCAGCTGCCCCACTTGTTCCACCCCTCTCAGCTGCCCCACTTCTTCCACCCTTCTCAGCTGCCCCACTTGTTCCACCCTCTCAGCTGCCCCACTTGTTCCACCCCTCTCAGCTGCCCCACTTGTTCCACCCTCTCAGCTGCCCCACTTGTTCCATCCCTCTCAGCTGCCCCACTTGTTCCACCCCTCTCAGCTGCACCACTTGTTCCATCCCTCTCAGCTGCCCCACTTGTTCCACCCCTCTCAGCTGCCCCACTTGTTCCACCCCTCTCAGCTGCCCCACTTGTTCCACCCCTCTCAGCTGCCCCACTTGTTCCACCCTTCTCAGCTGCCCCACTTGTTCCACCCTCTCATCTGCCCCACTTTTTCCACCCCTCAGCTGCCCCACTTGTTCCACCCTCTCAGCTGCCCCACTTGTTCCACCCTTCTCAGCTGCCCCACTTGTTCCACCCCTCTCAGCTGCCCCACTTGTTCCACCCCTCAGCTGCCCCACTTGTTCCACCCTCTCAGCTGCCCCACTTGTTCCACCCTCTCAGCTGCCCCACTTGTTCCACCCTTCTCAGCTGCCCCACTTGTTCCACCCCTCTCCGCTGCCCCACTTGTTCCACCCCTCTCAGCTGCCCCACTTGTTCCACCCCTCTCAGCTGCCCCACTTTTTCCACCTCTCTCAGCTGCCCCACTTGTTCCACCCCTCTCAGCTGCCCCACTTGTTCCACCCCTCTCAGCTGCCGCACTTGTTCCACCCCTCTCAGCTGCCCTTCGTTCTGCCCCCTCTCCGCTTCCATACCATCCTGCACCATCCTAGTCTCCCTACCCCCCATGTTCCACAACCCTCCCAATACCCCGTCCTCTGTCCCCCATTCTGTGGACTTCAAACATCTGAGGCCTCCGCTCAAACCTGACAAATCTCTCAATTCAGGCCACTACCGATAAAAATGATACTGCCATGCCGTTATCAGTATCGGCAGTGTCAGTTTTATCTGATACTGATATTGACCAAAACTGATATCGGCCACTGCCGATAAAACTGCCGATAAAACTGCTGATAAAACGAACGAAACGATAAAACGAAACGAACATTCCTACAGGTCGCACAAGATCTGCCTGCAACCCTCTTATGGTTAAACTGCCAAAATCAAGACTCTCTGCTCACCTTCACTCCTTCATTCCTCTTTTCTCCCACCTCTGGAACAAACTCCCTCACTCTCTTCAATCCCACTCCACCCTCCAGGTCTTTAAAACAGCTGTTCACCACCATCTCTTATCCTCCCCCATCCAAAACCTTGATCTTTTCTACCCCCGCTAATTTCACCCCAATTCCACTTTTTTGAAATACCAACTTCTGTCCTGGAAGTCCTTGGTGTCCTTGTGTTTTATACTTCTCCCTGCACCCCCCCCCCTTCCCACGCCTCCTCCCCCCAAGCCCTCTCCCTCCCACACATCTCCCTGCTCTCAAAATGTTGTGTTTGTGTGCTTCCCCTTCTCTCCCCATCTTGTTTTCCGCTCCCTCTTTTTATATATTTTGTTTGTCTGGTTGATTTGTTTGTGAAGTAAATGTTAGCTCTTTCACGAGCCTCGATACAGTATACAAAAAAAACAAACAAACAAAAAAACAAACACAACATCATCATCTGTTTAACATTTCTCCCACAGGACGTTCCTGGCACCTTAGTGACTCTCCCTGGTTATTGTCACCTCCAATTTGATAGGCCGGAACCCCAACCTGGTGGCGAAGATGTACATTACATCAACATCTAAATTTCTCACTGTCCTTGTACTGATCGTATACCTCCCAAACCCCAGGAGTAACTTTGGCTGTGACTTCCCCTCTACTCCAACCTCTTTGTCATGTGTTGTACCATCCTCCAAACAGTGACAACTCCATATACATCTCTCTCTCTCTCCCTCTTTCTCTCTCTCTCTCTCCCTCTCTCAGACAACATGTACCAACTCTCTCTTCCTCACATGTCGAGATTTCAATTGTCACCATGCAATTTGGCTGGGGGTGTTGGTACCTCTCACACCAGCCATGGTACTTCAGCAAAGAACTTCTGTGACTCCATATGACTTACTCGATCTGTGAACTTTCCCACCTGGATTTCTCCAAATGGCAAATCCTCCCTCTCGACTTGAAGTTTACCAACTTCCCCACAAATGTCTCCTGCTCTTCTTCTGCTCCAATTGGTTCCTGCTCTCTCTCATGCGCAGATTCATCCCATCTCATCTTTAATTATCCTACCCTTCTTCCCCCTCATGGTACACTGAATCCTATGGCGAGGCAGTTGCTCTGAAACAACTTCTTTATCTTCCTGGAAAGCAAATCCAACCGAAGACAATCTCAGATTATTCCATAAATCCCGCAACGAGTGTGTGTCCACTCATGAGAGCCAGAAAACATCTGTCCAACCTTAGGATTGAGCTTTCATTCAAAGTTGTATCCCACCTCTAAAACCAGGTGGTGCCTCGTTGAGTCTGTCTCTAGTGTATGTTCCCCCTCCACCCCTTCCTTCACTTCAAATGGCATCACACACAGCCAACACCGCCAGTGAGAAGGATGAATGCCTCAATTTTGTATTTGCTTCCAAATCTTATGTCCCGAACCCCTCGCTCTCTGTACCCACCCTACCCAGATGAACTCAACTGCTCCTCGACTCTGTGAGAAGGTGGAGAATTTTCTGTCAACCCTCGACTCTGTGCAATTGGACCAGATGGCATCGGCTCACATGTCTTTAAAAAACCATTCTACTGCTCTTTTACATCATCTCTCTGCCCTTTTCCCCTTTCATTTACTACAGGTCATCTTTCACCTGCTATAAAATCATCCACCATCACTGCATTTCATAAAAAGGTGCAAAAATGGATCCCCTTAACTACAGACCTATCAGCTTACTTCCAATCATCAGCAAGGTCATGGAATCAATCATCGCAGTTGATATGAAAGCCTTCCTTTTCTCCACTAACCTCATCTCAAATGACCAATTTGGATTCAGAACAGGTCACTCCACCTTGGACATGCTGTTTCTACTACCCTCCCAACAATGGATGGAGGCCCTCAATGTCAGACATGAAATCCAGGCAGTCTCTCTGGACATATCTCGAGCTTTCAATACAGTCAGGCATCCCACATTGCTCTCCAAACTCTTTACCCATGGCATCCAAGGCCAACTCCACACATGGCGTACTGACGTCCTCTACACTTTTAGCAAACATGTGGCTCTCAACAGAAGCCTCTCATCTCCTCTCCTTGTTAAGGTTGGAATGCTGCAAGGCAGTATTATGGGCCCAGATTCCCATTCCTAACTCTAATAACTGATCAGTCTGACTCTCTAGAAAATCCCCTTTATTTATTTGCTGATGACTCCACCCTCGACCATGACTTTCCTCATCCTTCAGGCAGGCAGGTTGCAGCCTCTTCCCTCATGTTGACACAATAACAAGCTGGTCAAACACATGGGATTTGTCTTTCAATCCTGACAACACTCTCTCTCTCTCTCTCTCTCTCTCTCTCTCTCTCTGTCTCTCTGTCTCTCTGTCTCTCTGTCATCTCTGTCTGTCTGTCTGTCTCTCTCTTGCAAACCCTCCAAACTACCTTGTTAACAATCCTCTTGAAGAAGTTCAATAGCCCAAACTCTTGAGTCATACTATCAGCCATGACGTCTCTTTGGCAAACCTCTCATCCAAGTATGGCCTCCAAAGCCAGTAGCTGACTGGGCATCCTCCATTGTGTAAAGTCCTTCCTTAGCACACCTGAACTCCTATCCACATAAAAGGCCTTCATCCATAGCTTGATGGAGCACTGCTCCCCCTTCTGGGCTGGTTCCTCCACCTCACACCTTGCTCAGCTTGATGTCATGGAAACCGAGGCCTTCACGATCATTGGACTCTCCCATGATGAAGCTGAGTCTATGGACATATTACCTCAACATTTCAGACAGGTCGGTTGTCTCTGTCTTCTTACGTCTCCTTTCTCATCTTTCCCCCCCTCCCCCACCTCCCCGCCCGCCTCGTAACAGGTTTCTAGGTTTCTGCAGGGCTCACGTGGTCCACCATCAATCACCTTCTGGTGAAACCCCTAAAATCCAGAAACACTGCTCACCTCCACTCATTTGTTCCTCTTTTTCCCAGCTGTAGAACAAACTTCTACCTTCTCTTCAATCTCCAGGTATTCAAGTCAGCTGTTCATCCTCATCTCAGATCACACACCACCCATCGCCCCCCCCCCCCAATCCAAAACCATGATCCGTTGTACCCCCACTAGCTTCCCCACCCCCAAGCCCACCTCCTTCCAAATTTCCTGGTTTTTTTCCTGAGAGTTTGCTTCTATATCCATCTTGTCGAACCAGTGCGCCTCCTCCACCACTCTTTCCTCCCAACTTTCCTTATTTGTCCAAGTTTCCCTCTATTTTGTCCTTCAGCCATGTGTCCTGATATGTTCAGTGTTTAGCTCTTACATGAGCCTTGTCTTCGTGTTATTTTGGGGAGAGTTTTTGTATGCAAAGGTCACTTGGAGGGTAAACGTTTTCAGTAATGGCAGTCTGCGAGGGAAGACAATGTCAGACTGATTGATCATTAAACCGCTAATTCATTTTAAAATGGTCAGTTCGTTCAAAAGACTTTGTAATTGAACATTTTAAGGTTGGTCTAACGACATTAAACAAAAACATTTCATGTTTTGACTCAATAATATAACCTTAAAGTCAATAAAAAGTTATAGCCTGGATAGACACATTGAAGCTCAATGTTAAATAAATGAAGAAACAGAAGCGATGAAATAAATGTTGAGTCTCGTGCTTGATGTGCCATGGTGAGGTCAATAAGGGCTATTTATAGTCACTATGACTCTGCCCTTTCACATTTTGATCCAAATTAAATTGTTTTCTCCATATTTTCATAATAAACGTTTGTTGAAAATAAAGTTAAATAAAAATTTTAAATAAAAAAATAAAAAGTTGTGGCAAGGACAGACACAGACACAGACACAGACACAGACACAGACACAGACACAGACACAGACACAGACACAGACACAGACACAGACACAGACACAGACACAGACACAGACACAGACACAGACACAGACACACACACACACACAGCAAAGACAGACAAGACACATACACACATGCAATTGCAAAACTCTGTCTTCCTCTATGCGGGGGCAGGAGAGGGGTAATGATGATAATAATAATAATAAGTTCCCTTAAAAGGAACTTCAATGCAGGAGGCCATCAGGCCTGTCAAAGCTAATATTGCCAACCTATTGTCCATGCTCTATTCTTTTTGAATGTGGTGTATCAAGCAATGAAAAGCAGCACGTACCATTTGTAGTCTTCGGTCTGACTCGAGATGTCAGTATAATAATCCGACAGGGTGGTACAGGGATAGCACATGCCTTTGAACTCTATAGTCTGAGTTATAGTTTCAGCCTGACTTTAAAGTTGGTGCTTCATAGGCAGGGTGTTCAATAAAAAGTTTATGATGTCGAGTCTCCTCGGGCTATGATGGCGTGTGCCATCATATTGCCTTTCTATGGCTGGTATACACGAGTAAGTGTGTGGTATAGACGGGGGGTCGCCACCCCTCTCCGTCCCTCTGCCGGCCGTTGGGGGATTCACCCTCTGCCGCCTGTGCTGTTGGAGTCGACTGGACCCTCAACCACCAGATGTGCAGAGCCATCTGCCATTTAAACCCCATGGCTGTGGACCATTACCCTGGTAAGGGGGGCTGACAGGTACTACACCTTGCCCACAGATGACCTGGGATTATGCAAGGCAAGGGCATCCATCTCCCTGAGGTATCAGAAGACACCTGCATACCCATATAAAGTTACCTGTCCCTTAGAATGTTTGTTAAGCTTGGTTTTTCCATCTAATATTATTAGTTGGTGGGCATTACACATCTCATGGTGTCTTTTAATGAAGAGTAAGCTATTTACATCAGCAACCTGGGCAAACT